>NC_054056.1:60152152-60452536 GCF_017639655.2 Falco naumanni | reverse complement strand
CCCCCATCCCCCACTTATTACTATTTTTTAATTGCAAAATGTCAGAATGCTTAAATTTCTTCAGTGATTCAGTAAAGAAGGACACCACTTAAGTCTTGCAATGACTATTTAATATATCTTTTACGTATACAGGCAAATCAGTTTATCTGGGCTAAGGTGCCATTTCACAGTGAAGCTCATTTTTCCTTGCATTGACCTTGCCCTATGATTATTTCTTTTCCATTCTGTCACAGGTGATTGCTTCATACATCTTTTCTATGCTTTGAAAATATTGCAAAAATTAATTTCATTGTTAGTCTGAATATTACTCCTTAACTCTTTAGTGAATCCCTCACCTGCTGACAGCTCTGGTGGAACTTTTTGGGACTGCAGTACTACTCTTCCAATTTACTTCTTTTAAATAAAACTACTGGGCACTGAATACAACCCGAACTAGCATACCTGTTCAGTATTTGTATTTGGTTTACCTGAAGAACAGCAGGAACTAATCCTGAAGTTAAGGGCTGGATGGAGGGGCTAGTGGATGCTGTATTTATATGTATGAAAATCTTGCTGTTGGGAGTCCAAGAGTGTGAGCGAGATGTGTACAGAGAATGACATTCACTTTCCATCCTAACATGGCAGAACAATGTCAGCCCACTGCCAGCTGCTGAAGTTGGTTTGATTTGAATTCAGTAGAACCTTAGAAGTGCTTTTATAAAGCTGCTTTGATATTTTTATGTTGCCTTAAAAAAACTCATTTAATGACTTTCAGTAGTTTCTTCTTCTTTAAAGTTTCACAATAATGAAATAATTGATATGCAAAAAGAAAGCAAGAATATCTTAAACATAGTAATTAGCCCGCTTGACTATCTCTGATTTTAAAACTTATGTACCCATGCATAAATTAAATAAAAATTATAAACTGTAGTTACTCAAGCTCAGCAAGGAAGTTTTGACTTTCTATGCTAGCCTTTGTTCTTGCCAAAGTGACTGACTGCTCAGAAAAACTATTTTGCACTGGTACCTGAAATACATCTGTGAATAGGACCCCTAGTCTCCTGTTAGCCAGACCAGCCTTTTATCTCTTGGGTCCTGCTGCTTCTCTAAATATTTCTGTTTAATCTGAAGAACTTGTTTTTCTAAAGGAAGAGATTTCTGGGGAGGGATCCAGGAGTTACCGGTGCTCAGCTGGACTCAGAGCTCTTGCAGTGTGCAGGATCAGCAGCAGTGGGTGAGGAGCTCTCTGACGCTGTGAGTTAAGATGGGAGGAAAAGATTATGAAGCCTTCCCTTGCCACAGGCCTTGAGGAACAATACTTCTCATTCTGAACCATCCCAGAGGGTGGTGGGATGTGGTCCAGTGGTTCTCCTTCCGCTCCTGTTGTAAAAGCTCACCAAGAAGCAGTTTGCCAAGAAAAGTATTGTTTCTCTGAAAAACCTGACATATTGTTAGAAATAATATTATTTTAAAGCATCATCCACTTTCATTGTTGCTTAGTTGTTTCTTTTCCCCACTGCCCTAACCCCCAAAAGTGAATATGATCTTAAAGATGAGCACTGTCTATTTTCAGCAGCACCTAAGGCTTCAGTCCGCTTATTTGAATTTTTGGATGACATCAACTGCTGAGGTATTGGCGTGCTTTATCAATGTATGAAATGAAATTCAAGGTTTTGGCTTGGACATGTGAATGGTCTTAGATGTAATTACCAGGGAGACTGCCCTTTTCCCCTCCATGATGCTACCACTGTGGGAACTGGCAGAGATGACCAAGCAAGTGCCCTTTCCACAGATGGGAAGTCTTCTGGCTGTTTGTCATCTTCCTCACTGAGTTTTAAAGGTTCCCCAGTGAGCTTCAAAGTGTTATCCTTTCTCAGGACACCACAGAGGGGCATGGCTGGCTGTTGGCTTCACTGGGCTTCTGATTAAGAACTGTACCAAGTCTTTGTCTTGAGTGTCCTGGTCTTCCATGGTGGTGAAAGCCATGAAGTCTTGTTGTGATGCAAAAGATGTTTTTTGGAGTTTGATGTTGATGGAGTTTGCATCCAATGTCTCATGTACAGAGTCTAAAGCAGTAAAGAGGTATAGGTGGTTAATGTCTGCACCTGAACATAGGAGGTATACATGTTTACCTGTGCCGATGCCTTCCTCTGAACATCCTGCAAGGGGGGTGTGTGTGTGATGCATCAGAGTTGTACAAATACACAATTCTGGGGAGATTCTTGGTCAAGAAAGTTTCTCTATTAAGGGGACAGAGAAAAAAATGGGTGGAAAATAGTCCATGCCCATCCCAGCCCTGCTAGCTCTTCCAGGTGGCCAAGCTTTGGTGAGCTGTGGGGGCTGACCTGTTTACTGAAAAGTAAATCCTGGCATGTGTGTGGGTACGGGATGAATGCTCTGTTATCAGCAGAAGTGCTGCAGCCAGTGGCTTGTGCATTCTAACAGCTCAGGCTCTGGTCCACCTCTGCTACCGGGAGTGCTGGGGATTTCATGTAGCATGTGCAAGTCTCCCTGTTGGCTTCCAAACATGGAGTGTCCCATGAACATGCTGTCACCAGTGCTTTCTTGGGCAAGAGGCTTGGGGCAGAAAACATGCTGATGAACCCTCACCTTGCAGGCAGTTCCATCAGCTGTCTCTCTGTGGGCACAGACATGCGAGTAAAAGCTTAGTGGGCTGGAGGGCATTAAGGGACTGCTGGCTGCTGTGCGGAGGACAGGATACTCTGCAGCTGGAAGGGAGCAAACTCTAACACAGAGAGAAGTGATGAAGGTGGATTATGGCACTAAACCACACAGAACTCAAATCCTCAAGTGCGGGCTTGGCTGTAGCAAAGATGTATCTTAATCTTTGTCCAATACTTGAGCCCACCCAGAACAGACTCTTTCATGAGGTTTGAAAATGTTCCACTGCTTTATTATGAATGAAAAAAAAATTGCTGTTCTGCTCAAACACACACCCTCTTCTTACTGGATATATATGCTATTAATTTATGCTGATGGGAGAAAAAAATTGCTATTTTGCTTTGAAAACAAATGATGAGATTGTGTGACAGAGATCCTTTTTGTAACTGTGACTTCCCAACTGAAAACTGAAATTGTGATAAACTTTCTGGAAGAATCTTTTCTGAAAAGCCTCCCATCTATATTTTCTTTTCCGTGCCCTCCCCAAAACAAAGCTGCACACACTTGGTTTGCTTGGCTAGGATTCAGCTCAGCTTTTGTTTTTTTGTGGCATTCACATGAATTCTGCACTTGTGAGTTTCATTCACACGGCTGAAGAGCCCTGAGGAGGGATAGGGGGTATGTCCATCCGCTGCTCAGCTACTGAATGCATGAACAGTCCCTTACTGTCTGCTGTGTAGGTTGGAAAATGTTAAGATCCCCATGCAATCTACCATGCTTCATATAACTAAACCTTTCTCTGCTTCTGCTCCCTGAATTTAGAACATAGCCTGCTCGTGAGAAGGAAACTAGTGTCAGAGGAAAGGGTGATGGCATAGGACAGCACCCTGGCCAAAGCTGCTTGGCTTGTGCAGCAGGAGGCCAGGAGACAGTGTCAACTGCAGGTCTGAAGAGGGTTCTGTGCAGCCCAGCCATATTAAGACTGTCAGAGTTTGTGACATGGTTACTAAGGAAAATAAGGAACAAAACCCAGGAACTGATGATGTTAAACTGCAAGTGCCACAGAAGAGAGAGAAACATTTTATCTCTGGTTTCTAAAGGTGAGGCTTGCTGCCATGGTTCTGCCCCTCACAGCATCTCTCCCCCAATAGCATCTTTGCACTGCATCCCTCCTCCTAAGCGAAATCATGGAGCGAAACTAGTGCAAAGCTAACTCCCCCTCCTGCTGTGCCCTTCAGAAGTGCTGTTACTGTCCTGCTGGCTCCCCTAACCGAGCCAGGGCACCCAGAGGGGCTGAGTGCTGGTACAAGGAGGAGGGGAGCACAAGGAGACTGAGAAAAAGGTGGTTTTCTAACAACACCAAGCTCAGTTATGGGGGCAATACTTTACTTATTTCTTCATCTACCCAAGGCTGTCTTCTAAATTTTACTGTCTCAGAAATCTGGTCTTTGGTCTCATGGTTTTTATTCTGTAACAGTACCAGACTATGTCTCTCTTTTGTGCTGCTTTTCCAAGATCCTCAGATAAAGGCTACATGACAGCGGGCTGGGTTTCGGAGGTGTATGCAGACCCCCTAAGCACCATGTGCTGACTGCAGGACTTGAAAATTGGCCTTTTCTAACAGGTAGGGTTTCCTCTGCTCTGCCGACCAGCTGTAGTTGGTGTGCAGTTGCGGAGCCTAACCCGCTGCTGTCTCCTGCAGTGGAGACAAAAATGTGTAAGACATCTGTGTCAATAAAATGCTCTGACAGGAATTCTTCCGTTGCTGTCTGCGACTGAACTGGCACTGGCAAAAATCATAGCTGGATCAGGATACATATGTGGGGTTGTGTCAGCCTGGGTTGGATCCACCTCAGTCCTGTTCTCAGTGGATGCAAATACTGTGGCAGCTTCACTGAGTTTGGTGGAGCAAATATTTAGAAATAGAGTTGCCTTAAGTTCTCTGAGGTGCTGCTAAATCTTATGTTGCAAAAGTTTGCTGTTTACCAGAATCCTGAGTGACTATAAAGCTCCCAGGAGCTCTCTCACCTTTTCTGCAATGAAGACCTTTGCAGGCACAGATGCCCACTGAATTTCTGCCAAAAACAACTTTTCTAGCTCCGGTATGTGCACGGGCAGGGAGGAGAGGGCACCTGTACTGCTGGTGCTCCGGCTGCTGGCTGAGGTACCAGCAGGGTTGTGCTCATTTCTCTCTGACTTAGTGATGTGAGTGCAAGTAAGGGGAATATCTGAGGCTCTTCTATCTGGCCCCTGGTTGCCTTCTAGGCAAATACCAGGTTCAAGGGGGATTAGACCCTCCTTTCCTCACAGGCAGCACCTCATTGCCTGCGTAACCCACTTCCTACACATCCACTGTTGGGCTCATCGTTCCAGGCTTTGCTCGGCAGGAAAAAGGAGCACACGTATAATCACTCGCAGGTGCTCAGAGCTAGTGCTGCTGCAGAGGCTGGCTCCGTGCGCTGGGTCAGGCAGGACTCGGCAGTTCGTGTTACTGAACATGGTTGAAGTCTCTGGTTAAGGCTGTGGCTGCAACACAGGAGACTCCATGTGTTTTCACTCTTGATCTTTGGTGAGGACGGCCACACGGGTTGCATCCCACGCTCTGTAAAGCTCAAAGGGTCGGTTTATTTTTCTTTCTACTTACATGCAGTTAATTTTCCAGAAGGAGTTTCTGTTTTTCTCCCACAGCACTGGAGTAGCTACTAAGAGCCAATGCCTTTACTGCTTTACTGTGGTCCCAAAGGCTTAGCAGTCCATGGTAGGTTGATCATCATTGTTTGGCAGCAAATGCAGGAGCTACAAGTGAAAGACGGCAAGGGGATGGGCTGTCCTGGGCTAGCTGTTTTGGCTACCACAAGTCTGAGTGACTACTGAGCAGTGAACTAGTGCTGCAGCAGCAAGTTTCAGGGTTTCTCAGAGCTCAGAAGAACCTTTGGTAAGTGAAATGGCCATGTTTATGCAAGTACTGCAGCATGTTGCACCTTCTGTGCAAAAAGGTGTGGCTGTGCCATTTCTGTATGTCAGGGGCAATTTCTTAAAAATTCTGGCAAACACTTAACTTAGTGATTGTAAGGCTCCTTCAAAATGATGTGCAAGAAAATAAAGAACAATAGAAAATTAAGTGTCTTTTGTGCAGAGGAGGTGGGAGAGCAGTTGAGTATGTTGTCCTGCTTCTCCATGTGTTCTAGCTCAGAGCTGAGACATGTTGCTACAACCCACTGCTTCCATGAGAGAGGAAAACCTCTGACTGGAGAGATTTCTGTTCCCGCACATGTGGCCCAGCACAGATGCACTTCGTGACTGTGGGGTCTGACCAAGGGCAGTGTCAGGCTCCTGTGTATGCCAGTCAGGGCAGTGTCCACCCTCAGCGCACGCTAAATGCCTTTGCAATTGCACATGACTGCACCTTGGTTATGTGATGTGGAAGTGAACATGCTGCTCCAGGGGTTGCTGGTGTGTGGGTTGTAGCCACCTACAACATTGACACTGACCTTGATATTCCAGGTAAAATGGTGCTTGATCCCTCGTGTAGGAATCTCTTGGTCAGTCTAATGTCTGCTTGCTGGGTCCCCAGGTTTTATTATAACAACATAACCCAATGGCTTGTGATACTGGAAACAGTTTGTAACTGTTTTTTTTTTACCTTGTGTTGCTTACATCTGTGCAGACTGGATTTAAAAGGCTGACAGGCACATTGGAGGCACGCTGTGCATGCTATCTGTGCACCCTCTGTCCCTGTAACACTGGTAGAGATTTTGGGCTGATGTAGGTTTGACTGTGGTACTCTAAATTCCATGAATTACCATAGCACAAGAGAAGAAATTATGCCTAGATTTGGCTAGATTTAGCCACCAGATTTGGAGATGGAGTAAGACCTTTCAAAACCCAGTCAGTCTATCCTAGCCACTCCTACTTCCCTTTGCAAGTAAATGCGTTGATTCTGTACGCCGATAAAGCTCCTTCAGATCTGGGATATCTTTTGGCTGCATCTCTCCCTCCACTGGAAATAGCGCATTCCCTCCCTCCCATCCCCTCCACCCCACTCAAATTCTTCAGCTGCAGCAGGGCAAGCAGCCAACTCCTTTTCTGAGCATCTCTTGTCTGAGGCTCCATCCAGATGCTTCGGGAGAGAGGCCTGATCAAAGCAGACAGTGCTGCGATTCAGCCTGTTTGCAGGGAGTTCTGAAATGGTCCTGTACCCCTCAGAAAATGCTGCAGCTCTCCATCAGGCTGCTTTGATGTCAGCTGCCTGGACAACCTCACCAATGATGTGGTCATCCCCCGCATCCAGGATGGCACGAGAGACAGAAACAGATAAACACAAATGTTTGGTTGGCAGTGTGAGTGGTGGAAAGGATTTAATTTTCTCTGCGACAAGGCTGATATTTGAATCCTTTCTGTGATATTATTTACCCTCCCTGTTTTTTTTTTTCCTTTTTAACTACAGCAAGCTGAGGACCTTACTCAGCATTTCCTTGGCTGAATGATACATATCATTTGATGATGAATATGGCAGCAATAGTAATTTTGTACTCTACAAGAGAAGTTGCATTTACAGTGGAAAGCTTTTTATATTTAGGGTTATATTTACCTATAAACCCTTGAGCATTTTGAACTGTTACCTATATACAGTGCTGACGGTTTTCTGAAAGGCTTAATGTAAAACTGTTCAGCCAAAATGAGAAGCACTTGTCCACACTGTAACCCATACATATGGCAGTTAGTCATACTTCTTTTTCTACTATATATCTCATAATCTACAATATCTGTTACACTCAATTTTATTTCAGACAGCTTTAGCAGCGCACGTGCAGTGAGTCTGAGGAGGCTTACAAGAAGCTACCCATCCCCAAAACTGCATTACCACAAGTAGCTTAAAATGGTGACATTCTTGGCAGTGTGAGCAGAGACACCCCAGGCAGCTTGAAGCCGCATTGCAGGACTGTTCAAGCTGCTGGAGCCAGACCTGGTAGCTGCAGCTATTTAGGATGAGCATGGGCATTTTGCCGGTTGGATACTCCCTCCATCACTAGGAGGGTATGGTTTAGCATCGCTGTTGCCTCTGCTATTGTTTTGGATAGAAAGAAGGCTTCATGCTCTGGGATTGCACACCTGGCTACCTGCACAGAAATACTGGGTTAACACACACGTCGCTGACAGTGACTGTTATTTTTTATGGGAAACCAAAGTCACAGATGCTTTCTTAGGCACTAAACTGTTGTTCCACCTAGCAACAAGTACTGATGGTCCCTTTTCAGCATGTCTGATGTGTGATGGTGAGGCAGGCAAGCCGCTAAAATCCTAGGCTCTTACCACAGTCCCATGTGAGCTGTGTCACTGTCCTGGGCCTGCCAAGGGTGATGGGAAATTGGGTGAACATGCTCCATCAGAAGAGCTCAACATAGACAAAAAGAGCGACAAAATCATCACAAATATGTAAATTCCCATTTTTATGAGCAAATTGGTGAAAATTTACATTAGTTCCTCTCTTGCCTCAGCAAATTTACTCGTTCCTCCTAATTTGAGCTGGAGATGTTCCAGATAGGGTGTTTGTGTGTCCTACTTACCTGGTCGTGATTTATCCTCATGTCACATTGATGACCTGAAGGTGGAGTTATTGTAAAATATGAAGTGTTTTTCCTCATAATTTAGAAATAAAAGTTAGAAAAAGAATTATGAATTTTTCATCAAAAATGAAAAAGAAATTCAAGACCAACTGCGATTATTTTCCTTCCAGCTTTCTGTTATGAAACACATTTACTATTTGTGAACTGCTCTGGTAAAGGGCAAGTCATGTAATTCCTGGAGAAGGATGATCTCAGGATATGAAAGACTGTAAAGTGAAGCCAGATGAAAAATGAGTATTTGGGGGATTTGCTTTTATATTTCTCTCCAACTTGCTGGTGTTTTTGGAATATGCCTAGGTGCTGCTTGTGCCTGCATGTTTTCTGAACCAGGGCCCCTGCAGAAGTAGCAAACCTGAAACCTTGCCTAAGCATATAAGCGATTAAGTGACATGTTAGAAATTTAGGCAGATTTTGAGCCTTATGCCTAGTGTTTTCGTCCTTGGTGTTTTTTTAATATTACCATAACCCCAATGAAAAATACCAGGATCACAAATGATAGTCTGACAGTTATACCTCCTCCTGCTAGCACTTCTGCTCACTTTGCATTTTGTTAAGCATTAGGAAATGCACCGCTGCTTCTCTGAGTGAGGAAATTTGCTGGTATATTGGCAAGTTTTGTGTGTGTGTGAGATGGATATTGCCGAATGCAGCCTGTGAGATATAAACCACGGAAGATCTCCTGACTTAAAACTTGTCCCCAGGTAACTTTGAAGAAGTGATGGACTACACTGCTGTCCCTCCTGTTGCTGGAAGTGCTGAACCTTTAGAAAGTTGAAGTGTTCCAACATTGCCAATATTACCACAGTTCTAGTCTTCCATGTAATTTCATGTTGAAGTGACAAGTTTGGAGATCAAGTAGTTATGAATTTTGATATAATTTACTTTATCTGTGGTTCTCCAACATCTGTCAGCTGCAAAGTATATGCAGGTGCTACTGCATTTTAGCCCAAGACCATCTCATAACAACACATGCCTCCATAACCCTGCAGATCAGTTACGGTCTTTCTTTCACAGTGGTATTTCTGCAGATCTCCTCTGTCAGGCTCAGACTGCAGCAGAACTGTTTGCTCTCCAGCTTTAAGCTGCTGCACTCAAATTACTCTCACCCTATATTCTTTATATTGCATGCCTATAAAGTGGCAGTTTGATTTTAAACTAGAAGTGTTAATTTGAGATTTTGGCTGCATCGGATGCTTCCTTCTTTGGCTGTTGCCTTCACAGGTATCACAGGAAAATGGAGTTTTCTTTATCATGGATTGATCAAAGGGTGACAGGACCGCTGCTGTTAGACGAAGCATGCTCTATCCTGAAATTTGTGTGTTTCTCCTTTACAAGTGTGAATGTTGTGGGATATGGTGGGTTTTTTGTTTGAGTTTTGTTTGGTGGTGGGGAATAGTCCAGACCTGTTTAGTTTGACAGATACTGGACTTCTTTATTCTTCCGACCGCTCCCCCCCCCCCCCTTTTTTTTTGTGGTCTTTTCCCTTTCAGATATTTATATCCCCATCTAGGAAAGCATCAACGTTCATGTGCACATCACTTTCTGTTCAGAAAGGTTCTTAAATATAGCAGGCAGGTGCCTTGCTCCTGCTGAGATCTCAGTACACTACTGACATGCTTAAGCTTTTATTTGTGTGTGTTCTTAAAGAGTAACTTCTATTTAATTTTTCTGAGAGAATTCCTCTTTTGTTAATACATTGTTTTATCTGGCAGATGAAATCACATACCCTTTGGTGGATGACGAAGTGGCAGTATAAATGACTGGTGAGATCTGAAACTTCCTGCTCTGCTTCTTACTGCTTCTGTCATTGCTAAGTAAATGAAACAGCCAGGCCCTGGTCATGCAGCTGGGTGCCTGGCATGGAGGGGAACTGGCACAGCACACTTCACAGGTATGCAGCTCATCTCCTCTCCCACCAAAGCAGGATGGTCCTGCTTATTGTGGTCACCCCTGGCTCACTGCAGTTTCCAGAATGATGCTGGAAAATAGCCTCTGGGAGGGTTGTCTTGGTTGCGTCCTGTTATTACACCCACACTGGAGCAAGGCATTGCACTGTGAGGGTGGTGGATGACCCTCTGGGTAGGAGTATTTGGTAGCTGGCTGGGAGGAAAGGTTGGATTCTAGATCTCGAGGCAGGTTGTTCAACCTTCAGTACAAGACATCTGTGGTTTTAAAAGACTTTTTAAAAATCCAGCTCTAAATTTTGTAGCTCTTGGTTAACTTTGTTGGAGTGTTATTACATGAGTAAAATACTGAACTCACACTGAGCAAAATCTAATTAAAAGCATTAGAAGATTTTTTTATTAGCATTGTAAGAAAGAGATGAGTGAGGACAAATTGATAATTACTGTGTTCCCATGCTAGTTTCACAGTCCCTGCCATTGCCTTCTTAAACAATATTTCAGCACAAATAAAAGCCTCTGCAGTTTGACTAAACTTGCTTGGCCCACCCTGTCTAACCCATGAGTATGGTAGTGCAAAGGATGCAGACGTGCTACTGCATGTCTGCAGAGAGATAAGGCTTGTGTTGTGTGAATAACAACTTGCTTCTGAGTGTAAACTGGAGCAGCTGTGGACTGCAGCAGCCATCTAGCCAGTTTAACTGGTTACATACAGTGGGCCCACGTGGTAGCATTTAGCAAGAAATCCCCTGCCTGACTTAGTAGGCTTTAGGAGGTAGTGCTTGGGAGCTGGGAGAGGATGAGTTAGGATCCAGAGGCAAAGCTAGAGCTACACCAGGCAAAACAGAAGTGAGGTGGAGATTAGCTTTCACGTTTTGAGAGCAATTTAACATTAGAGTTCAAGAAAACTCTTTGTGCTGTGCTTCGAGTGACTCAACTAGCTGCTTCGCCCCAGCTGAGGGTGAGGGTGCCATCCTGCATGCTGGGACTTTGCAGGAGCTTCAGCTGCCAGGGCTGAAGAGTGGAGCTGCAGGGGTGGCAGGGACTGACCAATGTGGGGAGGTAGAGAGGGACTTGGCTACGGTGTCACTGCCAGTGCTTCATCCAGAAATTTTATTTATCTGAAGATATGAATGTTGTCCATGTGGTATAAATGGTTAGCTTTCAGCACATGAATAAACATGGAGAAGACAGCTTACAAGCTGGGGAAAGGCAGGGTTTGGAGGTGGCTGTGGAGAGTGGGAAGTTGCACAATGACACTGGCTTTATCCTGTCCCCTGACACAGTCATTTGGGGTTGTTAATGGAGGACTACAGGTGCCTGCTCTTCTGTGCCTGACGGCTACGACCCAGGGTGCTGCTGAATAGGTGGTCCTTTTCTCTGTACATGGTGTCCATCAGCAAGAAACAAGGGCGCTCATCATCTGGTGAGTATACTGATCCTGGTGTCATTCAGGTGTTCATATTCACACTTAGCACTGCCTGAAGGGGAGGAAATGGGAGTAAATCTCACACATTTTGTTATAAATCTGAACTGCTAAATGCCATCTGATGTTCTGGGCTATTTGTCCAGTAGGATACAGAAATGACTGGTCATCTCTGGCATCTCTAAAATCACCAAGAGATTTTGGATGGAGGTGATGAGGTGCCTGGAGGAAGTCTGGGCAGCTTCATAAACACTCCCCTCTCACCACGGTGCAGCAGCAGCAGCAGCTCTGTCTCCCTTTGGAGGGGATGGTATTTCCATGCTTGCCAGCTCCAGGCTTTGGCTTTTACTGCTGCCACCTGTACCGCGGGAGGGTGCAAGGAGCGGGAGACATGTAAAGAATTTGTACCATCTCTCTGAGAGCTGCAGAATAGGGCAGAGCATGAGGACTGCTATGGGCCAGCGAGGGCTGGGAGCGGAGAGCGGGCACGCACGGTCTGCAAGTCAGCAGTGCGAGAGCTGAGGTGTCCTCTCACTGCGACTTCTGCTCAGCCTCTCACTCAACAGAAGGACTCTTGCTGTGGGGAGGCAGGACCTTGCCGCAGGCACCTGCTGGGTGTTAGCGAATGGGTGCTTCTTACAGGGAGTGACTTTTGAAAGCTGCTTCTCCCCCGGCCCCATTGAATCAGTTTTGCTTCACTGGCTAGCGAGGGATCAAGGGGAGAAGGAAGAGCACAGGGGGAAACAGAGACACCTTTTCCTATGGGCAGTGATTTAATGCACGAAAACCCAGCTGATAACGTCTCCCCTGTGGCACCAGGGAAAGTGTCACTCGTGACCCTCTCCCCAACCTCCTTTGACTAAAATCCTTTCTCTTTTTCTGCACTGTATGCATACAATGTGTACTTAACCAAGCCTTACTAATGTCTGAGCCGGAACTAGCGTAGGGAGTTTTCCAGAAAAAAATGGGAAACCCTTTCTGATGTGGTTATTGCTGATGTTAAGTGAGAGCTGTCTTGGGGAGGGGGGAGGCTGGAAGGCATGGGCAGCAGCAATATGGTCTTTAGGAGGTGTTGGGGAGAGCAGAAACTAATGAGAATCATAGAAACACTTGAAAGGTTTTTAACTCCATACAGGATTTTCAGGAGCTGTTGATAGGAAACAGTAGTGACCCAACTGTCAGTTAAAGAGATGAAAGGAAGCCCTTTGGATTAAATAAGACTTAGGAAATAAAAGGATTAGTGCTACACAAAAGCTAGATTTAGGGGTTTATTTAACCAGTGCAGTGTGGCATGATGGGATGTGGGGCATCAGAAAGGACATGAAAGACAAAATAAAAAGATGAATGCGGGAGGTAGTAGAGAGGCAAGGAATCAGCACAACATCTCCAAAAACCCTTCACAAATCTTCTTATAATTGAAAATGGTACAACCCCCCCTAGTTTTCATTAGCAATCCTGGCTTCTTTACATAGTAACAAGAAGTGTTACAATGATGAGAAATCTGTGATGGGGCTGCCAGATCAAATCCCTGCCACAGGAGAGAAGAGCCTACATTGCCAGCCTGCTTGCACTTACAGATTAAATGTCTGATAAGGTAAAATCAGATTTATGTGAAACTATCACTCCATTAGATTAATAATTCATTGTGCTCTCAAGTAGGGGCTGCTGAAGGACCATTCTTGTTTAAGACATCTCTATTTGGAAGTCTCTGGTGAAGTTGATGGTAGTCATAGAAATTAGGGGTATGCATGTTGGTGGAGGCGTAAGTGTAGAAGTCCTCCAGGCAGCATCTGTTACAGCAACATTTCATCTTGTAGCTGAAAAAACAGGATTGAGAGGTTTCCAGAGCTCCACTTCTCAACTTCTGGCTGAATCATCTATAAGTGACCATTTGTACTGTTAGGGAGGTATAGGAAAAAAGGATACAGTAAAGAATTTGACTTGAATGGATCTGTTGTTCACTTAGTGACTCCTCCATAGTCTGCTGAAGAGAGTAGAGTGGCTATCAGCGGGTTTGGCTTAGACTTAAAATGGCACAGTCAGCTATTTGTGGATGCTTTTGGCTTCTTGCAAGTGCTGCATGGAGAAAACACCACCTTCTCTGTTCCAGAGATGCTGTTACTCCAAATCTCTGGGATAGTTACGGATCTCTCTAGTACATTGGAAGCTATCAGAAGAAGAGCAAATGCATCTTTTTTCTCCCTTTAAGTCTCCAAAGTGAGATCGGATTTTTTTTTTTTTCTTGTCCATGTGCAAAAGAAAATGTATTTTGTGGCCTCATTTTACCAATAGGAAGATTTTTTTACAGTCATAGTTATGACTAGGAGGGACTGGACTAGGAATGT
Organism: Falco naumanni; assembly: GCF_017639655.2. Lineage (NCBI taxonomy): Eukaryota > Metazoa > Chordata > Aves > Falconiformes > Falconidae > Falco > Falco naumanni. The sequence continues at coordinate 60,438,636 of NC_054056.1, read as the reverse complement.
TTATAATGCTTGGTGAATGTTCAAATTAAAGTGATCCAGATTTCTTCTGCCAGTGTTTCTGGAAAGATGTTAGCATAGAAATGCTTCTTCAGACAATGCTTTCACCTGTTCTGTTGTCGTACAGGAATGCTAATAGAATTAACAAATAGTTAGTAGGGTTTACAAAAAAATTAAGAAGTTAAGAAATGCCTTTATATAAGTTTCTTGGGAACATTTTATATGGTATTTTGTGGTTTGGTCCCTGGGATGGCCCAGAGTAGCTTTTTCACTCAATTCTAACCTGAATAAGAAATCTAGATATAATTCTATTTTTGATTGCTTTGTATTTTTCATTCTGCTCTCTATAAAGAGATGTATTTTCCAGTTGGTTGACTTTGGATGGAAATGGAAGCCTATGAAAATGCAGAGAATGCCTAAGAGACATTTTATTTGTTCGGTAAGATGAACTTCAATAAGAAAATATTAATATTTTTTTATATCTAAATTACCCTTTTCATTTATTTTATCATTAATTTTGTCCAGTTGAATGAAAGCAGTTGAAAGTTGTATTAATAATGTGGTGACCAGCTTATTAAGAAAAACAAAAGTAATATGGTCCCCACGCAGACATGATTTTCAAAGGTACTTAGATATCTGCTTGGGTTTTCCAAAACACCTAGCTGGATGAAGTGTCTAATAACTCATGATATCAGGGAGCATAAGTCAGCATCTGCAAGTGCTTAAGGTGCCCTTGGAACTGGGGTTTTCAAAATTCACTTTAAATAACTTGCCTGCAGCCCCTGGACTCCTTCTCTGTGTCTTCCCAGTTCCAACCAAATGCAGTCAAGTTCAATGGGCAGAAGTGTTGCTCTTCAGACCACCCTGCAGCATAAGCCCTTCTTGGCCGCTGGGCTCTGCAGCCTTGATTGCGCCATGTCCTTGCTTTTGAGGGCTTGAATTTACAGCCCAAACACATGTCCTATAACAGTAGGTTTTGTTCATGTGCACTTCAGAAGGAAGTCGGGCTTGCTGGTTTGATTGATTTATTTCCCCCCTTCTTTTTTTAAAAATAATGATGTACACCTGCCAAATCCCATTGCACAGCACCCAGTTGACACGCAAAAGATGCTTCTGGACTTCCTTTTGCCACCAGCCCTTCCTTTCCCAAAGTGGATAACTTGGCTAAGTTTAAGCCGGTTTTCATGAGCATAGTAAATGCCAGGAAATTCTGGCACAGGTTATTTCAAATCTTCCCCTTTCAGAGTTTCACATCCTCCTTCCAAGGCATGAGGACGGTACTGCAGGTATCTGCCTGCTTAATAGAGATCACCGGAACTTCACAATAGCTCATTTTTCAGCGGTTACTTTGGTTGCCATTGGGTTTTCTGTTTGTTTTTCAATCTGAAATCAATTATGTGTCATGGGAAATGTTTTCTTGGATGAGCAACATTTGGAAAAAGTGTTTCAAAAAAGAGAAAATGAGGGTATTAATAAAGGGAAATTTGGAGCATCATTTTGAGCATATTAAGTGCCACTATATAGATAGTACATGGATGATTGCTTTAACCATTATTTCAGAACAACCTGGAACATTAATTTTTACATAAATGCATGTTTATGATAATTTATTCCAAACTTTGAACAGGTTCTGTCATTACTTTCTTTTGAAATTCCACTTAATTTGAATGTTCTTCTGCACTGCTGTCTTCTCTCATTTTTGTCTCCCTTTCAATTAAAGGGGAAGAAATGCAGAAATATTGTTGTGGTGGACTTGAAATTGCTCAACCAGAACATACCAGAGGTTTCAGGAGAACAGAAACCCCTTTTGTCCTGAGCCACAACAGAATACTATTCTGTTGTTCAAAAGTCTCCGGGGGGACAGCCTTCGCATGTAAACAATTTTTGCTCACTAGCAACAGGGGCTTACCTGGGAATTTCTGCTCTCTGTGTCCTCCTACCAGATCCCTTGACCCAGCCACTGCTGCTAATTGTAAGCTCAAAGGAGTTCATCCCCCCTCAGACACTATCCGATATCTTTCTTTCAGCCCCAAAATGAAATCGGCAACAGACTATTCCATGTTAATCATGTCTTACAAATAGCTACAAAATAAAATGGCTAAGGAAAATGCCTGTGTTTTTTCTTATGTCTGGTTTATTCATTCTCCAAACACACTTTTTCTCCAGGAAATACATGTGATCTAAGCTTAGAAAACTTTCGATGTCAGCTTGGGAAACTATAGGGCGTAATCTATATGACTTCAGATTCAATGACCTTAAAGGTCTTTTCCAACCTAAATGATTCTATGATTTTATTCCTGCCTGTTTTTTTTAGTAGACATTATTTATGATTTTTTTTTTTTTTTTTTTTTTTGCTTGTGTTCCACTGTGGTAAGCAGCAGCAAGGTGGAATGCTGAAATCCCAGCTCATATGGTCTGGCTCTCTATGTAAAGGCATCAGATGAAACATGTTGAAGTCAAACCCTCCTCTACATAAGGTCATTGGGTTGATTGTCTCAGACCTCTGGTCAGCTTTGATGTGAGCTGCAATATTTCTGTGATCTCAGCCTAGGGATAAGCTGGTGGCCTCAGGCTCAGCAGTGGTTAAACATGAATATAAACAAAGTGGAGATTTGCTTTGTGCCAGACGAGGTCACTTTCAAGCGTATCCACAAACTCATAGAAAATTGACATCTTTGGTTTATCGCAAATATGTAATGATACCAAAAGAAACAGTGTTCCAAGCAAAATAATATTTAATGCTTACCAGCTCACATACCTTGACTCTGTGATTTCAGTCTGTGGAACAGATCAGACAGTAACTCTGTAAATCCTGGTGGAAGGCTTTGCATGTATTATCAGCTTCATTTCTTACAGATTAAAGGGTTTCTGCACTACCTATTTCAGCACTTCATTTTCATTTTTTTTCCTTAAGCCACTGAAGTTAACTTTATGGGGCATTAGATCATGTGTCAAATGCATGTATATAAGTGGGTAGACATGCTTCTTTTTGTCCTAGTGGATATTTATTTTGAAGGAAGTTATGTATAAACTATCAGCAGTTCTTAAATGACTGAAGCATTCAGCTGCTGCGTTTTGGGGAGCAGATGGTTTGTCTGCAACTACTGAAGGATGGTATCCTATGTTTTATATTTTCAAGCCAAGGGAAAGGGAAAATGTAAGCATACATAAAAGATGGTGACATGGAAGGAATTGCTTAAACGTTCCTAAGTACTGTCATCAGTGAATTATACCAAATGTGGCACATTAGAGGGAGGATGGGAAGCTTCTGTGATGGTGCAGAGGAAGGAGGAAGGATTTTTGTAAGGACAGAGGGACGTGTGAGCTGCTTTAGTAGTCAGCTTGAACAGTCAACCCTATTCCTTGGCCTAAGTCTAAGCTGAACATAAAGCTGTAGCCTTTGGAGAGAGGCTTGGTTTACTTCTCTGTGCCTCTGTGTGCTGTGGGGAGCTTAACAGCATGTTCTAGCTCTGTCTTGGTGTTTAGAAATCGGGTTTATTTTTTAGTGTTTTGGTTAAGCTTCACAGGGTCATGAAGATTCCCTTTGGGACTGTTGTTGAAGAGTAAACTTAAAAGGTGGGCTCAAGCTGAAACCTGCTGAAGCGGCTTCCCTGTGCATCCACCGCAGAAGATGACGACCTCTTTGGGAGCAATTCTTCCAAATGATAATGAAAAGCTATGGAGCTGTCAGTGCAACCCCTGAAAATCCAGACAGTTTTGAAATGGTAATGTGTTCACCGTAACAGGTAATGGGAACATTACATATGGTCATATTCAGGATGAGTCACACACTTTTCCTCTTTACTAATCCTGCAGAGACTTGGCACCTCTGTGTGATGAAATCCATATACTGGCTGTGGTTACAGGGCTGAGCAAAACACAGAGCAGATGAAGAGATACAGGTCAGTATGTACATCTATAGCTGTTTGCCAGGATGACACAGATCCAGAGGAATGTTTGAATATCATCCAGAATTTGTCATTCCTGAGTATACATCCACTGAGATGACCCTAGAGAATACACACCTGTTTTTTTCTTAACCAATTGCAGAAAAGATACCAGCTCAAGAATGCTGAGACACTGGAAAATTTTCAGACAGGTCAATGCTGTTGCTAAAACATCCTGGGATTTAGGGTACCAATGGGCTGTATTTTTACTTTTGTTTAAATAAAAAAAAAAAAAAAAAAAAAAAAAAAAAAAAGACTGCCCTAAGAAAAAGGGCAGAAAATGTACAAAATTATTTCAGTTTTAGCATTTTGATGAACAGGCCACTTCTTGTTTTTTACCACTTGCTTGTTTTTGTTTTTTATCTTACATAAGCAATAGATGATTTTTAGCAGTGGTTTCTGCAATGAACGATATTCCCTGCAACTAGCAGGCCCTTTATCTGGAAGAAGATGCTTACAGAGAGAAACCCTCTCTGGTTTCTGAGGTTAACAGTGCAAGATTGTCCTCCTCATATTGACTGGCCGTAAACTATGGGAACAAAACTGCATGTTCTATGCAAAAGTGTTTCTACTCAGTTCCCTGGGAATATTCTACTTCCTAGGACCTGTTGTGGTAAAAAATATTTGATGTTTAGTCTAAATTTTGCCTTTCTTAGTGTTGTTATTTCTAGCTGTTCCTCTTCTACTATCCTAACTTGTTTTTCTTCTGCTAGCTGTTTATTTCTAACAGATGCTTGTACTGAGTTAACATATGTCTCCTCAGCCGTTGCTCAGCTAAACTGTACACAATGCAGTTACTCCTTTTGTTTTTTGCCGCCAACTGAACCTACTCTTCAGCTACTTACCGTTTTCTTTGGTTTCTCATGGTGTCTAATATGTCTACATTTCTGCAGAGCTGGCTGAAGTGTACTGGGAGTGGCAATTCGGCTTTAAAAATAAATAAATAAATAAATACACAATATTTTTTTAATTAAAGCTATTTATTATTTTAAGTGTTTTGCTCATGAGGCCTCATTGTTCTGGAAGGCTGCATAACAAAACAAGAGGCTGTGCTCTACAGAACTATTGCTTCTGTGAAGAAAAAACCCCGACAAATCCCAACCAAGAGCTTACTTGACAGACAGAATATTCATTGCCAAAATTGTCTTGGTACCTGGTGGCATCCAACCACTCTCTTTGCTCTGTTGTTTGTTCCATCACCTCTGCAGTCTTTGCTAAATGAGTTTTCCATGAATTAATTCAGTAATTATAGGTATACTTGGGCTTCACCTTGGGCTTCAATCCACAGTTTGGCCGTGATTTTGTTTCATGTCAGGAGCCTCTGCTTAGTTTAAAGCTCACAGTAGCTGACAGCTCCTTGTTAGAACCAGTTGATGACGAATGCCACTGCACTTGAGGTGCTTTGTGTGCCGAGGCAGGCAGATGGTTTCCAGACCGAGCCTGTGCGCAACACTACAAAGCGAGCTCTAGTCTCATTCCTGGAGGCTTCATTGAAAAGTCCAAGGAAGATGTAGCATGGTGTGACTGTGGGAAGAGCAGCCACCTTTTCCAGGTTAGACCTGCAGCACCAGGAGGGCTCCTCTTTTTGCAGATAGGGATGGGAATGGTGGCTGCCCTTTTGGGATGGGAACAATACCAGCAAGAGCTGCTCCCCTAAGCTGCTGTTGCCCATCCTGTGGCACCACAGTCAGCCACCCAGTGGCCTGGGAGGTCTGCTGAGATGGAGCAGGTGATGGGGTTGCAGTTCTTTGTGTGGCCTTGGAAATGTTGCAAGCAGGCATGGCTCGGTGAGCCTGACTGAGGACTGTGAATGTGCCTGTGCAAAGGGTGCATTCAAGCTGAAGCCACGTGGGACCAGCTTCAGTTTCTTCCTCTAGTGACTGTGTTCACATGTGAAAATAGTAACACAGAGATCTGAAGAAGAACAGACCATGGATGAAAGCAACAATCGCTCTTAAAGGGCCTTTACAAGAAATTATGAATGACTGTCCAGTATAGCAGAAAACACCAGGGTAAGACACTTCCCAAGAATAAGTGAGGGATGATTTCTTCTGTCACTGACATCAGATGTATGTGGATAAGCATGACAGTCAGCATCAGTCTTGCAGTAATCCACAAGGCTGCTGGAGGAAGAAAAGTCTTGGGTGACACTTCCAAGCAGTCAGTTAGATTTTGTTCTCCAAATGTACCTAGACAAAGGATCTGTGATCCACCAGATGTAGGACTTGTGCAGTGTCTATGTGCTTGGAAAAGTAAAACACTTTTCCAAGAGTTTAAAGGTTGCTGTTGAGTGGATCCTGTTACTGGTAATTATTTCCGTTGATGGGAAGAGTGAGGTGGGCATCTGCACCCAAGTAGCGCTGCTATTTTAGCATTAAGTTGGGAAACGCGCAGGAGAATATTGAGAAGCAAAGCTGCAATTTTCTCCAACATTTTGCTGTCTCCCTTCATTACATGTCTGGGAGAAGTAAACAAGGTCCAATGCATTTATATTGAAAACAGTTTTGGCGAAGTTGGATTCTTTCAACTGCAGATGCTGGAGGTAAACATGATGCTTCATGTTTCTGGTCTGCTGTGTACACAGGACTCTATCTGCCTTCAGTCCCAGTAGTGCTTCGGCCCTCAGATCATTAGGTTCATTTTGTTCAGCCTTCAGCAATGTGGTTCCCAGATGTGTTTTCCGGTATTTCGTTTATAACTGTGAGGAATCTACAGCATCCAGTCACCCCTGTGTCTGTCTTTTTTTCCCTGGCATTGAAGTTCTTTGAACAGGACATTCCTATTAACATCAACAGTCAAAATAAAACCAAAAAACCCTGTCAGGTTTTCGTTCTCACCGGGAAGATCTTTAAGGTAGAACTTCAACACACACTTTTGTAGAAATATTTGCTGGTAAAGCTTTGAGTTTTTTTTGTTTGCCAATACATGAGAACAGTTTTCAGCTGACATCTTGCATTCACATGCAGTATGCCTTTTCAGTCTTCAGCTTTGTCTCAGTACCAGTGTTGTAGCTATGATAGTTTTGGGATGTAAATGGTTTATTTTATTATAGCAACTTAGGAAGTTAGGAAGAAAAAATAAGCTGAAGGAAAGCTTATATGTCTGAAAGCTTGTCTGCTTCCTCCAGCTATATGGACTTGAAAGATATTATCTCTCTTACAAATCTTGCCTTCCTTTGTAAGCATGTGATTGGATAATTATCTTCAACTACTGCTTGGATAAATGGTTTCTAAAGAATTCGGGCACACAAAATATCTTTTGCTAAATGGTCTAAAGATAACTTCTTAAAATAAGTGATTTTCTCTATCAGATTATTTCACAGACACACAAAAATTCAGTTTATGATTAAAAACCAATTCTGCATGAAGTATTGCATTTCCCCAGGAAGTACTGAACCCCAGTTCTGAAGCGTTTAATGGTTTAAAAGATTGGGATATGCCATGGCAAAGCCTTATGAGGTTTCCAGTTCTGTAGCCTCTAGTCATTCTGCCATACAGGTCACGTTAACCAGGCTGACTTAATCTTCTTTGAGGCAAGATAACAACCACTCTGGATCCAAGTATTTTAATTCTTATATTATTTTGTTTATTTTTGTGTGTGTGTGTGAAAGACTGAAGTCTCTATAGTGGGGAAGGGAAAGGAGAGAGGGTTTTGTGTTTTGTTTTCTTTGACCAGCTTCTAGTTAAGCTTTCGAGTGCTGTTAAGATCTAACGTACTCTCCAAGACCCTGTTCCATGTATTATAATCTCTAATCATCTGTCCTACAGTTTTCACAGAAGTGCTAAAACTGTTTTACCACCACTTCCCTGGCAAGACTATTCAGTTTTTCAAAGAATGAAACTTTTCATGAACTACAAATCCAAGACATTTGTGAGGCCTTTACAAAAACTTGGCATTTAAATGACACCATTAAGTCCAAGAGTAGTTTTCAGATCTGCAGTATATAAAATCAGTCCTCTAGCTCCTTGTAAATATCAGCACAGAAAGAGGACTGTGAAAAGTCAATTGTTCATATCATAATTAGTACAAGAAAGTAAATGAATATGAAGGGCTAGAAAACAGGTTTGCAGAGGAGAAAAGGCCTCCACACTTCTGGTTTTTCTTCCAGAAACTGAAAATTGGTACTACAGATTTAGATGTTTGTAAGTATTATTGTTTTAATAAAGATATCCACTCTACAATAAAAAAGACTGTAATTCAGGACAAATGTGACTCCATGTAGAACAAGGCATGTTTTTTTACCCATTTTATATACCAAAATTTTCAAGTTCCCAATTTGCAAAGGAGGAAAGTGGAGGAAAGGAAGGTACAAACTTTTCCAAAGTGAAATGGTATAAAATAAAAATTTCACAGATTCCTCCATTTCCTCATGAGGAAGACCAGTGCAATCGGACCTTAAAGAAGAAATACAAAGCTATAAATTGGGTGTTGTGTTTTTTGGTTTTTTTTTTTTTTTGTTTGGGTGGTGGGTTTTTTTTGTTTTGTGGTTTGTTTTTTTATTTTTAACCTTTTTAAAACTGGCCTTTATTTTCAGGTTAGATTCTGATCTGGAGCATTTGGTGTTTTTCAACTCACTCCCTTTTGCCCCACCCTTCTTTTAAATATGAAAACCAGAGATGGAATCAATTTCTGATTTCACTTGACCATGACAAAAGTCTTGAATGCTATCACTCTACCCGGTGAAAATGAGTGTATATGAAACCAGAGCGAAGGCCTAACTGTTTTTATTGGACAGGTAGGTGGCACGGGAAGAATGCATGCAAACAAAGTCCAGCACATTGCTGCCACTCCAGCTTTGGGTGGAGCAAACATGCTTTTACCTCCGTGAACTTAGAAAAATATCAACAAAGCCTTTGCTTTTCAAATCCCATGAATATCTCTCCATCTATGGGACTGTGTAAAAGCCACAGAAATCTCATTCTTGACATTTGATTGATGCCAGATAAGAGATCTGATCCCCTTCTTTACCAAGGTTTTTGTAAGAATCAGATGGATTGATCTCAACCGTACATACAGGCAGTGAAGGCAGTGCTAAAATTACAGTAATTTCCCAGGTGGAGAGGGAAGTTACTGAATGCTTATGAATTTTTTGGGGGGTCTGGACTTGGCACAGTTAATGGCTTTAGGAATTTGTTCTGAGATTGTTTCTAAATCTTGTGCTGTATTCACATGCTGTGACAATAAATCACTACATAAATATCTGACACCTTACATGTGCACCTAATTTCTTCTTTTTTCCTAACGTATCTAGGTACAGGGAATGCTTGTGTGGTTATGCTCTGTGCTTTACTGATGGGAGAAGAGGAGCTCAGTGACTCTGCCCTTGCACAGGCATCTGTGGCAGAACAGGAGGCTGAGCCCAGTTCCTGCATCTCAATTTGATGCTGTAGCCACACGACCAGTGAGCTTCTCTGTAGGTATTTCCAATGCCTTGTGCCTACAGTGGGAATTAGTCTGAACGTTTGAATGCTGTAGTTATCCAAGGTAAGATCATTGAGACAGAAATGTTTTTTTGCCCGCATGTTTGATGGAGGTAGATTCACAGCTCTCAGACTGCCATATAGATGTTAATAGACGGCTTGATGTGCATCAGTTTTGAGAAGAGCACACCTGCTTACTCGAAAACCACCTCAGAGATTTGGTCTCTTGCAGTTTTACTTTGCTATTCTTCCATGGATGAGAGGCATGACAGATGCCACCATACAGATCTGACAGTAAAGAATGAAGCAGCCTCTTTTCTCAGCAGTGAAATGTGAGTGAGTGCGGTAATTTACAGACATTTTAATCCCTTGCTGTTAATTCTATTTTGGAACAAAAGGGTGAAAGATCTTGTGTTTCCTAGAGGCCATAAGCCAGACTGTCAAACAAGAAAGTTATCCACAGCAGACGATAATAGTAATAATTTAGATATCAATACCGACATTTATCTGATCCTATCATAGAACGTTTCTGAAATTTAACAAGATTTCAGAAAAGCAGTAGCAATTTAAAATGTGATGCAGCAGCATGATGGCTCTGGAGAGCTCTTACTCCTATGACAAACACGACGGGATATTAATCATTCTTTCAGACTAGAGCTGAGTACTTCAGACCAGTGGTATTAACCTCGAAAGGGTGAACCTTGACAGGTGTTTTCTCAGTTCCCATTCCTCATCTCCACTGCAGCTGCCTCTCCCCTAAAACATCGTATTAGAGAAGTCAGCTGGAAACATGTCATGAGCATATTGTAACACCACATTACATGTACCATTTCAGAGCGTGAGCACATCTCACCATAACACACAAGAGTCTCATGAGACACCACTAGCAGCTTTACCGTGGTAATTTCTCTTGTTTCTATGGATTTTTTTCCAGCAACCTGAACTAGTAGATCACTTATGTGAAATATACATCTGAAGTCTTTAGGATTTTTCTTAACCCCGCATCTTTGTCTGGCTACAGTGTTTGTAGTTTTCTACTGGGATGCTTTTTCATGGGGTGAAGCACCTGTTGGTTCCAGGGGGTGAACCGGGAATGAGCATAACCCACTGATGGGTCAGAGCTTAGCACATTTGCCTGAAAGGGCAACAACATTTCTAACTACTGTACATCTGCAAACCTGAAGACTCAGAGCTCCTATGTGAAGTTTTTTGTATTTATCTGAAGTAATGGCTACGTGACCTTTTGCAAGATGTGAGCTTGCTCTGTCTTTGCTTTGAGCTGACTGGAAGCCATATAGCAAACTAGTATGGCACCAGGCCTAAACTAATATGCCCTGCTTCTCAGCTGAACTTTATTAGCTTGGGTTTGGTGCCCTGCTAACCACAGCTGTGGGTTTCTTGTCAGCATGGGAGTACAAGCAGAACAAACTCAAGTCTCTCTGCAGGTTGTGCTATAGGGTTTTAATGCTTATGAATAGTGCCAGCAGTAGAAACCTGAATGCTTCTTCTTTCTGTCCTCAAAAAAAGGCACAAAGTAAGTCGCATGTCCTATTTACAGCCCTTCCATCAGTAAAAGCAGGGTATTTTTTGGTCTTTGTGGTCTTTGTTTTGCTGTCAGAAAGTAATTCTTTGTGCCATTAATAAAAGGAAAATAGTCTTTTCCTTTGCACTGTTTTTGTAGTTGAAGAGACAGTGACTTTTCTATCCATCTCCTTTAAAAAAACCAAAACAAAACATAAAACAAGCAACCAACCAAGGCAACTGTAGAAGATTAACAAAGAGTAACTGCAGAAAGACTTGGAAATTCACGTGGAAGAAACAGATGTTTCTTGGAAATGTCTTCAAATTATTTAATCTAGATCTCTGGTCTAGAAATTGGCTTGCTTCTAAGAAAAGCTTGTTGGGAATTTTCCTTGTGAAAACATATTGCTGGAAAATGACTATTTGTTAAAACCAAACCGAGCATTTAGCAAAAGATAAAGTGCCTGTAGGATAATGGTCCTTTTCTGGGTTCTGGTTCAATCCAATCTGAATGAAGTTGGGTGGAGAACTCCAGCACAGGTGAGTGCTGACCTGCTGTGAGGGGGTCTTCTGGAGCAGGCCTTCTTTATTATCTTCGTGCTGCTCCGTTTTGTAACTACCTAATCTGTAGTTCATGGATTCATGGCGCTTAGGAGTAAGGGGGTACCCTGCCTGCTGAACTGTTAGCTTAAGTGGGTTCTCTTCTCCCCTTTTTCACTTTCCCCTTCTTTTCACATCCAAATGCCTGCTACTGTTGATATGGGTGCTTATCTCTTACTGATAAATTTGAGTTTGACAAACTGATTTTTTTTTCACAGCAAAATTTGCAATCAGTGCTTAGCAGCTCTTTCTTCTCATTCAGAATTGCTCAAGCATTGTGGCTAAGTTTCCTAACTTTGAGCGAGGTGGAGCAATTGAAAGAATAAACAGTTATACTATTTTTTTTAGACTTTAGCTAAAACTAGATAGAAGATCAAGTGGAAATAGAAATGAGTCTACAAAAATGTTTCCACGTCAAAAGCTCTGTTTCCATTTGGTTGGTTATTTTTTTTTTTGTGTTTTTTTTTTTTCCCCAGAGATTTGATTGATGTGCTATAAAGGTATACAAATTTGTCATTTTACATAAACTGCTATTAGTTTACAGACACCTCACAACTGCAAAAAACGGTCCCCAAAATGCATTGACCTTACCACTAAGGGCATATTCAGAGATATTTTTCTAGCTCACAAAAAAAAAAAAAAAAGAAGACAAAAGTTCATGTTTTCCACCTGCACACTTCTCTGTAAAGTCATGGAATCCCATGGGGCAGAATCCAGTCCTGAAGCTGGAGATACGGTATGAATTGTATGGCAGTTGGACATCACTGCGCACCAGATCAGTGAGAGAGGGCAACTGAGAATTTTGGATGCTGTCTGATGTTTCTACGTCGGTGCCCTCCATGCTGTTTTGGAGGAAATGTTCCTATGGCATATCAGAGGGTAGTGCAACCAGCCTACCTTCTCCTCAGCTGTAGAGCACCAGCTGTTTCCCAGAATGGGAGATTGCCTTTAAGCAAATAGATGTTGTTTACTGGGAGTGCCATTTGATTTGGCTTGTGTATTGTTCATTTTTGTGCTGGCAGCAAGGGTTTCATGGCACTGGAATAGGATGGCATCTGGAAGATCATATTTTTTGCTCACAAAGATGGTATAAGGATTTTGCAATGAATGTGTCTGGAATTCCTAACACCTGTTTTTTATAATCCTAGAGAGAAAACGATGAATGTGTTTTGTTGTTCATCCTTCAAAGGAAGAGAGATAGGGGCCTGCATACCAGTGAGGAAAAAGCTTATCACAGGAGATGAGAAAATGGCTCCTTTATCTATGAAACAATGAAAATGTATCTTGTAACAATGCCAGGTTATACTTTCCACGCAAATCAACATTTACAAAATACCATGTTTCCTCTTTTTTGCTTCTTCTGGACAGATACCTTGTATTTTGAATGTCCTTCATTAAAGCTGATAGAAAAATTGATTTTGAAATTAAAATGTTTTTTATCTAGAGGCATTTTTCTAAATTCTCTATTTTCTACATGATTTTTACATTATACAGCCACGGGAAATAATTCAATGGGTTTGATGGGGGTAGATGGAGGAAGGGAAAGGAGGCTTTTCCTCATTTTTCTTTCTGTTTTTTTTGTTTGTTTGTTTTTGTTTTGTTTTGTTTTGGTTGCTGTTATGTTGTTGTTGCAGTGGGCTCACATAAGCGGGCCACCCACTTGTCTCCCTTGAAGGAGTTTAGTGAGCTGCTGCCATTTGCTAAATTCACATAATCCTCTGCTCCACTGCAGTTGCCTCCATAGCAATGAAAGATGATATCACAAATAATCTATTATTTAAAATGAAGGAAGTAAGTAAATGAGCAGACAGCCCTGGCTGTTTTTCTTCATTATCATTATTTCCTTAAGATTCAGTAAAACGTTAAGGGGAACATGACCTGGGTATTAGACAGAGGACAGAAGCAGCAACATATGAACTGATAACCAGGTTCTTCACAGTCTTGTCAGAGGTGATTCCTCCTGCTCCATTTTTCCCCTGCTTTCCCAGCTGAAGCATGCTCTCTGGCCAAGATAAAGGACTGTGTTAAAAAAAACAAACAACAAAACAAAAAAAAGAACAAAATCCTAAGATTGATTTGAAAGTCCATGAGCCTTAAAATGAACGTTCATTAAAGTGTGGTGCCAGCAGTCTTGTTCCTGCTTGCAGTTTGAGACAGTTGCAGGGCTGAGATTGTGGCCCTTAGTTTTGTCTTGTAAACTTTACAATCCCATCATGTGTCAATGCTCTCATGATGCAAGTGAAGTTAATTAAAAGTGACTGGGTGAGAAAAGTTCCATCTTGGTGGAAAAACTGCAGCACTCAGAGTGTGATTTTCTTTGTTCCCCACTGGAACAAAACAGACACTTAAAACTGCTCCTGGGGGAAAACCCTGAATTAGCCTAATCTGGGTCTTGAAAATGCTCACTGAGTTTAAGCCAGGTCCTGAATATGGGATTTCTTCACTCTAAAGAGGGTCCTAATCGTTCATTTGGTTTGAGTAGCAGGGGGTGGTCTTGCTCTGTCTTGAAGAATGATAATTTCTGTGTTTTGCCTCTGTGAATATGCTCCCTTATATAGGAGGGATTCTTTTTTCTTTTTTATTAAGAGATATTTGACCTCTCTTGAGTCATTGCTTGGGACAGTTTAAATTAATAAGGAACAAAGTGCATGCCAGACTTGCTCAATAGTTTCTTTGTTCTGAAAATAACTGTAAAATGTCTAATAATTGACCAAACCTATATGAAGCACTGTGTTTCAAGGTCGGGGTAAAGGATGTAGTATGTACATGAACTCGGGAGATGTTTTTTCCATCTACCTTCCCCTTTGATCACAGGTGTGTTCTGTCTTTCCACTTCAGTAACCAAACAGATTAGCTCCTAAAATGAAAAATGGCTTGAAATTTGATATAAAAGACCTAGTGTCCAGGCCAAAATGAAAAGAGGAGGGAGACAAGTAGTTATAAATTACACTGTCTTTATATTGTGACACTGGTGGCAAGATTTTCTACAAAGGAGATAATCTTTCCGCTTTATTCAGCTGGCCAGTGAGGTGCACAATTTTGGCCAGAAGCAGGAAAAGTCACTATAAAGCATGCGTCAAGTTATAGTTTGCCAAATTAAACATCAGCAAAAAGAAAAATATCTGCTATCTTGATATCTGCACTATGGTGACAGCTGGGTCGCTTCTGCAGGCAAAGAATCTAGATTCACAAATATTCAGTGTTGTGAATGGGTTGGGTAAATGACCTTGTGATGATGTATTGTCCTGAAATTCTGTTAAAAAGTTGTAGCTGATTGCAGGTTTGTGTTTATGACATGCATAGAAATAAATATTACAGTATTCTTATCAAATGCATATGAGCAGCGGGTATGGAGAATACTGACTAAACAGCTTAATAACATGAGTGAGTTGAAACACCCATGGTTAGCCTGCATCTTTTGGGTTTCAGAAATCCTCTGGAACTTATGCTCACTGCTGTGGCTCTTTTAATTGTGACTGTACACAGTGGCTCGTATTAAAATAACTAAGCATTGCTGGAAATCTGAAGGAAACTTCTCAAAGCCCAAGGGTTGCTTGAAGAGCTAAAATGTACCGGTTGAGATTGTGGTCAAATTAAGTTTGAAAACATTTCTAGATATCACTGTAATGCTTTTCAAAGTGGCTTTTGTTAGGTAGAGTAACTTTGAAATAATGGATAAATGAAAGAAGTTCCAATGTATGAAAAGATGACAAAACACTTTCCTTTTTGGCTGTATTTTGTGGGTCGGCATTGGGGCCTAAATCATAGTGTGCACTGTAAATCTCAAGGCAAACACTGGGATCAGTGTGATTTACTTAGCTGCAAACTGTCAAACTCTCCCACCTTTATATATAGTACAGGCTTTGCATATTCAGAGAAACCAGCTAGCTGCAATACTCTGTTTGCAGAAAGCAATGGTAAATCAACTTTTCAGCAAGAGTAGTATATAAATCAACGAACAGTATATTCCTTTGAGACTCTCAAACCTGCACAGGAAAGCCGCTCTAAAACCAGATTAACAGGGATCCTGATTTATGGGTGAATCAAACAGCCAAAGCCTATTTTCAGAGATCTGAAATACTAGATTTATGAAACTTATCTAGGTGACAATCTTATGGCTTTCCACTGGTGCTGTTTATTCATTTTTTGTAGGTGTGTAGGAGCTCAAAGTATGCATTCCTATGTGTATGCATACATATGTTCTACACTTGTAGGGGTTACTGCTATATTCAGCTCAAACATACGATATCCTACCTGCTACTGCAGAGCCTCTGCACGGGTGCTTTTTTTCTTCCCTTCATCCTTTTACTGTGGCTTGTATCTCTGCTACTTACCATAGTCCATGCTTGAACATTGAACCTGGAACTCTTACAAGGAAGCAGGTGACCCAGGTCTTCAACTGAACTAAGGAAGCAGCACCATTGCAGTCAGCAGAGTTTATTTCCCCTCGTTGATGTGACTTGCAGTACAAGGTATGTTGTTACTGCTACGTGTTCTGCCTGGCTGGCTGTCATGGCTAGTTATCGTCCTGTGCTTCCTGTTAATCAGTGCGTGGAGAGCTGCACCAGGACCGAAAACAACGTGAACTGCATGGAGGCAAATTGAAAAAAATACTTTGTGAACACATCTCATGAATTAAAATGCACTGCATGGCATTGGCTGACTGTAGTCAAAGACGTGGAGGCAGTTGTAGAGCTTCGGCTGGGGTAAAAGGACTTTTGCAACAATAATATGCGTCTCAATGAGATTTTAAGGGGTGTGCGTGTAGATCTTAAAGGTGTGTGTGGGATGGGTTATCCTGCCCTTAGCTGGACAGCAGCAGTGAGCTCCCTCACTTTCCAGGTGCTGAATCACAGAAAAGATAACTTCATATTCACAACACCACAGTAGATAGTCCTAACTCCTGTGTTAAATGTTCCTATTCACAATTTCTTCAACACTCAGCTTCTCCCTATAAAACTACCAAATCTGAGCTTCAGAGGCAGGGGGTGAGCACAGGCCCTGTGTGCGGCCACCACCCAGGAGGTGAGTGGGTGTCGCAGCACTCTCCAAACTATCATGCTGCAACATCTCATACCAGTATACTCTTCATACAGTCCCTCTGCTGCCTTCCACCCAAGGAAGCGTGTTCTTTTTGCTCTTCCTCAGCTGCTCTCTCTTCATTGACTCTCAACCACTTCACTTAACCAGCCACAGCTGCACCTTATCTACTTCGGCCAACCCGCTGCCCCTGAAGCCAGCCCACAGTTGTATATTATCAATGCTAATTAACCCAGCTTCGTTCCTCTACAAGTGGGCACCTGCCTTTGCCCTCTGGTGGAAGGTGCGTGCAGTGGAAGTACACGCCAGCACCCTGCTCCTAGACGTCTGCTCTGCAGGTGATTTATCTAGCAGTGGCCTTACTGGTAATGTTTTTCAAGACAGGAGCATCAACAGATGATGCTTACCATGTGCTGCTGAACAGAAACTGGCTGTATACAAGCAACAGTATCTCTGTATATATATATAAAAAAAAATCTAAAAGTCAAAAGCAAATATTTGTTTGTGGTATATGAAATTACCAATAACTAACACAAACACTGAAGCAAAAGGACAGTGTAATGGCTTGTTCTTGATTCCAGTAATTCGGCTGTTTGAATTGTGCATAAAATGAACCAACAACTTAAGGAATTATTAGAAGCAGCATTATCTCCAAAACTTCAGATACCTTTTGCCAAGATTACAAAGATAAGATTAACCATAAATTTCAGTGCAAGCAGACTGTAGCTTATGAAATATGAGAAAGTAATTAAATTTTAATTTAAAATATTTTTTTTCCTTCCACAGCAGGCAAATGAAATGACTGCAAAACTTTTGAAAGCAGAAAAAAAGTCTCATGGTTGTAGCCAGACTTGGAGGTAGCTTCTCTTATTTTATTCCAGTAAATTTTTGTTACTATTTAAAAAAACTGATTGTTTATCTTTGACCTGAAGTTGTTGCTCTGCTTTATTAGCTAGAAATTTTGATTTGGGACTTTGCCACCTTAATATCTACTGAAATAAACTTAGGCTGCAGGTTGAATTTCCTTGTCTAGACCCATAGTTTCCATCTCCTAGGGGCGGCTTTTTGAGGTAGCCTCCATACCTGGCATGTCTATTCCTTTCTTGATCTTCAGAAACCTAAATTTATCTCATCTTTCTCTTCTATTGTCATTTATCATTTCCCCACACTTTTGTTTATTTTTAGCTGCCAAGGTTTTGTTTTTCCTCAGGAAAGGAAGAGGGAAGCTTTCTGAGCCTTCTTTTTTAACAGATAAAAGCACTGTTTGTTCTGAGAAGAGGGTGCAAACTGGTAAATCCAATTTACTACGGCACATCACTGCAAAACACAGTGCAGGCTGACTTCTTTCACCTGGCTCTGCAGGTTGTCAGCAGGAAGAAAGAGCTGCTGCGTATTGCTGGAGCAATTGCAATCTGTGGTCTGAGTCTTTTGGTGGTGTATTCAACTTAAATGTTGCCTAATTTACAGCTGCCTAAATCTAGGTGAGGTGTACAGAAGCAGTTTGGGTGTAAAGTCCTTTGTAGTCATGTCTTGGGTTTGAGGGGATAATTTCTGTCCTGCTGATGTGACGCTGGATACAGGGTTTAATTCTTTATCATTACCTTATAAAAAATCTCCCTGAGTTTATTTGGACTGTACTTTAAAGTGAGGGCTGTGTGGCTGGAGTAAAGACCCTGAAGGATTTCACTCTTCCCCTTCCTTTTCCACTCTCCATTTATTTCCTTGCCCTGTTAGAAAATGTCCCTCATTCCTGGCTGAAGGTAGGTGGGAGGAAAGTGATGGGGAAAGCCTGGAGCTAAGCAGAGGTAAAAAAATTAGATATCCCTTCTCAGAAGTGGCAGTGTCTTCACAGAATATAAATAGCTTGTGAAAATAAAGAGCATGTTTTGGAGATCTCTTCCCCCGAATTCTGCCTGGTTGCCACCTGCACAATTTAGTAGAAGCAGCCTCCCTTGTCTTCAGATTAATCTTTACAATTGCTTTCCTATCTAGCTTTTCTTTCTCTGCCATATTCTCTGTTACTCTTGCCACTTTGACAGTCCCTTCTTTTTTATTTGGATCTCATAGAGGGGTGGGCTATATTGGTTGCGCAAATGTCTTGCTGCCACTTTGATTTCTTGACCTGGGGTGCTGGACCAGAGTAGGAGAGGATGCAGTGTAAACGCTGCATCTATTGTGAACCATCTAATGATGGTTTAAAATATGTATCACTGATTTAAGCCAGATATATGTGGGGAAATATGAGTACAGAGAACATTAATTAAGCTCTTGGTTTTTGTTCTTGATGATACACAACTTCATCTAGTACAAACCTGGTGTCTAAAATTGCACTTTTCCATGGCCTCGTTCTAACATGCACACCTTGCATGCAAAATTCTTATGTTACGTACATTGCGACTGGTTGCAATACAATTGCTGTATCACTGTCATATGTGAATGGATACCGGCACTGTATCCACGTGTCAGAGTAGCTGTTTGCTCAGACATGTTGTGGAAGAAATAAGTTTGTTTAGGCAAGCTTGTGCTTTGCAAACTGTTGAGTTGGTGGTTATCTAGCAGCATTAGGAAGCTCATTGAATAGCTTGTGATAGCCTTTGAAAACCTGGGCCAGCCTTGGATGTTGGCAAGTGTGCCTAGATTATTTCTGGTGCTCAGTTTTTAACTTCATCTGATAGAAAAAGGAAGGAAACAGTTTGAATAAATGTGGCACTCCCTTATTACTGTAACTTGGAAATTAATTTATGGCTCACCGTAAAAACTTTCATAGTCCCTCCTATTGAATGCCAAAGTCTTCAAAGGACAGCCTAGTAAGGTCATATTGTTTTTAAGGAGCTTTGATTATATGACATCCAGTTAAACTCCTAGCAGGATTTCCAAGAAGCTTAGGTACCAAATTCCCATTGGAATGCACTGAGGGATGAGGGATCTGAGCTAGTTTTAGAATTTATTCTTTAATTATTTGATTCTGCAGTATTAGTAAGCAGAGAGCTTAGTAGCTTTAAGGTGCTGGACTCGGTGTAAACGTGAGAGGAGGGAGTCATCCTTTGCCATCACAGGAGGCAGGGGACGGGTGAAGGAAGGCACAAAAAAGGAAGCAGGTTGCACAGGTAGTGGCTGATGCTCTAGAAGAGCCTGGTTCACTTCTCCACCACCATGACATTAGCCACTGGTGGGTCTAGAGACTCTGCAGAACCTCTGCAACCTCAGCCCAGCCCACAGGGACTGTGAAGAAACGGTGCCTTTTAGAAAGGTTTGCTATGGTTATTAAAGGAAAAAACTTGGGCTGTAAATTGCGTTTTCCTCTTCAGTGCTTAGCAGATCAATTGGGCTGATAAAAAAGCCAGGCTGCTCAGTTTCCTTGGTCTGCGCCAGGTGGACAGACACTGTGGTGATCTGCAGCCACTGTGCTTGTTTTCCTGCCCTCCATGACCATCGCCCAGCAGAGGAGCTGCCTGTTGTAGGAGCAGGGCCTCACAGCAAGCCTCAGCCACCCTTTCCAAGCACCAAGGAGCTGCGTTTGGTCTGGGGCACAACATGCCCATGCCACGCAAATGACTGCAGCTGCCACCTCTCTGCTTCCATTTTATAGCCCCCAGCCCTCCTGGAAAGGGCAGTCACTCTCTTGCTTTGGGAGGCTAACAAACTCTATCGTTCCCCGGGAGCTCTGGAGGTCAGGCTTTCATCTGGATGCCTTGACGGATCAGGCTGCCTCCCCCACCTTTCTTTTCTGTCCTCCTTTTCCTGGGATTGTAGAAGGCCATAAAATGCTTTGATAATTAAGCAGGGAAAATTTCCACAACCCATAAAACATAAAAGGTAATACTAAGCCCAATTTAGCTTTCAAATGCCTTTCAAATAACCTGTATTTAACACATGGTAAAGGTGCTTGGTCGGTGCTCTTGAACAAACAAATCTCTGAGCCTGGTTTTTAGTGTTGTGTGTCCAGACTGGCTGTAGCTGTTCTGAGAGCATTCCTTGGTTCAGGTTTCCATCGTAAACTGCAATGTGGGAACTGGTGGAGGTAAAATAAAGAGCTGACCTGAAACTTTGTGCAAACCATGGACTGGGCATAAATTATTCTTTTGAAATTTGAAATAATTTTTACTTGTTTGTATAATCTTTCTCAGCCAAGATTGCAAGAAACTTGGTAAAGGCTGGCACTTGCAGCAGACTTGGAGAGAAATTTGCAAGTCTGGAAAAGTTTGGAGAATAGCCTGAACTGTGTTTGGAGATGACAGACGGCTCTTCGTAGAAACTGTGTCAGATTAGTTTGCTTAGAAATTACAACAAAGCATTTAAAGAAGTCAGTGATACCTGCTGCGTTCTTCAAAACTTTGTATGCAGGACAAATTCATAGAAACTGATCATGGACTCCTTAAAATTTAAACCACCATGTTTCACATACCTCTGTCATGGGTGGAAATGGCCATCCTGAGATAATGTTTTATGGCTAGCCTGTAACTGAATTGCAAGTTGCTCTTAATTTTTTTGGCCCATCACATTTTATGGGTAAGGTAACACATTTGGCCTGTTCAGCTTTACATTGGCTTATGCTCGTCACATGGTCACATACCTGCAGAGCAAGGAGCCACCCTTGCTGCAGCTGCAGCCCCTGGGTAAATGTACAAAGGGGCACAGCAGAAGCCAGTGAAGCCCTTGAGGTAGAAATAGCCCCAGGCATTTGGCCATCTTCTTTCGTATGCTGAGCAGCAGAAAAAACCCGGCATGGCCAAAACCTCCTTTTTGCAGCTCCAGACACAGTCTTTGTGGTCAGGAGGAAATTTGCTTTGCAATGGGAATATCACTGCCAGGTTGGGATATTGTGGGCAGAGGGCAACAGCTGGTGATTTTAATCTTCAGTTTTTAAGAGGCAGGCACCATATTTCCATGAACTAGCATCACCAGCCTTGGGCTGGGGAATGTGGGGCTGTGGTAAGAAAAGAGTAATGGAGAAGCAAAGGTCTGAGGTGGGGGAGCCAGATTAGGAGGATTAAGGAGAAAGGCAATATGGGACCAGGAATTCTGGATATGGAGAACGGGAAAAGACCCTGATGTTGACAAACTGCAAGTCTTTTGCTGTCGGTGTCCATTATAGTTGCAGATCCTTGTATTTTTGTTTTTCTGACCAAGGAAAGTCAGGAAGCACTGGAAATGTTGAAACTGTACAAATCAAATTAGAATTTTTCATCTGTGATACACTTAATGAGATATCTCTCACAGAAGCCTTTGTGATAACTTGTTCCTGTGCTGTCTCGTTAGATGTTAGCAAGGCCAAATTAAGGTGCAAGCATTAGT
This sequence comes from Falco naumanni, assembly GCF_017639655.2. Taxonomy (NCBI): domain Eukaryota; kingdom Metazoa; phylum Chordata; class Aves; order Falconiformes; family Falconidae; genus Falco; species Falco naumanni. Next base: position 60,416,816 of record NC_054056.1, on the reverse strand, counting down.
CTCTTAAAGTTTATGTTATTTGAGATCTGGTACTGTTGAAGTCTTTTACAGTACTTCCAATGCTAACTTGCTTCAGATTTCCTTGTTGGAGAGCTGGCGGCAGGAGTTCTCAGTGGAGGCTAACATTGTTTGCAAGGTAGAGTTTCGCTCCTCTGCTTTAGACTGACTAATCTGCCTCCAATTATCATCCTGTCCTGATAATTCCAAGGCAAAATGCAATTGCCTCTGCCTTTAAAGTTCATTTTGTTATTTTAGGAAAGGATATAGCACTGTCAGGATCAGCCCTCGCAAGCTCACTGAGTTAGCCTTGTGTAAATTCCAGAAAGAGTGCACTTAATGGAAAGCCTAATTAACTCAGCTTTTAGTTAGACAATAATGACTGGACAAGATTGATAGGCAGCTCAGACATTAATTTCCTGAAGCACTTGTAAAATTCCTATTTTGAGTAACCAATTTATGTTATTTCCCTGAAATCAACCAAAACAGCCTCTGACAAGCGCTAAATAATTACTGTCATAGCTGTGCCCATTTCTTTCTTTTTTTAAGAGGCAGGTACCGTATTTCTATGAACTAGCAACTGCCAACCAAATCTCTATCTGTGCTTCAGTAAACTGTTCAACATTTTTAGCAGTGAATTTCAAGCTCTGGAAAAGCTTCTGTGTGTGTCAGACTGGTCACTTTTTATTTATTATTTTTAAATGTTTTAAAATGAAAAATTGACAGAAATAAAGATTGTGCTTCAGGAGCACCATGAACTACTGTAACCCAAGGGAAACCTGATGCCCCAAACAACCAACAAAGCCAGCCAGCCAGGTTGGGTGATGCTTCTTACATGTATGCTCATGCACAGCCATTTAGCCAGGGAGACTTTTGTTTTAAAGACTATTAAATGACTTTGGGGGAAAAATACGTTGCAGATGGTTTTTTTAATTAAAAAAAAAAAAAAAGAGGAGCTTTTTGCTGCAGTATGTTGAGGGACTGGAGGTTAAGACCTTTTACATCCTCTAATATAAGTTACTGCTTCATCTTAAAATGAACTTCATATGCTTCCAATGATCCTAGGTCATTTCCGTTAGACAGAAATCAGCATGGTGTCTAATATTCTAAGTGTGGGTAATTAAATGTAGGTCCAGGCATAACACAGTGAAAATTCAGTCCTAGTTAATTTTAAGGAGCAGGATGGTAAAGAATTTAATTGAACACAATATATTTCGAAAGGTTTGGAAATGAATGTTGGATAAAAAGGAAATTGCAGTAAAATTGCATAAATTTTCTTTAAAGTTTTTTTTAATAATGCCCTACAGGTATAGTAGCTTAAATATACCTGTGCAGCTATGTGGTTTACTTGGAGGTTTCACCCTCATATGGGAAATAACTTAAGATATATTGTCACTGTCTGTCGCATGTCCCTTTCTCTTCACACTGAAGACACTGCCAAGATTTCCCTGGGTTTGCATGATGTTGAAATAAGACTATCTTCTCTTATGCAGTTGGAAAATGTTGATGCACTGTAGTACTAAGTTCAAAGGAAATATTGGTCCTAGACCTGACTCTGTTGAGCTATCATCTGTGTAAGTACCTTGAGGGGTGTTTGCAGAAGACATAGCTTCAGCCCAGGAAGGATAATCTGTGGTTTCTCCTGTCCTTGATGGAAGATGAGATTGCCCAAGAATTTGATTCAGAAAGTCTAAAATAAGGCCATGTTGTTAATCTTGCCTTCTGGAGAAGGATCCCTCTATTAGATACAGACGCTTAATTTCCATTTCCCCTCATCTCAGCCCCCACTCCTGATCTCTGTCCTCAAGCAATGAGGAGAGCAGAAGTGGAGCTTACCAACAAGCCAGTTGTAACTTAGGGAAGTCAGGTATAAATGCCAATACATAGATTTTCTAATGTTATGAGTTTTCATGAAGTGTCACATATGTGTTAATTATGTTCATTGGTTAGAAACATTATATATCTGCTTCACTGATAAGTGGGCAAAAAAAAAAAAAAATACATGGCTCAGATGTCACTTTGCACTTTTCCTCTGAGTGTTTTCATCTGCTGAAAGCATAAACAGAGTTGGTCATTCAATAGAATTTCCATATGACTCAGCTTGATTAAAATCTTTGCTTACATTCTTTTTTTACACAGATTTTTTTTTTTTATTTATGGAAAATCTTATGGAACTTTACAAATTATATACAACAGTACCATATTACAAGGTACGTTAAAATGTCACTGTCTCTCTAATTACCATGCAGTCAAGCATCTTTCCCTAGTTCACTAATAGAACCATAAAAGTGAAGATATTCTTTAACATAAAATTTAAATTAGAGGGGTGATTTGAAAAGAGACTAGAGAAGGATGTTGTTAATTAAGCTTCCTTGCAATACTTACAAATGTATTCTTTTAAAGAGGGCTTATTAATGTCTGTGCTGTAACAAACTTTTCATTTCATAAGCTCTTGAGTTAGAGATTTACCAGAGTGAAAATGCTGAGTAGCTGATAATTGGAGCATACGGAATTGGCTGCTGCTGCAGCTCTGATCTCCGCTCGGCTCTGCTCCACAGTTTGAGACAGATTCCACATTTATGGCATGCTCAAGACATGGTAATGTTACAAACTGTGCTCTGAGCAAGAGAAACATTAACAAATCCTCCTTTCTGCCTGAGAATTAAACCAAGTTTGATTTGTCAGGGAAACCAAAGTCGAGATGCATGTGATAATGGAGATGAATTGACGAAATGGGATGCCAATAAGGATAAACAGTCACAGGTCTGAAGCTGGGCTGCTGTTGCTCCAAGAGCACTCTAAAGCCAAGATTACTGCATCGCAGAAGCATATTACTGCAACAGTGTAGAAAGAAAACATGTCATTATCAGTTCAAATAAATCCTCTGGATGGAGGAGTAAGTTTAGGCATTTTTCAAGTGATGTTATCTCCCAGGCTTTCTCATCTCTTCTAGGAAAATGGACTGAAGTGTTCTAATATGTAGCCTGGGAGATACATAACTCAGACCACAGATCTGAAAAGTTGACAGCTGTGCTGTCTATCCACTTAGAGCAGAGGGATTGCTCAGTGGGTTGAAGTCGCAGGTTCCACTTTGGTCCCTGTTTGAACAAAGCTCCTTTTTAAGATGGTGTGTTTTGAACAAGAAAGAGCAGCAAGAACTTTGAGGTTTGGTCCAGTGACGTGGAAGTCACTTTGGAAATGTTATGTGTTTTATAGGGTCCTGGGAAGTTTTGGGAAAGAGCAATAAACAGTCACTGAAAGCTTAGATGGAATCCATGGAGAGAAAAAAGATTCAAGCTTTGGAGAGATTTAGAAAATAATTTTAAAATTGGAATTGGCTTTTGAAAACCTAAGGATATTTGAGGACATTTTAGGCCACTAGAGGGTTGTTGTTGTTTTTTGGTTGGTTGGTTGCTTGGGTTGGTTTTTTCTCTTTTTTTTTCTTTTGGTTTGCAACATCCCAACTTCGGTGGTGCACGGCAGGAAATAATACAGGAGATAATGGCAATATGGTAACATAACAAGCCCACAAACTACTAAAACTGGTGAATTTCTTTTTATGAAGCATTCCTTGAGATTCACCTCAGCAAGACAGATTTCTGTGGGGTTTTTTTTGTTTTCTTTTGACTGGATAGAAATAATCAGAAATGCTACAAACAGATCAGGCAGCCCGAGACAGCTGGAAACCTCTCACAAACAGTTCTGGTCAACCTACAATTACAGGAGAAAATGCCTGACTCATCAGCTTAATTAAAATACCAGCAGATCTTTCATTCCTTTGATGTCTCTTGTTTTGTTGACTGAACTGAAGTAGTGAGACCTTGGAGTACAGGGGCACACCCAGCCTAGGTCCTTATTTTGCTTCAGCCAAAATCTAGATCCTTATCAGTATCACCCAGGTCACTCATCCTCCTACCGGATCCCTACTGGAAGGAGACTTGACCATATATAAGTCTGGGAACTGAATCTTTTTTGATAAAGTGGTGTTGAGGAAATGATTGGTGGTGTGTTGTCTCTCTTTGCATGCTTCCATGCACAGAAAAGCCCTTCCATATTGAAGCTTTACCCTATTTTTCAGTTATCTTCTTCATTGATGCCAATGCAGATTTGAGAATGCTGGGAAACTGCAATTAGCATCCTTTACCACTTGTGTTCACCTGTCTCGATAGCCCTGCACTAAGGATGATTAGTGATGCTGAGGCATATTTTTTCCTGAAAGAAAAATTACATGCAACAGTGCAGTCAACAGAAAATGATGAGTCTTATGTAGGTAGGACCTCCAAGTTTGTAAGAACTAGTGGTGGTTTATACCCCAAAAAGCTTAGTGTTTAACTAAAATGTCCTGTCTAATGTAATTTTGAGTAAAAAAAAAATATTTTAATGAATTTCACTAAATTCATAGTGTCATGCAGTATCTACTGTAAAATAGGCATAACTACTTTTTTTTTTTGTTAGTTGTAGCTATATTCCTCTCAATTCTATTGAAAGGCTTTACAGTTGTATTTGGGAATGTGTAAAAGCACATTGCTTGCTGTCTAAACCATACTTACCCCCTGCCCCCCCCTTTATGACTCTATCTTTTTTGTTCCATTTCCAGTAATCTCAGCCATACTGGTCTTTCTGTGAACAAGGATTGCAAAACTGCGTGCTTGTTACTAGAGATCACACAAATAACAAAACGGATTTTAACCTTTCCTGACATTTTGGGACAAACTGTGTGTAAGTTTTGCTTCAGACACATTAAGTATTGAAAGGGGGCGTGTACACATGGGTATGGGATAACTGGGGTTCTCACCAACTCGGTGCTGAAAGTATTTCAAGTGATTGCAGGCTTCATATCTATCTAGTTCCATCCCCAAAGAATGAGTTTTGAATTCTGAGGGCTGAGCTGACAACGTAATGGAAGGCTTATAAGAGGCTCAGTATATAAACCAGAAATTCTTCTTCCCTAATTTTTCTCTGCTGGGTGGTGGGGAAGAGGAAGAAGGAACTAAAGTCTGCATAATGATTGGGCAACACTTTGGAAGACAATTGAAATCCTAGCTTCAATAAAATCCTTTACAAAAAATCAGTCTGGCTTCAGGGAATCTCTTCCCATATTTTGTTAGGAAACTGGAAACTTAATGTAGCCTTTAATTGATCCTGGTAACATTCTGCTGGAGCCTGGATAATGCTACACAATTACTTCAAATTTCAGGTATTAAGCTTCAATAGTTAACTTCAAAAAGGTGAACAATGCTGAATTGCCAGCCTCCCCCTGCAAAATCTCCTTCATTAACAAAACAAACCTGAAGGTAGCCTGATAGAAGTTTTTGTAAGGCTCCTCTTAGTCTTCTTTTTATAGAAGTCAGTAAAACTAATGAGAGAAACTATCTGCAGTTAACCCTAAGGTCATGCGATAATTCAGGATGGTCTCAACTCCAACCTCCTGATTGCAGCCAGGTCAGCTCTGAGATCAGTCCAGGCTGCTCAGGAATACGGCCTTGAAAACCTCCAAGGATGAAGACTGCATGTTACAGGTTTTGGGATGGTGGTATTTCTACCTGTTGAGCAGGCATGTTGCCTTTGAGTGTGCCTGAGAGAATGGCAGCGTGTGGCGCATAAGTAACTGGAAATGATCCAGATTCCCAGCTCCTGAGGTGCAGGGAGGAGAGAGAGAGATGACTGAAGCTTTTGAGCCTTGAAGGCTCTTTAACTGCAGCCTTGGGGCCATCCAGCAGCCTGGCCGCTCCTCTTAAGCGATACAGCTCCTCCAGATCACTGGATTGGTACACAGTGGCATTACTGTTTTAGGATTCTTCTTCTTATTATTTTCATCTGCTCAGGCTTGTGTTGTGTTCAATGCACTTGAAATGTCCTCTTCAAATGCTGGGTAAGCATGGGGCGAGAAGGGTATCGATGGATGCAGACACGCCTGAGGCACCCGCTGTGGCTGCCCAGGAGCGGTGTCAGGCTGGGGGCAGCACCCGTGAAGTGTGGAGCTCCTCGCTGTTTCCCCAAACACAAGAAATGTTAAAAGTGATTAGTCAGGGACATATGATGAACTGTTTGAACTCTTCTACTGTGGTGTGTTTGATTTCTTCTTTAATCAAAGCTGGATTCATGTGTTGGTATTTGCTGTGAAGCCCAGGTCCTATGATCACATCAATCCCAGCTTTCGTTAAAAATGTGTCTTTCTTGACAAACATGATAACATATTCCCAGGGTAACTTAATCCAGCCCCTCTTTATTCAGGACTAAAGATTTAACACTTTCAAAGTCAAATGCCAACACGAATGCCTTGTCTTTTTCAATAAGCCACATTTTCCTTTCATTTTTTTTCTTTAGAACAGCCTAACTGAGTTACTTCTAACAGTGCAGTCTACTTCTGTTTATGCAGCTTGGGGTATATGTGATCTATGGACCTAAGCAAATGCAAAGGCGACAGCTGACTTTTTAGGCTAATATTTAAACAGGGCAATAAATAATCTGAAAAGTAAGATAAAGTTCTTAGATATTTTGCCTGTGGTGTAATTTGAATTTTTGTGGTCTCCTGTTGCTGGTCTGAACTGAATTGTTTGAGATTTGCCTGATGTTCTTCTGGCAAATATGCATCTGAACATTTTTCGTTGTTTTGATTTTTCACTTGACATTTTGTTGCTAGTCAATGTTGGAATTTTACGGAGGAGGAAAACTGCTCTGTAACAAGGTAGGGTACCACTTAGTTTACTAAGCGAGAGTGGCAAAATACTGCTCTTGGGTTATATCTGCAGCATCTGTAGTGAACGTAATCTGCTCCACAGAGTTTTGAGAATGGCCCAGAAAGTAATAGGCTCCAGGTCAATCTGCTGCTGCTTTACACAAAATGCTCTACAGGAAAGCTGAGGACAGCCCACCTGGTGTGCTCAGCCATGTACTGAGCTGCCAAAGAGGCTATTAGCAACACACTGGCTCTCTAGATGTCCTGCAGTATATGGGCCCTTCACAGTTCCAGAAAAACCCTTCTGATTAAGCATTTAATTTTGCTCCGACATTTGTTGCCTGGGTGGAAAGTATGCCTGTCTCCAGGTATAGCCCTTGCAGACCACTCAAAAACACCAGTGTCCAGGTAGTTATTGAAAAACCATACAGGGAATTCATTCATACACTGAATAAATGTATTGACAACATTGTAGTTTCTGCCCAATAACAGACACAGCTGTGGCTTTCATTCAGCAGTTTCTGGCAGACTCTGGAGTATACCATAAATTGTTATTCAATAGAGAAGAATTTGGCATATGAATTAAGGTGAGCAATTTTATAGCATTATCCAGAATGGATTTCCTAGTGCATGACATACTCCCTTAGGAATGTTTCCAAAAAGGTGGCTGCAAATTTCCCCTTAGTTAAATTTATCTGTGGTGGAGTCTGTTCGTTTTCATAGATGTTTATCTTCACAAGCAACTTCAAAACCCTATAAAAAATCCAGTTGTTTACATGGATAAGACTTAGGAACAGTCCAAATTGTACTATCAGATTAATTTGCATTTCAATTGTGCCTTTCCAATGGCTCTGAAAGATGTTACAAATACAAATTAGTTTTCACACTAGGACTGTAGAAATCTCTATTGCAACCTTTCAGGGTTGGCAAAATTAGAGATGCCATGACTGTGAGCCCATACTTCCAAGATGAGATGCCCTGCAACTCAAGCAGTAGAGATTCTGCCCCTTCTAAAACAAAAGTCATTGTTGATTAAAATGAAATGTTTTTTGCAGTATGTTGCTGAAGTGGACATATTGTTGAAAAGTTGACATCATTTGTGGTGCCAGCAGATATAAATCTACTGTAACCGACTGTGAGCCTTTCCTGCGTTCATAATTTAACTTGAAGAGATGATATTTAAGTGGTAACTTATGCCTAGTATTTTCCACATTGGTATTCACTTTATCACTAAACCAGTGTCAAGGCACTGCCTGCAGAACAAGTTATCTGATAATTAATGGAGCAGCTGAGATTGGGAAAAAAAAGAAAAAAGAAAAAAAGCTATGCAAGCACTGAAGAAAACTGGCTACATCATACTTCTACCTTAGTTGAAAGTGGAAGTCTGCAATATTTGGAGAGTCTGTAAAAAATTCATAAATTTCATGTGTATATTGGGCCTGTCAGACTTGGTGTTTTCCCAGTGCCTGCTCAACATTGCTTAAACCATGTGAATTGCTGTCACTCAAATGTAAGAATTGGAAAGGGTGGATGAAAAATATGGTTTGAAGGGTTCGCTTGCTGTTTGATTATATCCTATTTTAATTTCTTCTCAGCCTTTCTCACCCCTCTGTTTCAGTAGCTCCTTCAAGGATACTTTGTGTGGTTCTGTTCACTCCATGTGATTGTTTGGAAAAGGACTTTTGCTTGTACCTGACCAGAGTCACCAAGCAGAGAGGTGAAAATGTGCCATGTCCCTGCACAGACCAGCTATGCAACTGGTCTGGGTCACGTGCAGGGACTGTATCCATGGAAAAAAAAACAAAAACAACCCTGCCACTCAAATATTAGTGAAAACCAGCTCTTCAGCATAAATACTGTTGCACTGGTTCAGTGGAAAGACTTGGTGAGACTGGTGTACTGTTCCTGATGATGGCCAATGTCAGGTGCCCAGGGAAGTACATACTGGTAGGAGAGTTAACCAGCAGCACTTCCTTCTGCTTTATTTTAATGGGTTCTTGCAATCTGTGGCTGAAGACCTTCTTGTGCTCAAGGCTACTTTATTGTTGTGTTTAAGCATCTTTTATGGACTTCTCCTCTGCTTGTTGGTCTGATTGCTCTTGGGACCCTTTTGCTTTTAGTCCCCATAAAACTACATGGCAAAGAGTTCCACAATTCTGTCATCTACTGTGTGAATAAGGACTTCAGCAGCTTGTGTTAAATCGGTTGTTTGATGGCATCATGTGAAGTTTAACATCTCTGTTCACATTCTCGGTGTCCTTTGGAAACCGCAGATCATTCATATCTGTCACTTTTTCAGACTGAAGAGACCTGACTTAGTTCATTTTTTTCCCTTATGAAGAAATTATTCTATACTTCTTCCTATCTTACTGCTTTTATCTGCACTTTTTCTGTTCTAACGTATCTACTTTCTGTGACCACCTCTGGCTGCATCAATCAAGCCACAAACCCACCACAAGTTTATACCACTATAAAGGCATTGATAGTGATGTTTTACACTTCTAATGTCTCTGTTCTTTTCCTATAAGTTTGGTAAGTCTGCTTTTGTTACATATTCCTAGTCTCTTTCCTAGATCTTTCTTGAATGATAATTGGCACAGAGCCCGTCATTTTGCCTGTATAGCTAAGGTTATTCTTACTGACATATGTTACTTTATGTTTAATGGTGTGGACAACTATCTGACATCTTATTGTTCAGTCATGCAGCAATCTTTCTGTAACTGTGCAGTATATTTTTGTTTATATGATGCTAAGAAATTTTGTATTTTGAATAACCTTTACTCACTATTCAGCCTTTGCGATAGATCTATTATGGGTAGGTTGAGAAGTAGAAATCACACACCAGATCCTTCTCATCATTTCTTTCTTGTAAAAAAATAAAAGTTACTAATTATATATTAACTCCTGAGACAATCTTTCTCCTTTTTCCATGACAACTTGGCTTCTTTATGTGTTTCTCAATCTGTCAAAAGCTTTTTGGGAATCCAAATAAAATATATCAAATGGATCATCCTATTCACATGTTTATTGGTGTCTCCAAAGGACTGCAATGCATCTGGGAGGTATGACAACCCTCTATAAAAACTACTTGTTTTTCTCTCTTATGAGATATTTATGGGTATGTCTGCTATCAAAGATTCAACCAATCTGTCTGACATAGAGACCAAACTAATGGTCTATACTATCCTGCATTTCCTTGCTCCTGAGATCTCTTTAATAAGCTTTGCCATCTGTGCAGCCTTCTATTTTTCTGGGATGGGAGCCCTTCAAAGCCATTGAGGTGATAAATCACACACTTAGGATTTTGTATATTAGTTCCTTTAGGACCGCTGTGTAAATGGCATCTGGTCTTAGAGATTTGCTACTGTTTTATTGACCTACTCTAATGTGCTGCCACTGGCATTTCATTTGGAGATTTCAGATTTGCTTCATACATAAAACCTCTGTGAGGTTTTCCCTTATAAACACCAACTCGGATAATTCATTTAGTCAAAGAAAACTTTTCTGATGCAGCCTTGAGCTCTCCTTTTATACCTGTGTCATGTATTAGTTACATGAACTCTGACAAAGCTCTTGCTGCTTCTGTGTTTGCAAGACTTCTGTGATTAATTGGGATGCCTGTAGTAAATTGTTCTTCAAAAGGTTTTCTGTTTTGTTTTTGCATTTAACATATAAACTTTTATACTCCTTTTATTTTCTTCATTGGACATGACTTTCACTTCTGAATAGTGTCTTTCAACTTGCAAGGCACTTCTTTAGTCTGACATTCAACAATGCTAGACTGTTTTTGGTCCTGTTTGAAACTTGAAGAGTTTGTTGAAGAGGTGGTACACATTTACCCTGAAACTCTAGTAAAATTTTTTTAGATAGTCTTCCAGCTGAAGACATCTTCACCCTCTCAGCAACTTGCCTTGTTTTACTAACTTCTCTCACTTTTATTTAGTTTCTTAAGTGATACTGGAGTAGTTTTTTTTCCCCCCTTATTCCTACATGGATCTCAAATGTGATTATGTTATGATCATTAGCAATCATGGAGGCCCTTTGCAATAAATTTTAAATTAAGTCCTGTGGATTTCTTGGAATTAGGTCAAGACATACTTCTTCTTCTGTCAGGTCTCTGGCTGGTTGCTCCATGAGGCAGTCATTTGTACCATGTAAAAAATAAACATGTCAAATAGCTTTTTGCCTCACAACCCACTGTGTCACTTTTCCGGTTTGCTTGGAAGTAACTGAAGTCTTCTGTGATTATTGCCATGTGTTTGCCCTCTTGGCTTGGTAATCAGCCTTAAAATGTCCTGGGCAACTTTTATTCCAGGGAGATCCTGTGGCTGAGGCATGTGCTTTTTCATTTGCCTATAGAGTGATTCCAAATTTACTGAATTTCATTCTTCCATCAGTATGACTGTATTAGTTGCATTTGGGTGACTTGTATTCTGATCCCACTGATTTTTCTTCCTTCTGTCAAAATTTTGAGGTGATTTGGAAGTGATTTTAGTCCAGGTCTGGTTATTTAATTTTATGCGTTAAGTTTAAATGAGTCTTTATTTACTTAGACTGTTTTTCATGATTTCCTCCTTGGATTTCATTCCCTTTATCCCATACCTTCTTATGGTGTGCTTTGGCAGAATGATGTTACAGAGGTCCTGAATTATTATGGGAATTGCATGCCCTAGGGAGACCTAGTTGACCAGATGAGGATGTGATGTGCAGCTAGCTTGGGAAGGGAAGAGGAGGAGACAGGTACTGCCTGGAAGGAAGAAATGGAGAAGTTTAGCAGCTCCCCTCCCACCTTTTGCAGTCATCCATCGAGGATGAGGTGAATTCCCAGGACTCAGAGAACAGAAGAGGTCTCTAAAAATTATAAGAGAAGAAGGGACTGAGAATGGTCTGTCTTGAAAAGAATTGCTTACTTAATGGTTGGATGTGCTTTTAATCCCATACCCTAAAAGGATAAGGGGCTCCAGGGACTGGCTTGTCTACATGTTTAAAGAGTGAGAAAATCTGAATGTCTCAGTGGGGGATTGCAGCCATGAGAGGGCACAGCAGCCTGAGAAAACCACTAATAACAACCTATTCCTAAAACATGTTCATTCGTTTATTTTTTCTTCTAGGATCAAATGGGGCAATTGTTTCTGACTCAATAAAGCTTCTCGGATTTTTTTTCGATGGCATATTTTATCCTTACGGAGTATTTATTCACTGAAATAAGCTTGATCTACCAGAGTATGTCAGGTTCTGGTGGGCACCTGGCTTGCCTCTTGCCAGCTTGAATGGCTTTCTGACCAGCCCTATGGCTGATGAGAGGAAACCAAACTGCTCCAGAAAAGCCAGAGCTTCAGTTTCCAGGGGTGAGCAGTTTCAGCATTTTAGTGATGAAATTGCTCCCATATACCTGCTTCTCCCTGGACTGCTGTGGATGATCTTGGGTTTCCCAAGGTGCATTGCTCCTTAACACACCTCTGGAAGCTCAAGAAAGCTTGAATGGCTTCAGAAAACTGACATCAGATTCCCCTTCGCTGATGGGCTTTGACATTTCATTTTCCTGTTTCATTGTCAAGCCAAAACTCAAAACTTCCCATTGGATAGAAATTTTGGGGTCTAGCATCCCTCATAGCCAGTTCCACTGAGGATTCACAAGCAAAACATACTGGCTGGCGTATCTGAGGTTTGGAAGACTTCTAGGATGTAGGGAGAAGTGTTGCATCTGAAATCAGTATAGTATGGCCCTACCAGCTGTGTAAGTGTGCCACTGCTGTTGCTATGAATCATTATGATGGGACACCGATACAGCGTGAACTGGGAAGGTTGAGGGCTTTGTAGTAACTGCTTGTTTATCACTTTTAATCTGCCCTCATAAACTGGAGATAAAGATCTACCCATCACAGGGAAATACATTATAAATGACTAAAAAGAAAAAGAGGTTTCTTTTCTATTATCTTTTGACCTGCATGAGAAGGTATAGCCATCTTCCTTGAGCAGCCTCCCGCTGCCCCAGTACGTACATGTAAGACATGTTTCCCATGCATGTTTATGCCTGCGGATGTCTGTCTCTGATGTCACTAGCATATCGAGTACCTGACATCCCGCTATGGCAATGGAGCCCTTGTCTGACCACAAAGCCACAGGCTTCCAGTTGACAAAACAGCACCTGAGAACAGTAACCTCTACCTGTGTGCACTCACCCAGACCCAGGGATGAGGCAACAGAAGGGTCCCAAGACCTCCAGACACATCTGGAAACCCCCCTAGAGATGGTATTGGGCATGCACACCACTGCAGAGTGGTGGGCGAGGTTACGCAAAACAGTTCTTAGAACATGCTAATTGATTCTCGGAAGGAGCAACGCACCTTTATAAAAGGCCAGAAAACTGAGCATCCCATGGAATTCCCCACCCGACCTGACCTCGAACCAGACCGACAGGACGCTGCCGGACCCCTGCTGTGAGCTACCTTGCACTTTACTCTTCCCTTTTTCCCTCCTTTTCCTTTCTTGCACTTCTGCGAATTTAGATGGGACAATTAAATATCTTTGAAATACAGCATCTGACCTCGTTTATGTCTTAGTCTCGCTCAGGGAATAACAAAAGAATTTCCCTCAACTGGAACAGTCCGGAACAGGACAGTACATGAGAATGTTTTATTCCATGGTCCCACAAAGTTATCCCATGATTACAAAGCGTATTAATTGTGTTTGAAAAACTTGTTATAAACTAGACTTTTAAAGGCATGGTGGTTTTCATTAAGTCACCAGACTAGCTTGCAGTGTCGTTTGAAGTCAGTGCTGATACCTGTTCATCACAGTGGACACAGCAATAATCTTCCCTCTATTGGCTACTTCTTAGCTGAAATGTGCTGATATAGGAAAAACATTGACACAAAGAAATAAAGCTCTCTCGAGTATGAAAATTTTCATTCTATTTTTGGAGTGTATTTTATTTTTTTCCTTTTTTTTGGTAGTCAGGTAAATGTGACCTGAGAACGCATATGGAAAAACATCTGTGCTAAAAAGGCACAATCAATTGGAATTGATGCTTCACTCAGTGACTGCCTAATAATTTGTCTGTGTTAGAAATAACCCCTAAAGATCTTATGATTGGAAAACTTCAGGGAAGAAACTGATGTTTGCTCTTTTAGGCAGTTTACAACATTGTATTTATTTGACAACACTACATAGTTGCTTTTTCTTCAGTTAAATCAGATGCTTTCTCCATCTGTTGTGAATGTGGGTCTTCCAAAGTTTAAAACAGGAATGAGGAACTATGTATGTGAGTGTATATGTATCTATAGCATTAAAAAAAAAAAAAAAAGAAAAAAAAGAAAAAAAAGAAGAAGCTATCCTTGCCAACCTCTGTAGTTTTGGGAGTAGGCAGAACTCTTGAGACCAAACCAGCTGTGATTTGTAACTGAGCCTGATTGAACTGACTTGATTTGGTGTCTTATCTCTAAAATTTGCCACTGACATGGTGTGAATGGACTGAGAAAACTGGTGTTTGCAAATAGTACATTTAATGTGCACGGATATTTTGTCCTTTGATTTTCCCTCCTATCTTTCTCTAACTGTGCAAGTCTGTAATTTCTATTGACACTCATAAATTCAGAGAAGGGGTTACACTGTGGGTAGAATAACACTTCCCACTATTTTGGAATTTGAGCTATTTTTATGAGAGATGTTAATACATTAAAATCAAGGTGTGTGTGATGGTTTTACAGTATCTTGGATCTGTTTTCCCTTTGATATTAGCTGAACTTTGAGAGGGTTAACAGAAATTTGGAATAAATGTGTATTTTAAAGGTGCTTTTTGTTCTCATGGGACTTTTTTTTTGGGTGGGTGTGTCAGATGCTATCAGTACTTTTGAAACAAAACATTGGTTTTGAGCAGTGAAGACTTCAGTTTGGAGATATTAAGTGATGGTCAGGCAGGAACAATTGTAGGCGTTAAAGCTTTTTTTAAAATCGTAACTGTATGATTAGTGATGTCCTATTAATTTTTTTTCCATTTTTTCAGAATATGTCTTTAAAGGAATAATTGAATCTTTTTTTGTGAGCATAGGCCTCTGTTCACCCTTCAAAAAGGACCATGTTTTCTGTTTCATCACCATGCAAAAAGCAAGTTTTACATTTTCATGGCATATGCTACTTCTGAACATTGGTCTGACATATTCTTCCCTCCTTCATGCTGTTTGTGATAAACTTATCTTTTAAAATAAGCTCTTCAACTCTCAAAACTATGAAGCAACACTTCTGTAGGTCACTGTGTTCATGGACAGCCAGACCCCTGGAGTCAGTAGTACAAACACTGGCAGACCCCAAGAGTCACCCTTCTGAAATGAATGAAGATCTTCCAGTGGTCACTAGCAATTTTTTTCCTTCTTTTTTAAAAGTTATTAGGAGGGTTAATATAGGTGAGCAGCACGCTTTACATCCCTTCCATTCCCTACTTTTTTTTTTTGTTCTTAAGAAATGTGTTTGCTATTATAAGTTAATCATAGAAAAATGTACATGAATAATTCTTTGGAGAATATATAAAATATGAAAACCGAAGCATATTTATTCTGCTGTGAACTGAACGTACACTTTCCTTCTGTGAACATCCTCATTCCACTAATGAAATCAACTATCGGTATGAACAATTGCTATTACAAATGTGAGTTTAATTTTCTTGGTGTACTCCATTTTCCTGAACGTATAAAATGAGCTCAGGAAGTACAGGAATGCTACTGAGGAGAACAAATTGGGTTAATATTTGAATTTGTTACGGAAAATGTTGGGCTACTTCAAGTGGTGAGTGATGGTGTGTGGGGTAAGATGACTATTGACATCTTTGTCTGGTAAGACTGCTTTCCTGTCCTCAATTTGTTTTCCTGGATGAGAAGAGAAATCATCAGTCTGCCTGGGTCTGAGAGACTACCATAACACTATGAAGAACGGCAGTACCAGTCTGGACCTAAGGTCCATCTCTGCCAATGCTGTCTTTATCAGTAGTGATAAACAGGCACACTAGGACTGGGAAAATATCTTTAATATTACCTCCCCCTTCCCAGCCTCTGTTTTCAGCTCAAGGACCTGAAATAAATACGTATTTTAAAGGTGCTTTTTTTTCTCATGGGGCTTTTTTTTTGGGGGGTGTGTGTCAGATGCTATCAGTACTTTTGAAACAAAACACATTGGTTTTGAGCAGTGAAGAGCTCATTTTGGAGATAATAAGCGATGGTCAGGCAGGAACAATTGTAGGTGTCAATTTAATTATTTATTTAATTGATCCTGTGATGGTTTGTCTGTGTGGGTCTCTTTGGCACCTTCTTCCGAATAACTTGTGCAAACTTCTCGCATTCACAACGCCCTTTGACGAGGACAGCCTCACTATGGTAGTGTGAAAAGCCATTGCCTTCTGCCTATTTTGAACTTGCTTTCTACGCGCTTTGTCTGAGTGCACATCTTTCTGTCTGTGGAAAGAGTGGACCGTTGATGTTCCTCCACACTCTCTGTGCTGTTTGTGACTTTTTAGACCCTGGCTGTAGGTACTCTAAGTTCTCCCTCTTCCAGAGCAAAGAGGCTCAGACTCCTTGCTTGTTCATCATATGGGAGCCCTTCCATACTCCTCATCAGCCTCCCTGTACCTCACTGAACCTTTTGCAATTTAAACGCTGTTCACCTCCTCTCCAAAAGGACTGCAAGCAATTTGAAAGGTAAGTGTGAACCAAGGGCTGATACAACAGCACCAAAATGATTTTGCTTTGTTCTCTTTTCCTTTTCTGATGATTCCTGACATTTTCATTTCGCTTTTATGGAACCATCTATCATAACACCAAGGTTTTGCTCCAGAATGTTAACTGTTATTTCAGAAACCACTGCTGTCTATGCAGATTTAGGATTGTCTTTCCCCACATGCATCACTTCAGTTATACACAATGAATTTCAGCTGCTGTTTTATCGCCCAGCTATTCAGTCTTGTCAGACCCTTCTGTAATTCTTCACAGTCTGCTCACGTTCCTATTATTCTGCATAACTCAGTGTCATCAGCAGTCTTTACCTCATGCCTCATCCCTTTTTCTAACAATGCCTGCCCATATTAAAAGGCTCATTTCTCAGCACCAGTGCCAGTAAAACTGAACTGGTGACCTCTGTTGTGAGAACTGACCACTTACTCATACCCCATTTCCTATTTTTTAAATAATTTATTCATGCAAGAATGTTCCTCATCCCATAGTCACTTAGCTTCCTGTGCCACCCATAGCTAAGAAACCAAGGAAATCTCAGCCTGTAGCTTACTTTCCGTGAACCTACATTACCTCGGGAGTGTCTATCTGTTGCCAGTGTCACTGATGCCCAAGCAGACCACCACTGCATATTCTTTCCCCAGGCTTCCTCACACACTGCACAGGTTTCCGGTGAAATCCACCACCTTTCTGCTCCCCTGCGGTCCTCTCCAGGGTCATGCACCCCGTTGTTTATTTGCCTGATGACTGAATCTTCCACTGCTACAACCTGCTTCTTCCTATCTGGTCTTTGATCTTCCCCTCACTTTAACTTCCTTTGAAGAAATCTGTCCTTGGACTTAAGAATGTAGCTTCCAGGAATTTTCTGTTTGGTGAAGCTTTGTTTTGAAGTGGGAGAGGAAGGCCTCTCCTGTTGCTTCCTCTGGAGACCCTTCCCAAGAGCCAGGTGCTGTTTCTGAGCACGCATCGAGCTCTTGCTGCGAGGGCTGGCAGCCTGCAAACTGCGATACACTGCTTTACAGGCATGTGTTGATGAGAGGGATTAAGACCTATGTAGAATATTGTTATAAAATCGTAAGATAAAAGGATAAACTAATCTCCAGACATGGGTATTTCATGCTTCCGCATAGTTCTTCTGGACTCAATTTCACTGTCTGGAAGGAAAATCTTCCCATATTTTGTATAGGAGACTTTCAAAGGTTGTGGTACTCCATTTGTACTCATAGCCTGCTAATTTTCACCCAGCCTTAGCAACGCTTCTAGTCCATATACACCAATGTGCACGGCCTTTGATACGCAAAAGACTGTAGTATACCTTGTCATTTCAGAAGCCTAATTGCTTCCAGGTATAAAAAGAATGAGCAACTTAAGAACTGGATCTTTTCTTTCCTTCAGTTTTTGCACAAAATTTCCAAGGAGAACCTGATGGCATTGCTTCATTGAGGTTGGCTTAAATACATGTGGCAAACAACTCCCGTTGAGTGTCAGCTGAGTTATACAGATTTTTTTAGAGCAGGGAAGATCAAATTGATTATTAAAATAGTACCTGAAAAAGCTTGATTTTCTTTTTTTTTTTAGAGAAAATCCACCACTTTTATGTTTGGGTGACAGATTTATATGTAGTTGTGAGCAAACATATGAAACCCTAAGAGATGTCAGCAAAGAGCTGGTGGCTGTACACTGCCTGGTCTGAGCTGCTGCTGGTATGCAAGAGTGGTGATTTACAGCTTAGTTTAGATCTCTGGTGTAATCTTTCTATAAAATGAAAATTAGAAGCCAAGTAAGAAAAAGGAGGAAATGTCTTTAATATGGCGATTAAATTATTCAGTAGGTGAGTGTTAGATTTGCAGTGAAATATCTTTGAAATGATAAATCTGTGAATGTTCTCTGATGCCCTGTGGGGGAGGTGGGGGAGAAGGAGGAGGGCAGCCAGGCAGTTTGAAACGAAGCACGCACGCATACTTCTTGTCAGCAGAGATACTCAGAGAGTTAAATATCTGAGTTGGAGTTCAACCATGGTTGGTTTAACAGGAAGCAACTGTGCTTCTTATGAAGGCTGAAATAAAATCTAAACCATACCCAGATGGAGCTCTGAGCACTGAGGGGATGGCCTCCAAGACCTTTTTCCCTAGTGTGTTGATGAATGGCTGTGACTATCAATGCCCTTTGTGGCTTGGGGAGCAACTATCTGTAGCTGCCTACTCTTTTTGGAGCACACTGTGGGCTTTTGGAGCCCTTGTGTCCTGCAGCCTGGCAAATGTAGGGTTTTCTGTGGTGTTTTTTATTTCGTTGTTGTTGATTTGTTGGGGTTTTTTTTGTTTGTTTTGGGGCTGGCTTTGAAAAGATTCTCTTTGTGCAGGGTCTGGTTGAAGACTCCAACCTGCTCAGCTGCTCTGTGGATTATACAGGTGGAGAGAAGCAGGGAAGGGCTTGAGATTTTTCCCTTATAAGAAGAGGAGAACCAAACCAAAACAAAAAGCAAGGGGAAGAAGCTGCTGGCTGGGTGCCACCCTGAATGGCCTTGTTGTTCTCCAGCTCTCTGGACCTAATTAAACAACTCCATTTCTATAGGCAATGGTGAAGTCTAATGGCAGCAAACAGAAGATCGCTAACACATGGGGCAGGCCTGTGATGTGGCTTTCTGGAATGAGAGATTGCCGTTGTGGGAGGAGGAGAGAAAGGATGAGAAGGAGTATGGGGAGCGGAGGGAAGGAGGTCCCTCCGCAGAGACAAAAGGGGCAGACGCAGGAAGGAGTTTTGTTTCCTCTCAGGAATGCTGGGAAGAACCGGGCAGAGTTTGATTTCAAAGTCCAACAATGCAGCTACGGCATTTGTTTCCAATTCAGCAGGAATGAGCGTATGGTTTGAACAATTCTTTCGAGGTTCCTGGCAGGGGGAATATAACTCATCTCAGCTGGCTGTTTTAGGAGATCAAATGACACAAAAGTTTTCACTCAAAGCCTAGGGTATCCTTCTGGCAGCCAGAGACCATGCACATCTTCACAGATTTGTTATTTGCTCTAATGTGGACCGAGAGCTGCGTGCTGTGTAGAAAACTGCTTGCTTACAAAACAATCTTATTATTGCCAGATGTTGGCTCCCTGCCCACTTTTACATAATTCAGGCTTTTCTTTGCTCAAGATGTTACAATTTAAAGGTGCTTTAGAAGTTTCATTTTAAAAGCCTTGATAATACTTTTTTCCTTGTTCTTTTTTCCTCTTGCTCAGAGTGGCTCTTCTACCAGCACATGCTGCAATCTGAAGCGTATGTGGTATACGTTAATGTGTACAATCAAGAACAGCAAAAGTCCTTCTTAGCTCTACCTCTGAGTTGATTCAAACAAGAATAAAAATAGATGTAAGGCCAGGCCTGCATCCTGGTGAATCACACATACCAAATACAACATGCACCTTTGTTTCAAATGCTGTCCTACATAGTGAATATAGCTTTTGCTTCTTTTTAAAATTGTTTTTTCATAATGTTTTAAAAATGTGAAACTTCAAGTAATGGATTGTTGTAAGTGTCCAAAGACTGATAATGGACGCTTAAGTCAGGCAAGTGGTAAACCTCTCTAAACAAACTTCTCCATGTGGATACTGGCTCTTTGCTTGTAGACTTCATCCTTCATCCACAGATCAAATAACTGTTCAAAAAGTGTCATAATAAGCCTGTGACAGATTTCTTATTGATTCTGTGGTGGGTTACCCAAAGCACCAATGACTAATAATCACTTTTACAAGATTACCCTAGCACATCACCAGCCGAGTTAGAAGCGGGGTGCTTCCGTTCTGCCTCTGAGCTTTTTGCTTACTGCAGGAGTGGACGCTTGCTTAGTTGCAGTCTGGCCACCTAAAATGTGCAGATCTAGGTGAGGCCGATTCTCAAGGCTCCCTTTTTTGCCAGTGGAGAGAGAAAGATAACTTCAAGTGCCAGCTCATCCCATTTGGAGGGAGGCACACAAATGGGAAAACGTTCTTCAGAGGTCTCTGTACGGTGTTATGGGAGGAACCGAGGCAGCTCACTTACAGCTGAACTTTTCAGCAGCCCATGCTATGCACATGCTTGACACAGTTATTTGTGCCCGGCTAATGACTTCAGTTGTCCATTTACTGGGAGAACAGACCATGGTCCATAATTTCTTTTATTATACGGTGTACTTGTTGTGCTTCCTATTCTATAGCCAGGAAATTCAACAGTGCTTAGAAAATTGTAGCGATTTCAAGGAAATAATGCAAAAAATCAGCACTGTGTCTCTGAGGTTCTCCTCTAGTTCTACACCAACATCAGGGTAACACCAGTTTGAAAACAGTAACTGTAAGCTAGTTATTTCACTGTATCTTTGGAGAAGCAATATGGCAAATCACAGGATAACCCTACCAGAACTGCAGTCATGTGAGTTGGTGAAGAAATATTCTCCCTCCACTACCCTTCATATTTAGGGTTTTGAATGAACCATTCTCACTGGGATATCAGTTCCAGTGTATTTTACCACGCAAGTTCACAATTTTCCAGTGATAACTAAAACGCTTTAAAAAAAGTCCCCAACATAAACCCTTCTTATGCTTGGAATAAACACCATTGTAAGTAGTAGAACAAACAAATAATGGCAATAGTTGTAGGAAAAAATAAGTGATAACAAGTTTTTGTCATTTGGGAACTGAGAGCTAGTTTGTATTTTACTTGTTTACTGAGTTTTTTTTTTTTTTTTTAAACTTAATGGATAGGATTTATTTCACAAAACACTGTCCTACTGGCCTGAAATCATTATAGTGATTAGAGCAATATGAATTACATGAGTGTCTTGCATAAATAGAATAAAACTTTGTCCCTTTTGGTGGACAAGTAGCTGAAATATATAGAAAATCTGCTTTTCTTTTTTTTTTTTTTTTTTTTTTTTTGAGACAATTGTGAGCTAAGAGAATCTGTTTACCCAAAATGGGACTTCTTTTCTGCATTGTCCTATTGCTGTGCCCATTGTCAGGGTCTCTGAAGGCCACAATTTGTGGCTAGCAGTAAGGACTACTTAATTCACTTCTGAGCATTTCTCTTTCCTGTATGTGAAAGCATAACTTTTATCTCTGTTGGAATCTTGCCTATAAAATAAGAGTTTAAAATGTTTCTCTAGCTTCCGAGTTTGAATTCCTTGGCCAATATTAATTATGTACTGTGCTGGGACTTGTATGATCAGATGTTGCCCGTTATTTGCCAGTTGGGGTAAAGACTCACTGTCTTATGCTTCCTGGAGGAGCTAGTTGGTAATAAGATCTGGTTGAAATTAGGCATTTTTATCTTCTTAGATACATCAATATTTGGAAATCCATTTTGGTTTGTCTTAAAATGAAAACACATTGTTTTAAGATTTCATGCAAAACAAATAGCTTCAGAAAATTAGAATGTATAAATAAGTGATCATTTGTTTTGAGATGCAGGCATTTCAAAACAGATTAAACATAGAATGTTTTGAGAGTTTCTTTCAATATTTTTTTCATTATAAAAGGAAGAGATATCTGAGATGTCATGACATAGTGTATGAATAATACAAAAAAAACCTTCCCAAAGAAAAATTCCCTTAAAATCAGAAAATTCTTTGAAATAAAAAAAAACCCATGATGTTTCTCCTTTTTACAAGCGGAATCAATGCATTTTTCAAAATGCCTCACTTCAAAAGCAAATATTTTGAACACATTTGGGTGAATGCAGTTAGCAAGAGCTGGTTTTCTGGGACAGATACCACTCAGAAATACAAGGGGCAAATACAGCCTTGTTGATCAACTGCTCTCTGCTACTGAAGAGCTACTGAATTAAACTTTTTTTTTGCTTTCCATAAACTTTGTTGTTTTTCAACAGAGAAGTAAAGACATGTTGCAGCAGGCTCTCATTTGGCTGTTGCACTGAAACCAAGAATGGCAGAGTGTTTGCCAGTCTGTTTTTTTCCTCTGGGCTCTCTGTTCCCCAAATCTAGCTGTGTGTACTGTTTGAGTGTGGGTGTGCATGTGCCCACACGCACATGGAGGGAACTGCAACTCCACCACGTCACCTGGAGCATGCATTTCCCACCAGGTGGTGCTAATGGAAGAATCTCAGCCATGCTGGTAAATCCATGTGTACATATATAATTGAGAAAAGAGACACAGAATACTATTCAAGATGGACTGGGAGCTATCTAACTCTGAGCTTTAAACACGTCACTTCTAGCCCATGAGATTAAAATTCAGTTCATGCATTGTTACAGGAGGATATATATGCACCGTTCTCACATAAATGATGGGCATCGGTTATTCTCTGATGAGAAAACTGTGCAGAAAAAACACCCCTTATTTTAATAATACCTTCTTTTTTTCATCCACTTTCAAGACTGCTTAATAGTTAATGACATTGCTTTCCAGAAGCATACAGTAGCAGGTCAAAGGAGGAGGGAAGGGAAGAGAACAAATAGTTCTGGGTTTTATTATGAGGACCCATTTGACTTGAGCAGATCCTTCAGTTTTACTGCATCCCCAGTCTTAATATGGATGTAATGATGATTAGCAATTTCTAGTGTATTTGTAAGATTAGGCTAATATTGTTGGGATTATTTGATGAAAGGATCTCTAGAAAAGCATAGTGTCATCATACAGAAAAATGATTGGGTAAGATTGTATAAGCCTGCTTTATTTTATCATTAGAGTAAAACAATACATTGGAACATAAGCTCCTGTTCAAAGGATCATTTTAAATAGCATTTCTGAAAAAAGTGTTTAGGTCTGGAATTTTCCAAAATGATCAGTGCTTTCCTGCCACTGGAGCCAAAGGTGAATCTCATGAGTCAGGGAAATGCTGAGTGATTTTTCAACATCTCACTCCAAATACTTGCTCAATCTCTTCCCAAATCAGAGCTAAAAAAATATGCATCACAAGATTTGTTGAGGAGAAAGGCTTAATCAGCTTTTGCACACTAGAAACTACTAGAGTGTTTTTGATTCCTGAAGATGAGAACAGAAGATGTGAATGAGCTATTTTTAGTGTATCTTGGTCCCTATGATACAGGGCAAAAGCAATGCAAGCCATCAATCGACAGCACCTTTTTACAAGAAAGAAGTGGAATTTTTTCTTTGTTGCCCCTGAATAGCAAACTGCCCATGTGACACACAAATAATGTGATGGATTTATAAGTAAATTATACTGTGCATGGCTGGGCCAGTTCCTTCCAAATTGGAAAACTGTGTGGCTGGGGGCTGGATCATTGGATAACACAGGTGCTCTCAAAGCACTCTTCATAGATATCTGTTTCTTTACTGTTTGTAACTTAAAAAAAGAGAAAAAGTCCCTCAGTTGACAGGTAAAATGAGCATTGACGAATCTCAGTATTAGTGAATCTCCCATGCCTTATATTTTTCTACTGTCTTTGGAGATGGCAATGTCCTTTTATAAGTATGGTTTCCTCCTAAAATATACAGATCTCCTGTGAATCTTGGAAGAAATGATAGGGATCTTGGTGCAAGGTATAAAGAGGTATCAGAGCTTCTGAGATTACAAGTGAGAAACTGGTAATGAGATTGATCTGCCTAAAAGCATTTACCTTTTGGATATCTACAGCAGAAACTAGTCATTCATGCTCCTCTACAGTGGCTTCTGGAAACAGGCATTTTCTAGAGCACAGCCTATAGTTTTTTTTAGATGTCCCTCTTAGGGCGAGATGACTCATAAGACAACTGCCTACGCAGAGGCTGATGAATCCCACCCTTTCCATTGCTGACTGCAACACATGTTCCAAACACAAAGACAGAAGTCATGCACGCTGCCTGTCTCCTGGCAACATGCAAGCTCTGCCTTGCAGGGCTGCTGGCAGAGAGGAATCGGGGTCGGTTCATCCTCTTGGTTTGTTCTCTGTCCACTTGCTCTTGGATGCCCCTCTCTGTCATACCCTAATACCTCAGTGACTTTCAGACCATCCAGAAAATTGGCAGAATTGACAGAAAACATATTGTTCAATGAAGACAGTTTAATGTGAGCAGAAGGAAAGGTTGCCTGAGGCTGAGTGATCCTGCCCACCAAAGTGTGTGTTTGCTGCTGATGCTGTTCAGAGCTGATCCACTTCAGCGCAGCTCTGGGGCGGCCTGGCAGGGCTGTTTGCCCCATTCACAAGCCGGCATAATCAGGCCTCCTGAAGGACTTGTTTCCCCCAGTAGAAAGCATAAATATGTACGCAGAAGCTATCAGCGCCTGTGTGTGGGGTCCCAAAGTAATAAGGAATCATGCTGATCCAGATGGTGTAACCCTGAAACTGATAACTGCAGTGGGAATATATTCAGTTTCTTTGGATAAGATTGGATGATTTTCATCATTAAAAATAACGATAAAGTGGTTCATTCCTTTTGTTTTCAAACTAAGCAGTAAATTCTGTCTGAATAGACGAGTGTGTGTGAGCGATGTTATCCTTGTTCAGCATTTAAGAGGAGGCTGACTTGAGGCAGATATATAGTCAACCCCCTGGATTACTGTCTTCACTACCAGAACCAGGCTCTGGTGTTGGTAATTGACGTAGCAAACTGACTGAAGCTGAGACAGAAGAGAAGAACAAAAAACCACAACTCCAGGCTCTTTGACTAACACCCAAGCTAGTGATTTGTGCTCTCTTTCAGTAGGATTTGGCTTTTAAAGGGGGTTTGCACTGCACAGCTAGCATTGCCTGCTGCTGAGGTGTGAATTATTTAATCAGAGAGGCTGCTGGTGAAGTGTGACTGAAATGATAAAAAAAAAAAAAAAAAAGTAGTTCTCAAATTTAAGAGCTTGAGGAACTCTCTTAATCGTGTAGCAAGGCATTCTCCCTAAGGGAAGCAATAAGTAAAAGCTTGCATCAAGACCAATAATTTCAGTTTGATCTTTTCTTCACCTTCCCAGGAGACTTTCAATCTGCGACTTTCTGGGATGACATGCCCAGACCTCATCCAGACAAGGAGTCAGGACCCAGCAAGGGTGCACCCTAGGATCTGAGAGTGGGAAGTACTCTTGGATCCCACAGTCTAGACGTAGCTTCAGGGAAGATTTCCTTTCCCCTTCTTTTTGGGTTGGTTTGTTTATTCCCCCTCCTCCCTCTCCTTTCTCCTTTTTGTTTCTTGTGAATTCTGAATTGAATTGCTGCAACTTACTTGTATGAGCACTTCTGCTTGGTGTAAGTGACCAGTGGGGGGAATGTGTTGTGTTGACCTCAGAATGATCTCTGAAGGAGAAAACACTTAGAAACCACTCTAATTTCACACTAATGGTATGCAAGCATAGTTTTACCAGTGTCAGTGGAGCTACAACAAGGGGCTTCCTCTTGACAGTGAAAACTCTTCATAAGATGATAGTGTTAGATCAGGATGTTTTTGGCTAGGGTGGCATGGAGAAAACTAACAAAAGGCAACAGCTGACCAAGTAGATTGCTGAATTTGTCATCTCTGAGATGGGTACAGGAAAACTGAAGAGTTTTTCTGAAACAAGAGTTTTTCTGAATTTATGGTGAGACAGTTAATGGGACTTAGGATGTGGAAGTGCAAAAATATTCCAGGAAATCCTCAGATCTGCTGAGGCTGGCGAGATCTTAGATCTTAGATTCAGGTCAAGCTGTGAGGTCTGGAGGTGTTTCTCTCATAGCTATGTCTGGAAGAGCTTTGTTTGTGTTTGGAGATCTATTCTCTTTGAAACCAACACCTTCTTATTCATCTTATTGCACCAATACTGAACTAGAAGCTCCTATGATTTGCTAATGTCCAAGTTTTTAAAACACCAACAGCTTTTTTTTTCCCCAGTGCATGTTTAGCATGGGCAGATAAAGCCAAGCCATGGCAAGCAGCAAAACTGAGGAGGATTCATTATTTACATATTATTTCCTTACTACAATCTGAAAAATAATATAGAACATGCTGCTTTTGTGTGATAAAGAGAAAACAGTGCAAGGACCTGGCAGCTGAAGTTTTGAAACAGCCATTTAAAACAAAAACATGAGTAACCTCACAACCCAGTTTTTGCTGGATACCATCCACAGCCCTCCAATCAACCTTATATGTTGTGGGCTATGCATCATACATGGTAAAAATATCTAGCTGTGCTTTCCTCACTTGTGTTCTCAGACAGCTGGAGGCTGGATAACAGTATGCCGTTAAATACACTAATAACTCCCAGCAGTGCCAACAGAGAGCCATGTGTTCTAAAGAAGAAAAATTAGAGTGCTTAGATGTTTTTAAACATTTATCTTTTGGATGGAGAAAAAAATGATCCCTTTTAAGTAGCACTGACTGTCACCTTCTCCAACCAGAATAAACAGCCAAGATCTTCTGGCACGGGAGGCTGAAAGTAAATTTGATCCTTGGTCTAATAAAATTAACAAGTTAAAAGATTATTCTGCTATTATTTCTAATAGATTAGTGGCATCTTGAGCTATAGATGACGAAGTGTGATTAAACAATTAAAAGCTCTGGTTGATACAAATGCATGGATAAGAACTGATGACAGAGCTCCTAGATCTATGGTAGAGTTTCTTCTTAAAATCATCTGTTCTTCCATCTTTTACTTATTATTTTTTCATTGAAATATGTTTATGCTATGTAAGCAAGGGCAAAATTATCTGTTATTCATGCAATAGCTGAGGAGAATCAGCCAGTGTCACTACAGAAGCCTTTCCTAAACATCTCACAGCTATGTCAAAGCATATTTAACAGTCTAAACATCCATGTGCTTTAAAAAACACATTGGAAACCTGCCACCTTCCCTTGGGTTTTTATTCCGTCAGAAAGGCAGTCAGATTGAATAACCACTTAGATTTTTACTAATTCCAGGAAAACTGAAATCGGTATAAATGCTGTGTTCTTTGAAGAAAAAAGTAACTGTTTTATGCTTAGACTTCAAATCCTAGATAAAAACAAAAGCTTTCAGAACTGTAAGGTGTCTTGACAACAGAAGGCATTTCTTGTAATTAAGATTGCTATACACAAGGCAACTTCTCACATTTTTTTCTTTTTTTCCCTAACACCCCCCCCCCCGAGTTAATCCAGTATGAAAACCTAAGAAATTACTTTTTTCTTTGTGGAACCCTGCCCTACCCCCTTAGTCAGTTTGACCTGCTTTCATTGGAATAGTTAAAGGATAAGTCAACAGTGGGGAAATAATAATCAAATCCTCATTTTATCACAAACTCTTGGGTTTGGATAAGGGGGGGTGGGGGTGCTGCCTGCTACTGCAGAGAGGGGTCAGAAATGGGTAAGACAACTGAAGGACTGCATTGCACAAGGCTCTGCTTTCCCAGTCACTTGACCCATGCCTGGCTGCAGGGTTGAAGGGATCACAGACAAAGTCAAAACAGTAAAAGAAAAAGTGGTCTTCACAATTGTAACCCTTACGGAGCAGTCTGTGTTTCCTCAGAGACGCAGCGTGGGGTACTGCAGTGGCCTGTGGCCAGGTGGGATGCAAGGCGTTCCTCCATATGTCCTGCCCTAGTTTCCTTCCTCAGAAACTTGGGCACGGGTGGAAGCTGCTTTGTTCTGGCTGATTCCCAGTTGGGATAATTGGGGGACTAGTATGCAGGATGCACTCTAAAAAAGAAATCCTGGTTTGGTCAAAAAACCTAGCAAAAGTACTTAAAGATACTTGGACTTGCAACCTGTCTTCATAGGGAGCAGCAATGTGGACTTTGGGTAGAAGTTGTAGGAAGCACCCCATCACCACAGCGAAGGCTGAGTGCTAATGTGACCTTGCTCACTTCCCAAATTCAAGGTTACACCATTGCTCTGCAGGCTACCTCAGAAAGCCCTGTTGGTAGGGAGCAATGTGCCTGTGCATTGACTGAGAGGCACTTCGATTTTTTTAGCGTATGAAGGGAATTACTCCTCTGGTTTCTGATCCTTTGGAGCTACCAGTCAGTTTTCCACTTGGAGTTGCATGTGCTCTCTCACTGAGTGTGAAAAATGTGCTGTGACCTAAAAAGACCTTCTCTTCTTGTGCCCACAGCTTTGATTATATCTTCAGCAGTTTGTACAAGAATCTGGGTTAGAGTATCATGAGGTGTAAGTGGTGGGATTCGTGAGTGTGCATTAGAAGTGCTGTGCTTGTATTTAATGAGTTAATAACACTGATCTTATGAACGATGTATGGATGACTGGTTGCTTGGCAGAATCATGGTCCAAAAGCCAGACCTGCAAATGAGACAAAGTTACAAGGACTAGTTCTATTTCTGTGGCTAAAGTGATGTGCTATTCAGTTAACTCAGTTGCAAAGTACTGCTACACACAGTGCATTTCCACATTTTTTGAAAGATTAAAATTCCCCGGTGGTCCAGTTTATCTCTGCATAGAACAAACACACTCATTGTGTGGTCCACACATAAGCCCAAACTTACCTAAATGTAAATTGAAACCTACATTTTCATATTTTTTTTTGCATGCAACTAGTATTCTCCTCTCAGTTATCCGAGTCAATATTTTTCAGTTTCATTTTCTATGTAAGAATTTGTTATCATGCAATGTAGTATTTGTTCTCCAGAAGGCTGAGCCAAAAGCCTTAGTGAAGTAAAGAAAGAGTCAACAGAAAACCTCAAAGAAAACAAATTCTCTCACTATTTTTTTGTGGTTTAACCCCAGCCAGCAGCTAAGAACCACGCAGCCTCTGACTCACACCTCTGCCCTCCAGTGGGATGGGGAGAAGAATTAGAAAAAGGTAAAACTCATGGACTAGGATAAGAACAGTTTAATAATTGAAATACAATAATAACAACAACAACAATAATAATGATAATATTGTAATGAAAAGTGAGACAACGAAAAGAGAGAAATAATCCCCAAGAAACCCAAGTGATGCACAAGTGATGCTCACCACCCACTCACCAATGCCCAGCCGGTCCCCGAGCAGTGATCGACAGGCCCCAGCCAACTCCCCCCAGTTTATATACTGAGCATGATGTTCCATGGTATGGGATATCCCTTGGGTTAGTTTGGGTCAGCTGTCCTGGCTCTGCTCCCTCACGGCTTCTTGTGCACCTGCTCACTGGCAGAGCACGGGAAACTGAAAAGTCCTTGACTTACAGTAAGCGCTACTTAGCAACAACTAAAACATCAGTGCCTTATCAACATTATTCTCCCACTAAATGCAAAACCACAGCAGTGTACCAGCTACTAGGAAGAAAATTAACTCTATTCCAGATGAAACCAGCACACAACCCCCCTAAAAATGTGTTTGAGTGTATGGATAGATTACATAAAGCCTACTGGAACATTTCTTATTAGACCCTCAACAGTCCTATGTTTTTATTCCCAGACTGCAAATTTTACCCTCAGACTTATATTTGCAGTGCTTTAAGTTCAACCTGTTATTTTATTACTTCTGTCTTCAGGTGTGAGCAGGGAGGGAATGGCCCAGCTACTAAAATGTCCTGAATATCAATGTGGAAAGAGATAATTCAATTAAATTAATTAAAGTTATGCCCCTCTTAACACAATAGTGATTCAGGCTGGCAGCCCTGTTCCTTTCACTCTGTCAAAAGCACACAGTACCAGCATCAGCAAGACCCTGGCAACACAAGTTTCTTCCAGTTGTTGTAGCAACAAGTTAGACCTCAACTAAGCAACAGCTATATCATTCTGGACATGCTATTTCCCTTGTCTTTCAAAACAGACTTCTCTAAATCTGAAAATTATTAATTCAGTCAGCTACATCAAATCCCCTATAATGTTCTCAATAAAAACTGTAGAATAACAATTCTAGCCTTAGAACGACGTTGGCTTAGGCTTAATTCATGAATTGAGGAAAAAAATGGTAAAGGGAGTTCACAGGCCAGAGCTACTCCTAAAATGATGGAATCAATCTTCCAAAAGGTTACTCTGTAAAGAATAAAACAAAGACACTTTGTCTTCCACACCCAGAGGGTTCACTCAGAAGAGGCCAGAGTTATGTCGACCCAGACATGGGTCTCCAAGGTAGATTTTCTAGCACTGCTCTGATCTGATGCCTTATTAAAAATTATGCCAATGCCCCATAAGCATTAATAGGTTTTAACTCTAAAGACACGTTCAGAGGGCTACAGAGGAGCTGCAAGGCATTTATAGCCTAGGGGAAATGGCTGAGAGGCATATTTTCCCCCTTGGATGTGATGTCTCACTTAACCATGACAGTTTTTTTTATGAAATCTTTTTATGCTGAGTTCCCTTTGGCTCCTTGCAATGCAAGTTCACAGGAGGTGCTAAGAATCAGAGGTTTCTTCAGGAAGTTCAGGATAGTCAGAATTGTTTTTCTTCTGCATCTGAATGAAAATCTGCCAGAAATGTGCAAGCGCTGGAATATTTTCTTTATTTTCCTAACACAGTCATTATTTTCCTCACAATGTGATTTCAAAAGCCTTTAGCGTCTTTCAGCCCCTCCAGTCACCGGCTAATGGCTGGCAAGATTTAGACTGCTGTTTGCTTATTCTCCATGTTGTCTCTCAAAAACCTTCCCATCAGAGGAGGCTGTTGCTGTGACCTCATCTCGACCATCCTTGGCCGCAGTTGAAAAATGATGGTGAAGGAACAGTAAAAGTCTGATGTGGTACTTCCCGTTATCCCACTACTGCACCATCCAGTGCCCCTGCAGTGACAAATTAAGCTGGAAGCACCTCGGAGGGGTTGGCTGCAGGGCATGGCAGCTCCGGGCACCTCATGAGGTGGAAAGGTCTTATTTTCTGTAGCCATGGCCACACAGCCACTTCCCATGGGAGGCAGAAGCACGTGGCCTAGACTTAGAGGTCAGCAGCAATAGCTCATGTTAAAAAGCATAAGTTTTGCTGTCCCTGGGGCCTGGATGGCGTCTGCACAACTTAGTTTCAGTGACTTTTACAGGGGCAAGTACGATACAAGGCAGCCTTGGCTGGATGCGGCACTCCCAAATCACTGGATGGCACTGCCCATCAACCAAGAGGTTCAGAGGGACAGTGTGAGCAAAACAGACACTGGCTGTGCAAAGGCACGGTAGTGTCAGTGCCTTATAAGCCATGGTCACAGTCCTTTCCAATGGTGACTCAGAGATCACTCTGTAAAAAACAGGAATGTTTTTCAGAACGTACACCTGCTCTAATATTCTCATGAGAAATGAAGGGGTGTTTATAGGTTTCTAAAAGTGCCTGAACTGCAACACTCATTTACACAGTTGTTGGGTTTTTTCTTTTAGGGACTCCAGTTCCTCTGCTTTAGGGGCCTGCGCTGGGGGACCAAAAAGGCAGAACTGGAGACCTTAACTACAAATAAAAGCAGGTCCCAGCTGGAGATATAATACTTAATGTTCTGGGGTTTCAGTTCTGATGAGAAATAGTTATTTCAAAAGGACTTTTAGTGTGTTAAAAATGAGTGATTGTATTCCCTTACAAGACAACCACTTCCAGCAAAAATCATATGTACATTTGGGATAATACCTTGGATACAGGGAATTGCAGCTCTCCTTTTATTTGTGTATGTTGACACCTTACAGGACTGTGGTCACAGTGGAAAAGAGCCATCAGCATCCCTGCTCCGACCAGGGCTCCCACATGTTGGCTGAAGGGTAACTGCTCTTGTATGCATCCCATCTTCCCGTGGTTTCTTCATTCCTAAATAGCCCAACAGACTGAGCAACACATGAATGAACAATATCACAAATTCCAGAACAAAACCTGTGGTTTTCTCTCTGGTTTGGCTCTCCAAGTGACTTTTCTGCCATTTAAAAACGTGTAAGTAAAGGCCAAAATTTTCCCTCTGGCTGAACTGTTCTTTCAGTCTCTCTCCTGAGGAGATATTCCCCTGAAATGATATACCTTGAGAGGGGGAATAAGGTTGTGCTGATGCCTCTTTCCTCAGTGAGGATCACAACAGGATCTCCTTAGCTAGACACCTGCATGTACAGAATTGAAAGTCACTTTGACCTGTTTGGTAACTTCTGAAATTGGCCAGTGGACCCAAAAGTCACAGGGAGGAATAGAGAGGAGTGCCTTGCACACAGACACGCACTCCAGGTATGTCTTATTTCCTTGTAATACAAGGGTGAAATCTTATCTGTTATTGTAGATAAAGCCTAATGGTTCATTTTTAAACTAGCCTTTTCTCATGTACAGACTTTTTTCTTTGCATCCATGGAACTAACAATTGAGCACACAAATGGTGGAATTTCCATAAACAAAAAACCATTTGTTTGAATGGCGTTTTTGTCCGTGAAAGGTTGAGCCCCTACAGGTAGATGCAATAGGAATATTATCTACAGAAATAGTACTGGAACTGGGCCCATCTCACCAGGAGAAGGCATGCAGTAGTAAACAAATGTATGGAAAAATCACACTTTCTTTCATCAAGAAAAATCTTGCACTGCTATAAATAATATCTAGATTTAAACTTGATGCTTGGAAAAACAGCAGAAGTCCTATGCAACTTTTGAGTGATTTGTCCAAGTCATGGCTGCAACTTTCTAAATCCTGCCCATAATAATAAGTCTTCATTATTCATGCTTGAGCCATTGATAATGCTATTTAAATAAAGCCATCTACTAATGAAAATACCCGTATACCAAAATTTAAGACAGTGACCATCAGTTTATCACTAACCACAAGTCATCTTCCAGATTTTACCTGGGTATAGTGAGCAGCAGTTGTCAGAGTTTATACCTGACACATACTGTAATGTTTGCCTATGAGCATCTTAGAGTTGTCTCAAGTGACTCAGATTCACACCTTGCATATTTTCTAAAAAATAAGCTGGTCTGAAAATTGCTCCTAAGAAGCTACCTGAAAAAGACAAGGAAAAAAATGTATGTTTGTTGGTTCACTCATACTAAAATACTTCTGGAAAGCATTTCAAGGACGTAAAGAGAACAATACAGCTTATAAGAAGGCAGATTTCTAAAAATCTGCCGATGAACCTGCCTCTAGAAATGATAAATGAGAACAGAAAGAATATAATAGTGTCCTGGTTTCATCTGGAATAGAGTTAATTTTCTTCCTAGTAGCTGGTACACTGCTGTGGTTTTGCATTTAGTGGGAGAATAATGTTGATAAGACACTGATGTTTTAGTTGTTGCTAAGTAGTGCTTAGCTTAAGTCAAGGACTTTTCAGTTTCCCGTGCTCTGCCAGTGAGCAGGTGCACAAGAAGCCGTGAGGGAGCAGAGCCAGGACAGCTGATCCAAACTAACCCAAGGGATATCCCATACGATGGAACATCATGCTCAGTATATAAACTGGGCGTAGAGTTGGCTGCAGGAGTTGGGGGAGGGTGGCGGCGATTGTAGCTCGGGGACCAGCTGGCCATTGGTGAGTGGGTGGTGAGCAACTGTACTGTGCATCACTTGGTTTTCTTGGGGTTTTATTTCTCTCTTTTTCCTTGCTGTTCATTACACTTATATTATTATGATTATTATTATTGGTATTACATTATATTTCAATTATTAAACTGTTCTTATCTCAACCCACAAGTTTTACCTTTTTCCAGTTCTCCTCCCCATCCCACGTGGGAGTGAAGGAGTGAGCAAGTGATTCATGAGTAGCTCCTTATTAGGTGTCTGATTTTCAAACTACACTGGGCAGATTTTCTTAAACTGACAAGTTGCATTGTATTTCCTGATAGGAGGGGTGTAACTCCCACATGAATTTGCAAGTGGGAATGCTCACATCAGTAACTGAGATTACTCCTTAAAATATACATTTCCATAAAAATATTGCTGACTCCAAACTTGTCCATTGGAGCATTTCCCAGAAAGTTAAAAAGATCTGTCCAGAAAAATAAATGAAACACAATGTGTTTGATCGGGTGTTTTCAGCAAAGATTTACAATAGCTGCTCTCCATGGCTTGTGGTGGTCTAAAGTTTCACCTGATAGTGTTGCTTTTGGGAAGACAATAAAGGCAAGGCTCTTCATAAAGTGGAGTTTTCCCTTATAGATTAACCTAGTGCTTACTTGCGGGCACAGGCTTCAGTTCTGGCACTTCTCAGATTGCTTAAGCCAAAATTTACAGTAAATGACCCTGTGGTGTGACTACCCTGAACAGGGAACCAGTCTGGACCCAGCGCTGTTGAGACTGTGGAGTCCCCTCCCAATCACAAAATATCAGCCCTCTGTAACCATTTCAGGATAGACACTCACTCAATCTGTTTTGATATTAGAAATGAAAACCTGCACTTTTTAACAAGAAAAAGATCACAAGCTATGAACTACAGGAAAGTTCTTCTTGTAGATTAGGGCTACTGTTTTCTGACAAACATCTCAACAATGGAAGTCCTTTCTGTAAAAAAGAAAAAGGATGAAAAAGTAAAGAATCATATCTCTAAAGTATTGTCATTTGTACAATTGGATGGGCTGTACTGAAGGGTTTCCATGAACATAGTAGAATAAAAAGATAATGAAAAACTCTGCCAGCTGTACATTTACAAAATGTTTGCAGTTAGTCTTGTGTCTCCCATGCCTTGATTCTGTAAAATCCTATTTCCAAATTCATTTAAACCTTAATACCTTAAAAAAAGAAGTACTAGTTAATTCAAGTATCTGACAAATAGCATGGATTCTTACTCCTATTAAAAATCACCCAGCTGGAATAACAATGCCCCACTGCTTGCCAAATCAACACCATCACAGCTCAAAGAGATAAAATTGCCTTGTAACTGAATACTCTCACAGGCACAATGAAACTGTCCTGAAATGCTCCCTGCTCACAGCAAGCTGGGTAAAAGTTACTCAGGTCATAGGAGTCAATGTTAAATTTTCTGCTTCCAAGGTTCTTTTTTCACTCCTTGCTTCCTTCCCTTGGAGGTTTCTCTAATGTGTTTCTCTGTTTGGGTACATCATATAAAATCACACAATTCCTTAATAAGGAATTACTTTCTTACTACAAAGATATTGGATTTGACATTGGGCAACCAGTCATCAAACACTACCCCTTGGTATTTTGATTTATGGATCCCATAGGTTGTAACCAACTTGTTGCACGTGGCAGCACTGGAATGCTGCCCCTTTTTAGAAGTAATAACTTCACCCATGGAAAGTCATTATGTCTTTGGCAGCTCAGAGGTAGAAACTGGGAGGTCACAGATTATGGAAAGACACCTCCAGAAAAGGCTTCCACT
This sequence comes from Falco naumanni, assembly GCF_017639655.2. NCBI lineage: Eukaryota > Metazoa > Chordata > Aves > Falconiformes > Falconidae > Falco > Falco naumanni. The sequence continues at coordinate 60,381,366 of NC_054056.1, read as the reverse complement.
TTTTCTTTCCCTTGAAAATGTTTTTGAAAACCCATAAAATTGTGTGGCTTTTGCCAAACGACCTGTGAAATAAGCATCCACAGCTGTAGTTGTAAGAAAAAAAAAATTACGTACCACTGCTGGCACTCACATTGATCTGATGAAATCTTTTTAATGTGAAATCATCAGGGCTTTGAAAAAGTGAACCTGTGCATCATGAGAGAGCATGAAACACATTTTGGAGGAACAAAGGATCTCTGCCATCAACAGCAACAGCTATTGAAAATAAGGAACATAGAATAGATTTCTGGGAATGCATCTGAAATTGCAGATGATCTGCTTCGGAGATTACTCTGGCAGAGCAACAGAAAGTCACATCCACAGTATAGAAACTTTCTTGCTGGAAGAAACTCTGTGCAGAAATTTTGATCCAACATTCTGTGGAGAGGACCAAATTATATTAAATTGTGGCTTAGTAGATTCTAATGTATATTCAGGACTCGTTTATACCCCTTTTTATATCAGAAGCTCAAGATGTGACTGAAAGGCATACACAAATAGCAAGGCTAAATTGTGGCTTTACTTACTGAACTGTATTGTACCTCTTTTTTGTTTGTTCATTGTGTCAGAACCATGAATGGGAGACCGTATGCCTCAAGAGGAGAGCTGTTATTTTTGATGCTCTTTCCTCCTTTTTTCTTTCTGTTTTTCCATTCTTTTTGATCTCGTCTCTTTGCAGCCTCCCCAGTCAGCAGTGATGTGTTACAGGCTCCACGGTTGTTTCTTTGATGAAACCGATGCCATCTTCTGACACCTATCAGCTACATCAATGGCAAAGGTGAATGCTTCACATCTTGTTGTCTCAAGTTCATGTTGCCATCTTGAAGACATGAGCAGAAGAATGGAGGAAGTTCAGTTGATCTGCAGGCTTTAGTCTATTTTGTGTTTGCCTTAGGAAAGTTACCTTCGTGAAAATCATCTTTTGTTGTTTTAAACTTTTCTTAAGGATGGACTGTTAGTTTCTGCAGTGTGTTATAAGTGCCTAGCATGTCACACATAAGCACAGCACATGGTTCTACTTATTAATCTTATTAATAAAAGAGAGTGGGAAACAAGCCTTGTGTACACCATCAGCGCAGATGGCCATCCTCAGACAAATTCTCTGCCAGGCTGTTATCAAGTACCTCACAACCATTTGCTCTTGCACTGCATGCCTGGGACTTGCTGGCAGTGATCAGAAGATGCCTTTTTGTTTTCCAGGTTTAAAAGTGGAAATTGATAGCTAACGTTTTCCTATATGTGTAATTTATCTGGGAGCTGCCTTTCTTCTGATTTCTTTTTTGCCAGTGCATTTACCAGCTGGCAGAAAATCTACTTGCTTACTGTTTGAGAGGTGGTAATGAACACATGATAAACTCCTCAAACTCAACTAAAGCTCAGAATGGCTGGCTCTTCGTGTGGTGAGACAAGAGAGAGAGAGAGAAAGGCAAGATGCACAAACACCTACCTCTCTCCATGTTGCCTGCCTGAGACTTACAGGATCCCAGCCAGGATCCAAACCAGAGTTTAGAGGTTAATAGGCTAGGAAGGATGACCAGGTCCGGTTTTGCCTGGTAACTTTTCAGGGGTTTGTCTTAGAAACAGGGCACCTTTCTGTTTTTTTGGAAAGGGAGAGCTGTGAAGCAGACAGTGCTTTCCTTTATGATCCCCAGGGAGCATGAGGTAAGGAGTGTAGCCCCATGTGTCTGTCTCCCAAAGGCAGAGACGAAACAGCAGGTCTCCTCTCCAACCTACTGCTGCCAAAAAATAGATGACTGTAGGAACTTTATTCCCTGCCATCCTTGCTCTGAAGAGTGAATCTTGGAGGCTAGCCCCAGGAGCACAGTAATCTCTGAGATGGTCTTGCTGCTTCGCAGCAGCTTCTTTGGGAACAAAATAGTGTAGCAGGTGTCCTGTCAGAGTATCCATGGTAAGCCCAAACTATTTTGAAACAAACATACAGAAGGCCTTAGTGATTGCTACAGGGTAGTTACACAGAGGTTGTAATGCTTTCTCCATGCTTCAGGTTTGATGGAAGTGAGTTTTGGATGCACACCAATAATTTCCAGTACTTGCAGGCTGTCTACCAAAGCAAGTTTACATATTAGCTCAGCCGGATTCAGGTGCCTCTGAAGCAGAAATCCTGTGTACCCCTCACTAGTTGCTGGAGTAAAGTGGCTGTAAGCAAAATCGCAATAAAATGTTTGAAATCTATTTTTCCTTTGACGGAGCCCTACATTCATTTAAAGGCATGTTATCTTGTTGGAAGATATTGATGGATGCTCTCTCTTGGCACTTGTCTCTTGTTCTTTTTCTCTCACCTCTTAAATTGGTATCGTTTCTAGGTGGCTAGTCCTGGGAAGTGCTTAAATACAGGAATGCTCCAACCTAAACACGTGTGAGTAAATAATGACTACACAATTCTCACATCCGAATAAGAATCTAGATTAAGTGGCACATAAAAGAGTCCAGGTCTCACAGTTTCAGGCATCAACAAGAAGCTGTTTCACTTCAGCTACTGATGTCCACTGTGTTGGCCTCTCTCTTTTGCAGAGAAATCTCTGTTATTACCTTTGGGAGTATGTGCGTGCATGTTGTCAGTGTAGCATCGCTATTACTGTTACCAGAGTCTTGGCCAGGCTGGGCAGGGTAGGATAGACCCCTTGGTGGTAGTGGCTTAGGAAATCAGAAGCTCTCTGAAGAATTGATTTCAGACCTGGAGACTGGCCCTTCCTCTGGGAGCTTTGGGCCACGCTCAGATCCCCATCATAGCACCTTGCCCTGTGCTATATGGATGTAAAAAGCATTAGAAATTTAGTCCTGCTCAGGATGGAGTTTGAAACATGCTTTGTTGACATAAATGTCAATAAGGAAGTAGCTGCTGCCATCCTGTTTGCTCACCGATCATGAGTTAAACTTCTCATGATTTGTATTCTCCCTCCCAAGGCAACTGTCTGTCACTTTGTAAGATCAGTAATAAAGAGCTAAGTGAAGGACACTTTACACAAATTGCCATATTTCTCATCAGATGAATCTGTGCTCTGCACGGGCCCATCTTATCCTGAGAGCTTGTTATTTTAAAACATTGTTTAATAAGACACAGACTGGGAGCCTGGCACTTGTCACCTTGCCTGCCCCCTCTCTGTTTCTTGAGAGCAGGGCTGCCCCCTTCTCTAGGGGCTCAGCAGGCGGTGCTGCAGTAGCCTCACCAAGCAGTGGGGACACCCCCTTAGCAGAATAGTCCCAGTCCAGGTACTGTTTGTGCCTTCACCTACTGGCAGCTGAAAGCAAAATGACAGTTTGCTTCTATTTGGAAAGTGCTTTGAGAAGGACTCAAAATTGTGTAGGAAATCGAACTGCTTATTGCCATCAAGCAGCGCATCCAATTTAATTGAAAATTTGCTGGATTGTTACCAGAAAGACTGGCCAAGTTATCAGATTCCTGGTTCGTGGGAAATTCTGACATTTGGTTTTGTTCTGAACTGGAACAAAACCAGTTATTTCGAAATTACCCACAAAAGAGAAGTTTATAGGGAAAAAATAGGAATAGGAAACAATGACGCATAGTATTTCCAAAATAAAATACCCTCCTCAGAACGTGCTTCTTTCCAGCCTTGGTGCTGCCTCATAACAGAGTGGCACATTGAGCCAAGGCTAGGGCTGGGAGCTTGCACTTTGGGACTGCTGACTCCAGCCAGGTCTCCCAGCACTACCAGGCTCCCACTTCGGTGGCAGTGAGCCTACGATCCCTGTGTCCTAAGCAGCCCACCAGCCTAGCTGGTAGAAAGCCAGGCAGTTTTCCAGTGGAAAACTACCTGTGGTTTGATGTCGGTTCATTGGAACAGATATGCTTCAGACATGAAAATTTCTGGCTCTGACAAATCACTGTTTTCCAGTGAAACGACATGTAGTCAGAAATCTCATGACTGGCTCTAATTGCCACTTTGATGACCAAAATCTTTATTGACCGGAGTCCCATAACTTCCTGGCAATCACCAAATATCTTGAGCAGAAAAACCAACAAAAAAAGCGTATTTAGTTTTGTACTCAATAACTGTGAGATTTGCAGGACCATTTCTGGACAAGCACGTTACGAAGAAAGTTCCTGCCTTCAGGGCATTAATGGTGGGGACACATATGCCTCCATTTGAACTTCGTCACTGCTGCATTAGCTTGCAACCACCTGAGAAGTATTGTGTTCCTACCTCCGAGGAGAAGATGATGGCTTCATTGCCCAACAAGGCATGTTGTCCAGGTCTAATTAGAAATAGAAACTAGCTCAGTTGAGTGCTATTTACGCTTGTTCTTACAGACCAAGATTTCAAAAGTCTTTTTCATTGTTTTTATTATTATAATAGAGAAGGTTGTTTATTGATTTTTCTACTACGTGAGTGTCTGTATACACAAACTTCCCACTCCTAATGAAATGGAGTGTCCTGAAACAATAATAAAAAATAATAATGACCTCACTCAAGAGTGAAATAATTGTGGCTATAATCATACTTCAGTGAAAATGTTCCCCCCTTCTGAACATGCTGCCAGAGACTTTCTGTGGTCTGACAGTGGCCCCGCAGTCTCCATGGTGGGAAGAGGACTTGCCTCCCTAGACAGCAGAGTGCCTGGGCCCTTGCTGGGTCTGCTCCTGGATGGATTCTCCCCTCTGAGAGCCAGATTTCTCCCTTTCTCTAAGCTCAGCTCCATTTTGGGCAGCATTTGGTGTGGGTAGGTGTGGCAGAAGCAGGCTGGTGGCAGTCATGGCTGGGTCCCCCTGCTTGGACTCCCGTGGCTCTGAGGATGCTGCAGAAGGAACACCAAATGGGAAGGACTGTGGAGGGAATCATACAGTTACAAACCCAGATTTTGTTTCCTGACACATAAAGTTTTTCCTCCTGATTTTTATTGGGCACCTCAAAACTTGAACTCCCAGAAATCTGGGAGCAACTGATACCTTTTCCTTCACCCAGATTTTACTCTTCCAGTTTCCTTGCTTCCTTCCTTGCTCTTCAGACTGAAAACTGACTTCACCATCCAATCTGTCTAGATCTGACCTCATTGGATGAAACTTGCATCCCAGAAGAACATCTCAATCTTTTGCCAATACGTCTAATACATCTTTTCTGCTCCAGAAATATTGGCATCTGCCAAGATTTCTTTCTAAATCTGTTCTTAAAAGTTGAAAATGCTCAGAGCTGAAGACCACTTGCTGGATACAGGTCAGTACTAAAAACATCCTACAATCACATTATTTTCCAAGGAGTTCATCAAGGCTAGAACAAAAGAAGCAAAATTCCTTATAGAGTTCCCAGCAGTAGCCTCAGCATTTTGGCAAGGATATGTGCAGACACAGTAGTACAATGTAGCAGTGTGTGAGAAGATTTGTTACTGGAATTAGTCTTATAACAGCAATAGAAGTCATCAAGTCATTTGGCTTTGTAGTCATTCTGCTTCCGGTACCCCAAGACCCTCACACATCTATAATATAGCTCAGTGTTTGGGGAGGTCTTGCTTCATCTAACCAGCTCTTGTGTGGGTATGGGATGAAGCACCTCCATCAGTCCTACAACTTGTCTGAAGTACCTGTTTCCCTAGTAGGAAGGCACCTGATCCATGCTTCTCTGTGACAGAGGAGATCCTTGGCCTGGTTTCTCCGTTCCTGCAAGGACTACACCCAAACTAAATCTCACTAAAGCCAACTTCTTCATTTTATATTGGAGGCACTTTCCATCGTCACCATCATCATCTCGGCATGGGTATGTACAGCTCATGGGACCATAACCAGCCCCTGGGTGTAAAGGCACAGAGCTTTATTCTCCTGGGCACAGATGGAGTCAAAAGACTGAATGAACCATCTACCTCTTGGTGCATTATCTTCCATGCTCTGTCTGCCTCTGCACCAGAAGAGCCAGAAGAGAATGAGACCATTTTCATCAGACTGTTTCTGCAAGAGGGCATGGGGGAATGCAGAGAGGTATTAGTTGGTTGACCCTTTGCAGAGGTGTTCCCATGGGCGGGTAGTGCCTTGTCTGCATGAAGGTGCAGTGTTACTGACGGGTTGCATCCCAGTCTGAAAATAATTTATGTTACATTTTGTTTTGATGCTTAGTTAGGAAGATGTCCTGCTGGTGAGAGACTTTCCAGACTACGGCAAAGTTTCATTTTTCTTTCATGCTCTGCTTATGTTGTGAGCGGCCTCTCAACTGTGCAGTGGGTGTTGGCACAGAAACACGGACCATCTTCATTTCCCTGGACTGAGTCATTGGTGAGGCCATGTGGGGAGGGAGGACTGATGAAGAGATTCATGTAAGATAGGGTGGTTCTTTTGTCACACTGCTAGCTGCTGTGCAGTGCCATAGCCTTTCTCACACTTTGGGATATGATACGTGACAGGACTCTGTCAGTTGGTCTCTTGTGCTTCCTGGTATGGGACAGCAGCCCTTGGTGCTTGCGGCAAGCCATGACTCCTCTCTGAGGACAAAGCCAGGCTTCCCTGGTGTGTTGCAGTGGTGCACTTGGGTCTGACCTTGTCATAAGCTCTGAGAGCTGCTAAGGACAATGACGTTCAATGGGCTGGTGGGCCCTCAGCAGCAGAAGCTCTGATTAGGGAGCTAAATCCCTCTTGTAAACATTATAAATCCAGGTTTAGAATTTGCCCAGTTAAATCCCTGTCTTTTTAATGTGTGAAAAGGTGCTTTCCTGACTCTAACGTGGTGATTATCACATCCACAAAAACAAAAGCCCTGTTAAACTCCCACTGAATAGGAACCAGGTACCTGAAGGCCATTTGCAGATCTGGCCTTTACTACCATGATTCAGTAGCCAAAAAAAAAAAAAAATGTCCTATGGAATAAGGTGCAAAGCAATGGTTGTCATCTTATGTTTAACTTTAAATGTTACTGCAAAACCTGATGAACCAGAAATAACCCTTAAGAAAGAGTTGGTTTGCTTTATTTGGGATTGCTTAAGACTGTTTAGGATTATAGTCTCTGTTTCCATTTCTGTAGGTAAAACTCCTGACAATAACAAGGTTGACCAGGAAGTAAAGTGTCATCTATCCATCTATCTATCTATCTATCTATCTATCTATCTATCTATCTATCTATCTATCTATCTATCTATCTATCTATCTATCTATCTATCTATCTGTTGGGAGTGATATATCTGTGTAATGGCTGATTTCTGGAGACTAGAAGGATAATGTATGTTACATCAGCTGTGTGCAGTCAGTCAATTGCATTGTCCATCACTGTTTCATTAATCCAGGCCAAAACATGCTGAAAAGAACCTAAAAACCCCTGTGCATTTAAATGAGCTTTAGGCTGCTGTGGTGGGTTGACCTTGGCTGGACTAGGTGCCCACCAAGGTGGCTTTATCGCTCCCATTCTCAGCTAGACAGGGGAGAGAAAATATTATGAAAAACTTGTGGGTTGAAATGAGGACAGGGACATCACTCACCCATTACTGTCATAGGCAAAACAGACTTGACTTGGGGAAATTAGTTTATTACCAATCAAATCAGAGTAGGGTAATGAGAACTAAAGATAAAAATTTAACAACACCTTCTCCCCACTCCTCCTTTCTTCCTGTGCCCAATTTTTCTCTCAATTTTCTCTACCTCTTCCACCCCATCAAGGCAGGGGACAGGGAATGGGGGCTGCAGGCTTCCCACAGGGTCACAGCCTCCTTTGGGCACCCACCTGCTCCCGCGTCAGGTCCTCCACGGGCTGCAGGTGGGGATCTGCTCCACCATGGACCCCCACGGGCTGCAGGTGGGGATCTGCTCCACCATGGACCCCCACGGGCTGCAGGTGGGGATCTGCTCCACCATGGGCCCTCCACAGGCTGAGTTTTGCCACAGTTTTGCCCCCTTCTTAAATGTGCTGTCCCAGAGGCGCTACCACCATCGCTGATGGACTCGGCCTTGGCCAGCGGCTGGTCTGTTTTGAAGCCAGCTGGCGTTGGCTCCATCAGACACAGGGGAAGCTTCTAGCAGTTTCTCACAGCTGCCCCTGTAGCCCTCTCACCACTAAAACCTTGCCACACAAACCCACTACAGTTGTGCATGTGGCAGTGTTTCTGGACACCTCACCTAAGTAGATTTCAGAGGACTGTATGGGAGTGGAGTCTATGCTGATAACTTTGTCAAAGGTGGATCTGACTTTTGGGACTGTGGGGTCCATCCCCACCAGGATGTCCTAGCCCTTGGTAAAATCCTTCTGAGCCTTGTTTCCCTCCTGCGCCAGACACATGGGCACTCATCCTGGCACCACCACTCATGGCCAGGAAGGACCTGTGCCTGCTGTCAGTGGGATCCCCATCAGCAAGAGCCTTCAAGACACCCCACTTTTGCCCAGGCTCCCCCATTAAGAAATTTTGGGTAGCTGTGGAAGGGGGTCTGGCTTCTGTATCTTCTCTTGAACATGCTCTAAGGGCAGTGGGTTTTATGTGGATACAGCTAAAATCAGTTCCCGGTGAACAAAACGTGTGTTTTGCTTGTGCCCCATGTGCCAAGTGAGATGAAAGTCATGTGTTGGCTTTAAACTAAAGGCTTCTCAGATGGGGTCAATACATGGTGTGGGATGTCAAATTTGTTTAGTTTTCTCCAATAAAATAATCTTTCTCCATTTTAATCCAGAAAAACCATCCATATTAAATTGCAGGATTGTGTTATGTGCCTTGGGAAAATGAAACAGTCTTTAAAGAGGGACTCACTGACAAGAGCTGAAAGTCTTGGGTTCACTCTATGGAAACAGTCAGACTGATTCTTTGCTCAGAATTGGTATAAATGACAGAGGAACCAGCCTCTTTCCTCGACCTTGTATTTCCAAGTATCTCCTGAGGCCAAGTCAAGGCACTGCACAATGGGTGTTTAAACACACTTGTGTCTATTGCCCCCCGTCCCCCCTTTGCTAGAAGCAATGTCTGGAATACAGGTTGTAAATCAGGTCCTACAGTGATTGATCCATGTGCCAGCAAGTGAAGCATAAAAATAGCAATATGGTTGAGAGGACATAAAAAAAGGGGAAACAGACCATTATTATTCCTGAGCTCAATAGAAAGAGCAGTTGGATCTGATGTTCTGGCCAAGTCTGAGTAGCCCTGGCCCATCTAAAAAGCACAGACAACTGCTTTGCTCCCTCCTCTGCTGCTGTGTGTCCCCTGTAAACAAGGAGTAGGCCTCATTTTCTGGCCTGCGAACCTGGCACCCAGAGGTCTGATTCTTTTCAGAAACTTCTCTCCAACCTCTTTGTGTGCTCTAAATCAGCTCCTGCATTTCTCTGGTGGTGAAATAACATATTGGCAGGGCAAATTGCATCTTTGCTCTCTCTGATGCCTTCATAAAAGGTGTTGACATGCCAGCCATACATGCACCTTTCCCTCCCTTATCTTTTGCTGGAGGGGAAATTTCTGTGGATTGCACAGTATTAGTAGATGTCCAGAATTTGTTGCTTAACTATTCTGATGGCTTGATAGGGAGTCAGAAGGTTCTGCCCTGTTAATATTTAAATAACAAGAACTGTTGCTCAAGCAGGAAAAAGCTACAATAGGATAGCGATATTTTCATTAAAATAAGTAGATGGAAATAAAGATAGGAAAGGAAAACCTGCTGCTTATATTTACACATTTATCCACCATTATTTTATTACAAAGGAGCACTGTGTAGAACTGAAACAACAGGAAATGCTCTTCGTTCTCAAAGTGTCTTTAGGTATTTTCCATATACTTAAAATAATCTTCTGGTATGGATGGGCAAAAGTAGTAATAAAATTGTTTGGTAACTCATTGTCTGCACTGAGTGTAGCTGTTTCTTTCCCAGGAGACAGTTTCACCACTTCCTTACTTCTGTTGCATATGCCTGGAAAACCTCCTCACCTCAGTAACACACACGGGCACACACACACACGCATACAGGCATGCATACACACACATGAATACAGGGTCTATTTTATATATAAAAACTATAAAGTATTGAGGGATTTGTTGTCACAGGATTTTGTCATTACTCAGGTGGCTCTAGTGTTACTGAGTTCACCTTTAAAAAAGATGAAAAATGCTTTTGTTTCTGAGTATGACACAGTTTTAATTACAGACATCAGCAAGCTTTCCGATCTGCCTCTTCCTTTATGCCACCTGAGAAGCTAAAAAAGATCCTGATGATTCTTGAAAGAATCAAATATGAATTCCCACTCCTGTGATTTGATGGTTTCTTAAGATTTCTGCTGTGGTCATTTGGCTTTGGCTGGACACCAGGTGCTTACAAAAGTCATTCTATCACTCCCCTCCTCAACTTGACAGGGGAGAAAAAATACGATGAAATGCTAATGGATCAAGATAAGAACAGGGAGATCACTCACCAATTGCCATCACAGGCAAAACAGACTGGACTTGGGGAAATTAGTTTAATTTATTACCATTCAAATCAGAGTAGGTTTGTGTTTGGTACCTGTTATTCCTTCTCTAACTTCTCTGAGACTGATTTAGCCATCTGTCTCTACTTCGAAGGCATTTTTGTGCTGTGTATGTTGTTACCACCAATACTTTCTCATCAGACTTTTTGATCATTTTTTATTCTTGGAAACATGCACTAGTATTCAACAAGACCCAGTAATGATTTGTATTGTGCCCTCAGTTTCTCAGCGAAAACTTGTCTTGAATGGCTTGAAAATTTCTGCTGAAAGCATGGTGGTTATGTCCAGCTGTATATCCCTGAATGTTAACATGTCATTTTCAATGTACTATTCTAGAGGTATTTTCTAATCTTACTTATGGTCTTACTTCTCTGTGTATGGTTTGTTTCCAGGATAACAGTTCAGATGAGACCTCTTTGACCAGAGCATCTGTGGCAGAAGTTACACTGGCTACCAGGCAGTGAAGGAGCTTTTTCTTGGCTTAATCAGTTTTGCCAAGCATGTGCTTTAACTAAGACAGTCTCCATATTAATCAAAATAATCCTCAGCAAGGCAAAAATTAAGGCAATTATCATATTAGATCAAAATGTTAGTACCCACGCCTTTGTACATGCCTATCAGCATCGGTATAATAAACCCAGACAAAGTCTTGAGTAACATAATACTCAAAGCATGACAAAAATCTACAGTATTCTTACAGGCTTCTTCACTTGCTGAAAACATGGGTCTTTTCTGACACATTTAACTTCAAAGAAATTTTAGTGTGGTGTGGACACTTAGTTCAATTGAGGAGCAGCTTGCTTCAGTTTATTTTAAACCCATTCAGCCTAGGGGCTGACATACTTGGTCACATTACAGCCATTCAATAAGCTGTTTTTCAGTGGCTGAGTCTGCAGTGAGGCCGAGTCAAACTGAAAGAGAATCAGTCCTGCCATTACTGTGAAGTACACAAATGCATTTTAATGGTTACATCAGCTTGCTTCTTGAAGGGAGAGAGAAAAGTAAGACAGTGTGTCTAAAGGCACAGCAATATGCTTTTGCTGTGGTCCAGGCTAAGAGATAACTGTTTCCTGCATTCTTGCAGCCGTTGCTGTTCATCCCCTCCCATTGCAGCCTGTGTAACTTGTTCTGTCATTGCTCTTAAAAGGGTCCTGTATAATGATGTGATCCGGAGATGGCTTCCCCCTCGACGCACACCTTTAATTCACCTCAGATGGTCAGCAGTTTGAGCCTGCACCTTGTACTAGCCCCCTTGCTATAAACCTTTTGGATGCTGTTTCATGCAGCCATTCATGGATTATCTAGCTTGGACCTTAATCTCAATGGATGCAGCTTTATTAAGGTGTCAAGCCCAGGTAGTGGGGTTACTTTCTTATGATGTCCAAGTAACCAATATCTCAGTGTCAGGACTTAGCTTATCCAGGGATTATTTTGACAGCTGAAACAATAACTTGAATAGACTCTGAAATGCCAGCTAAAATCTCTGTTTACACTTCTTTTCTTCATTGACACAGTATCTTCCCTTTCCATACTGATGCATGTCCATTTATCGCATTTAGTTTTTTGTCAAATGCAAGCAGCTGATGTGAGCTAAGGGCTTATAAAAATCTAAGGCTTCATGAGATGCATGAGGACTGGTAAGCAGATTTATGGGTAACAACAATTGAGAGGTCTGCAGGTGCTAAGGAAAAAAAATACAAGCCTGACAGTATTTATCTGAGTGCTTGGGATTGGTTACCGTATCAGGGACAGCCCAACCACCATTCTTTGTACTGCCACTCCAGAGTCTGGAGGGAATTTGCAGCATCTGGAGACTTCTTCAACTGGTTGAAGCAATCTCTATTTACTGCAAGGCACATGGGGGAACAAGGGGCTGCTGCAGGATTCCCCCATCAGATACGAGTTAAGTGGAGGTTAGGGGAGACAAGATCCCATGGGGACCTGGATGCTCCAGAGGGGTCAGGAGCTTGTAGCTGAGATACCAGCCTGTCAGCTAAGCTGCTAAGAGGTGTCATTCCTCACAGCAGTACACTTACTGTTTCCATAGACTAAGTATGTATTATTACATGCTGTTTAAAAGGGAGATTTAAGGATCCTTGATGTAAATCCTGCAAAAGGGAAATTGCTGCCCTCCATTTCTTTCCTTGCATCCTGCTGCAGGGCTTGTCCCAAGTGGCTGTGTTGGATGCTGTGCCCCATGTACACAACACTACAGCACTGACAGTTTTCCCAGAAGCTCCAGGAGCAGACATGAAAGTGGTTCCTAGATGTTGCTGCTTGCTGGACAAAACACAGATGTGTAACATGTAGTTTTGTTTGCTTGTCATCCAGGCCTGCACTGCCCCCTTCCCCTGGCACACAGTCCAGCAGAGCACAGCAAAATGTGTGCTCTTGTTGAGCTCCATAGATGCAATTACAAGACTGTTTCGGGGACAGTAAGTCAAGCTGGCAGTTGAATTCAACAGCTATACCTTTGGCTTTCCTCAGACCCAATCAGTGAATAGACTCACTTAAACTCTCACTCAGTGGCATGTCTGTGATTTTCACCGCTTCTCTGTTAGCTTGCTATGGATCACTGAGGTTGCAGAATTGAGGTAAATTGATGTAGTTCACTCTCTGAGCTGCTGGGACAGCAGGAGTTAAGCAGCTGAGCTGGAAATCCCATGAGATCAGGCTTTTCTAGTGGGAAGATTTCCCATACTTCCTGCTTTTTGATGTGCTGGAAATACTTTATGCTCAGTCTTTCTTGTGGTATCTTGGCGCTACTTCTGTAAATAGTTGAAGGGACATCATCAACATAACAATCATGCTTCTGTCTAAAATGTTTTCATTACTCCAAGTCAGGACTAAAAAAGGTCCCTGTCATTCCAGCATGTAAGCATGAACCAGCTTTCCGAAGTGTTGGTCAGAACATGCTCTAGAAGATTTAGGATTTGCATTTAGGACTGTGTTGGCTTTGCTGACGGTACTGGTAGAGGAAGTCTTGACAATTTCTTGCCATCTCCACCACAGTTTGCTGACCCTTTGGTTGTGCTGTTACAGCTCTGCAAGTGGCTACTCAGTCAACCTGATTGCTTGCAGGATTTGCGTCAGAAGTATTCACTTTTTTTGTTTGTTTGTTTTTCTTTCTTTCTTATTTTTAATCAGAACAATTTCACCACCCTGGTTTTACAGTGGGACTCCAGCATCATGTTTTTTGGGCTGAACTGTGGGAATTGGTAAGGTGGGGCAGGACGAAGCACTCGCGATGGGAAGCTCAGAGACCTGGAGACAGATGTGCTCAGTGCTGCTGGCTGACACTTTGACCGTTTCTGGGCTTTGCACTGAAAGCCAGAGGGCTGTGCATATATACTCATCACAGCTCCTCTCAACTCACAGGCCTAAAGACTGAAATGAAGTTACTGTTCTCTGCTCTGCGATGATCCTGTTGTGTTGTGCAGCCCACTGGCATGGATGGCCTGGTATTAGTTGTGTGGTCTTTAGGCAGTAGCATTTCTTATTACCTTCATCGTATTTTCAGTAGTAACTGAAGTTATGCCAGCTACAGGGCCACCTAACAGCTATGAAAGTCCTGAGAGTTTCCAATGAGAATATGGATTTAGTAACTGAGGTGGAAAAGGTTCTAGTCATAAAGCTAGTGTTCAGAGCTGAACTGAAACTTAGCCAAAGTTCAAGGCTGTTTGGAGCCAGTGCATTATCTGGGTGCTGTTTTCAGTCTAAAACCAGTTTTGGAGTTGCATGAAGTTTATAAGCATACAAGCAGGTCTGTGCTAGTGAGCACACGCTTCTGATAGCACCGCTGGCACTGGGATGACATTTCTAGATGCACTAACATGATTGTGGGGTATGCTGATAAGGAAAACTTGTGCACAAACTGCTTTTACGTTATGAAATGTATTCTCAGAATCTTAAAATGTGCTAATAACTGTCCTCAAAACTTCATACGCTATGTCCTCTTTTCACTTCTACCTCCTACCGGTTTGATTCCCTCATCACACTGTGGATGCCCCCGCTTGCAGGGGAGACACAGATCCTCCATGTGCCACATGCTACTGGGAATGACAGGGCACGTTCTTCCAGGGCTGCCTAATAACTGCTCCAGAAGGTGCAGTACGGGAGCAGATTTGGACCCTTCAGAAGTCAGGAAGTCTCTAATTTACTGTCCATTTGAAAAAACAGCTTCAGGTTTTCATTTCTCCACTTGCGTTAATCATGCACATTGTGGGTCACTTGGAGAACTGCAGCCACCTCAGGGCTGCCTGTAATGTTGCCCGCTTCACAGGGAGCTCTGCTTGTCCAAGTTTCCTTTCCCACTGTTTCTCTGAAACCTACAGGCGGTGAGCCAAACGAGGTATTTACTTCTTTCACTCTGTAACCAAAGCCTCCACCATGTGGTGCACCAGCCATGAAGGAGAGACTGGGGAGGCAATAAACATCATCTTACTGATGCTGCCTCTAGTTCTTCCCACATATTTACTGTAGTCTTCTTAACCCTTTGCTTCCTTATGTCTTACAATACTTTTGAAGAGTTTTAGTAGACTTAGAATATTTTGTCATATTTATTTTTCAAGATGTTGGCAAATTTGCAAGCACCATGATCAATATTAAGTAAAAAACAATCAAGAAAAATGAGCTTCTCTCTGCTCAAACATGTACTCCCTCCCCAGCTCTTGTCAGTTTTCAACTTTATATGTACTGGTTTAAATTTTTTTTCTTTATTTAAGAAAAACTTAAAGGAGCATAATTTTCCAAAACATGACACCTTATTGAACAACAGTCAGGACCAGAGAAGTGCTATTCTCCTAGAACACAGGGTCACTTTAAGCTGTGCAGAGAAATTATGTCAGTCTAACACTTCTGTGATGTAAATCTGAAATACTCCGGTTTTGAGTGATGCTTGAATCTGAATGCAAACTGAGCTCAGTTTAGCCTCAGCTTTTGTATCCAGTACATATTTCCATGGCCTGGGGGAAAGGAATTGGAAACAAGAGCTGGTTCCTTTGTGCTGTATTTGCATTTTTATTACTGGGTTCTCTTTCTGGCTCTTACTCTCATTTTCATCTTCTTACGTGTAAAACCTCTAACAAGCAGCTGAGTTTCTTAGTTTTTTGAGCTGTAAAATGTGTTTGATGGTACTTGCCTATTCCTGGTGTCCTGAGATGCCTCGAAGGGCAGAACTCTCCCAAAGCAAAGCTAATGAAGCAGTAAAGCAAGCAGGACAGGGGACAAACACTGAATTTTAAGTGATAAATACATAACTAAATGGAAAATAAGGAATTCTTAATCACCAAGGAGGTTTTAATGAGCAAGAAGGTCTTGCAGGAATCTGCTCTCTGACCAGTACTGTTAAATATTCTTACTGCAGATCTGGTATATCAGAGAGACTGATGCCTTGGAAGTGCTTGTATGTGATTAAGTTAAAAGTTTTATGTCTAGTAGTAGAGAAATTAGGCCATTTTTATATGATGTGAGATATATACTAAAGAACAGTGATTCTGAAAATAGTTTTGGGCATGATGTTGTGACTAAAAGGAACTATTATGACCCTGAAGTATCCATTCATGGGTAGGACATTACTAGTATTCACAGTATCTCCACTGAACTAGCACATTCCACGTTCATGTTTCTTTTTTTCAAAAGCATATTGGCAAATTTTACAAAAAGTTTATTTGAGCCTTCAGTTTAAGTTCTAAAATGAAAGATTTAAGGAACTGAGATTTTATTGTTTATTTATGAAAAGGTGTTGAGTATTTAACAAATGGTGTGGTTACAGTCTGTAAGTATTGGCATACAGTGAATGCATTCAGTAACAGTGGGCTTTTTAACTTATGAGACAACGGCACAGCATTCAGGAGCTAAAGGATGATGTAGAGGAATCTGAAGTGTAAACTGTAGGTAACTGTTTTACCCGCTTTACATTTCAAAACAAAGAAAAAAGTATTGACTTAAGACAGCTATTGTCATTCAACCAAAATTTTTTAGCTCCTGTAAAGGAATTATTCCACGATGTTATGCAAGGGTTTTTTGCTATCAGCAGACACTTAAATGAAATGATCATGATGATCCTTTTTGGCCTCAGTCGTAGAAGTATGAGTATTCCTTAAAAAACCAGCACTTTTTTCCATTGCTGATCAGAACAATCTGAAGTTGCCAAAAGAAGTTAAGCTTTTGTTTCAGGGTATTAACGGTTAACTCTGTACACAAACCTTCTTTCTCACTCTCTCTAATTTCCTTTTATTATATAGCTCTTTATAGAAAGAAAGCTTTCCTCAGAATGTATGTATCCAAATAACTCTCTGTTATGTGATGCTATATTTTAATCCCACAGCATATGGAAAGCATTCCCTTATACTGAAGAGAGATCATTTTATAAAGTTGAGATTTTGCTTGCTCTGGTGACTCAGAGTCAAAGAAATATCCCTTTTGGGTTTCCAGTGAGTGACAGAATTAAGCAGACTTCCACATGCACACATTAAAGATATGCTAGATATATGTATGTTTGCGATTAGTAGCGGGAAGTTCTGACCTCCGAGTTACCTGACTGACTAGGACGCATTTCTCCCTACCGCAGAGGGCCAGCAGAAGGCCTATGCACAATTTAAGCTTCATTTCAGTGCAGGTTTGAGTGCTACCATGGGATGTGGGTGGGCAGAAAGTTTCACTCGCTGGAAACATTTAAATTTCAGTTTGGAAACAATTTTACTAACCAATGAATTATTTTCTTTTAAGCTTTTACAGACCAAGGAACATTGTCACATAATTCCATTACTGAATCCAGCAAATTTTTGTTAAATTACAACACCTCTCTTAGGAAGATATTAAATAATGATTTAAAAACTTAGAGGTATGACAAATTCACCACTTCCCTTACTGTCTTATTCCAATACATAATTGCCTTCATTTATTTCCACTTTGCAGTTTAGATTTATCTTCTAGCCATTTAATGTTAATGCACTTTGCTGCTAGCTTGAAGTCCTAAGACTCATCACAACTTAAATATGTGACAGAGATAAAACAGCTCAAAAGAGAAAGGGTGAATAATAATCTACATATCTCTCTTAATACTAGTAAAATTGATTGTCAAATCTTCACACCTTGTGCCCACAGTGTTTGAACTGAAGAAAGAAATGCCATTTCTGTGAAGATAGTGGCTCCCTTAAACATTGGGTTTGTTTGGCTTTCTGTATTGCATTTTTTGATTATCCATCAACAGTGATGCTAGAGGCTCTTGCAGTTTTGCAGGGGCAGCCCGGGACATGACTTTCATCTTGTTGAAACAAATAGTAATATCAAAGTTCTTACAACCCTCTGAAATAGGTTAGAGACTTTGAGGTGAATATTTAGCAACTTGGCTGTGTGTGGGCGATGCAAACACAGGCTGCAGCAAACAAGAGTCTTCTAGCTTTTTCTTCAAGTTGTCCTATGTAGGACTGGAGGTTGCAAGCAATTTGTTCATTATTAGACTGGAGTCACCGGACCAGGGCCTCTTCATGTTGACTTGCAAAACCCTTTCATGCTTATCAGCATACAGCTGGATTTCCTCTGTTTTATCACACTACCACTTTTCCTGTATGGCTCTCAGCTTTGTTTGGAGTTCTCTGGGCTTGCTATTATATTCAGTTCTCTTTGATGCCAATGATAGATCTTGCAACTGTGCTCTGTGAAAGGTGTACCTCTCCTGAGGTGTTGTATAATTGCAGGATCATTCTTATCTCATCAATCTTAATGTTTTCTAATTTTTTTGCCCTGGAGTCTTGTTTGAGGCATGGCATAAGATATCCCCGAAGATTTCCAAACCGTTTTGTTGAGATTCTTTAGAGTTTTTCAAACTGAGCTTTTAATAAAGCAAATCTTTGAGGATGAACATCTACTCAGTGCACAGTTTCCCTTGTGGCAGGTTCTTTTGTAAATGAAGGAAGTATTTTATTCATTAGCGGAAGAACTTTTAATTGTACTTGTTATGATAAGGAGAGGACTCTGGACTGTTTCATGCTAATAAAACTTCCTCTTACATCAAGCTTTCTGCTAGGCTATTCCATGTAGTCATTGTCTCCTCCTGAAGTGGCAAGCTTGAAACATGTACTCCCTCGTGACTGAAATGTTGAGAAAACTGTCCAACAAATCAGCTATTCACTGCTCTGTAATCTTATGAATAATTTCAAATTGATTGATTCCAGTCTCTTGTTTTGTCTCACTCTGTATTTCTTGTTTTGTTCCCTGAACATTAAATGCCCTCCACATGTACTTTATAGTTAACTGATCTTGTATCGTCCCTTTGAATTACCTACAAATTAAGATAACTCCTGTAAGCTGAGCCATTTTTACCATTTATTTTTGCAAAGTTGTTTTGAATTCCTGCTTTAATTGATATATTTTTGTCCTCTTCTCTTCATTTCCTCTTGCTTCCCAAGATACGTTGCTGCTCTAACAGGCAGGCAGATATGTTAGAGCAGAAGGAAACTGGGCAGCAGTAATGGAATAAGATGGTGCCTAGACAACCTCATGAATAGATATAATATCTAGGAATAGAGAAATGGGTGCCTGCTGCGCTGCCCACCGGATCTGATGAAGATGTAGGCTTGAGACCTTTGCACAGCAAGTGGAAGAAGAGAGTACTTCAGTGAGCAGGACTGCCATTTTTTCAAAGATATGGCCCAGTCTGAGATAACTTCAACCTCTTTAAAGGCTTTTGTTTTGGATTAACACTGTAAATGGTGTACTTCTTCAGATAACCCTCACTGATTTGAAAGGACAGATTTGAAAGAGACATAAGAATTAGGACTATTGGAAGGCATCTGGTATGCTGGTGGGAGCGGAGGTTGCACACAACCTGGCATTATACCCATGAAAATATGGTGCTTATGGAGTTTCTTCTGCTAAATATTACTGAGGAACCTAGAGAGAAGCTGAGATGCTCATAGGAATAAGACATTGTCCCCATCCTTAGGTGTGGATGCCAGTGCGTATATCAAGTAAGAAATGTGCGGGGACACTAAGGCTGGCTCTGGAAATGAAGGTAGTGTTACAGGCAGTGTCACACTCCACCTTTTCTTGGGCGAGAAACAAAATGCGTTGCTATAATATTTCTTAGCCCTTAAATCACTCTTCCCATCCCTCCTGGATGGAGACAAATACTCTAGAGAAAAATATGCATCACTTAGCCCAAGTTAATTAACAGAAATCAGATACAACTCTCATATTGCCCAACAGCAATAGTTAGTGGCAGCGGGACTGCTATATGCCAGAAAAGGTCTATGTAGAAATGACATATTTCTGTTTTTTAGGGGATGCATAGCTCTCAACAAGCATGTGCCGTGACAAGGATTATCCGGTTTTGTGCTTTCTGGCAGCAAAATGTAGACTGTAGCATTAAGTGGCTACCAACTGCGAAGGTTAGACAGGACTGCGGCCCTCTTATACACTGAAAGAGTATAAGGGACCTCAGTTTCAGAAGATCAGATTTCACAACATCCCCATTTATTGAGTACACACTAATTACTGGAAGTAATAATCAGAATGATAATAAAATGAACCCTGTGGGTAAGCAAACCCAGACAATTTTTCTTTGTGTATTATCATCTGGGTCATATCACTATATCATATGCAGGGAAGAGAAAGGGGAATTTAATCTACAACTTGGCCTTCACACCCTTTGGCAACATAATAAAGTGAACAATTTGTGTAAGTATATTCTATAATTTCAGGCTCCCTGGGTATGACAGACACTTCATGCCCAAAGTTTGCTTTCATCAATATCATTTTTTACCATTTCTAAAATAAAGTCAATTGCACATTTCATCTTGTTTAACTGATAAAACATTTAAAGGCATAGAACAAAATACCCACCTTGGGCTGTTGCTCTTAGCTGTGGCACTAAGCACTCACCTAAATGCACACTGTAAAATATAAACCATTGAAAGTATTCCCCTCCTCCTCTAATCTTTGAAAGGTCAATATAGACCTTCACATCCAAACACAGCTAACCTGGAGGACCAAGTGCATTACTTACTGTCATGTGAATAGAACTGCAGTCAATATCTGGTTAATATTTGCCATATGCAATGTGGGATATGCTTTTGTGATAGCTAAGAGCTAACAAGACTATTTACAGAGCAGAGGGGCTTAAGTGTGTCACTATTTTCCCCTTTTCTCTCTGCTAAGAGGGCTGTGTTTGCACTCACTGAAATCAAGACATGGTGTGACCTCAGCTGTCAGGGATTTAGTTGAGTTTTTATTTGTTTTTGATGGGTGAATACAGACAAAGATAAACCATCTAGTCTCAAGTGGATGGAAAATACAGACATGGGTCCTGCACACTGTAGTAGTTACATGTCACTGCCCAAAATTGCAGGTAGTGAAGGGAGAAGTAATGAGAGGATGTAGTCTTGCCCTCAGCTTTTAAGGTGTTGAGTTGCTTTGTACAAGACAGGTATGTACACACCCCAAAACTCCTCTGAGATGTTTGGCATCAAAACGCTTTAAAGAATGTGAAGCTGACCTTAACTGTTTGGCTGAAGAATGGTCTGTGGGGGACAGGTCTGGCAAACCTGGGAAAATGCTTGCAGCCATGGGTCATTCCACGCAGTTACCCAGGGAGTCTGGGAGAGGCCAGGGCTGCTCATAGTCATCCTCTAGCGTGGTGCAATGGTTACTGCCATTATTATACATGAGCAACAGTGAGCATGGGTCTGGTGATGTGTCACGTGAACACTTTGATATGAGCTCTTTGAAGTATGGAAATCAGACCAGCAGTTGCAGGAGGCACTCTTGTAAATGAAAACATAATTTAAAAAACAATCAATCTTCATGCTGAAGAAGGGCTACACAGCGGGCTGGGAACCCTAGTGACCTCCGGGTGTTGGCTGCAAGGCGTGTTTGACAAGTGGACTTATCCAGTGCAATTCCCAATGCCCTGACCTTTCAACACAACTTTTTCCTCGGTTCTCAAAGTGTAGTTTCAGAGCCGGGCTTATTCCTGTTGGTCTCATTTTTGCATCAATCAGAGGTAAGGAACTCACTCATGGGGCACAAGTAACAACGTTTTCCATTTCTAATGGAGGAATAAGCAACCAATTTTAGAGAAATATTGTAAAAGCAGATATTTCAGCTGTTCTTTGTGAAATGGTAGTGTTTTATGCCAAGAAATCAACAGAGAGGGAAGATTTGTGTTTTGTACAAAACTGACAGGATTTGAAAGGAATTTTTAAAATCTGATGACTTTTCAGTGACTCCTTTCTCTGCAACTGAGACAGAAGATTAGTTCAATCAGAAGAAGATGTCAGTTGGTTTAATACACAGATTATGGTTTCAGAGAAGCTTTTACTTCCCTACACACTGGACATCTGGAAACATTCCCCTGCCACATTTTATTGGAACATTGAAATCACCTCATTAAATGATATGGAGAGATTTAGAAAGCAGGGTAATTGTTGAGAGATCAATCACAGATTAAACTTCCCATGCCATTTTAATATGTTCCCATTTACCGCGACAAACACTCATTCTGACCAGTGACTGCGCCATTTAAATGATTTTCATCACAGATTTCCAGGTTTTCTGGGCCTTCTCCTGGTGAAATGACCCCTGGAGCATTTTCCTGTCTGTTGTTGAGCAAACGAGTTGATAAGCAACAAAGCACATATGCCAAATTACTATTTTTAGTACCAACTGTTGCTTTTCTCTTAAAGCTGAAATAGTAGAACTGAGACTGGACAGAAAAATCTCAGCTGTTCATTCACATCTGTTCTCTCAAATCCCCCAGTGGAGCTTTATTCATCACAGTACTCCACAGAGTAGATGAAATGGGGAGTCTGCTGCTGTCACCAGGGGAAGTTTGAGGTGGATAACAGGGAGTACCAGGGGGTGGGGGGTGGGCTGTGCCATCGGAGGCTGAAGGCAGGTGAGCATTCAGGGAGGGAGAAGAGGCACAGTGGGGAAAGCTGCAGTGCTTGCCGGTTGTCGCGGTGCAGGTGTGTTCAGATGCTGAGCTGCTATTCGAGGTCTCAGAGCAAAAGGCTTTGGAGGGAGGAATAGCACGATGGACGCAGGGGCTGGGGGAACGAACCTGCCCTGAGCCTGTGGGGGGTGCAGCTGGTGGAAAACAGCAGCTGCCTCAGCAGGGATGGGTACTGGGTATGTGATGCTGCTGGATGGGGCACTAAATTTTAGCAGCAGGCTGGAAATGAGGCTAAGGCTCTGCTAGGGAAAAAGAACCTAAGCGAGCTGCCTCTTTGCAGGGGTATGTATTGTGGTGTTCAGTGAGTGTCTGTGCAGTCATGGGAGCTGGCAAGATCCTGTAGGCTCAGGAGGGGTCAATAAGTGTCACAAATGAATGATCAGAAGCATTTCACATGGGGAAAGAACATATCAGGGAAGCTCAAACAGTGCACAAACCTCTGGTACAGAGGAGTAAATGATCTGGGCTCTCATTGGTGGCACTATTCAACACCTGAGAGGTACCCACAGGGTGAGCGATGTGTTAGTGGGAAGAAGGAGACCATCAGTGCAAAGGGAAAGTTACTGGGAGGTTTTGAGCAGTGTTATTGATAAAGACTTCTGAGAAAGAAAAATTACAGACCAAGAACATCACTTGGACTGGTATAAGCGTCCTAAAGGTGATGGGACAGAGTCGGCACAACTGAAATAACCCCATGTTTTCTGTCATGAGAGGAAAATATTCCAAACCTGTGCCCTGTATCAACACTTTTACCTTCTTTGCAGAGAAAACCAAGGGAATATGGTGCCCATATGCTGTACGGATGATCTATGGCAAAGTTTTTTACTTCAGAACTCTGCAATTGATGTACCGCCATAATTGTATATCCTTTATGCTGTTTTCATGAAAACTCGTGTATTGGAAAGCATAATTCATCAGGTTAGTTTTTATTTGCACTTTAATCCCTGTTGCTGTCCCACTCCAAACTAATGGTGTGTGTTTTCGTCCCTCCCTTTAACAACTGTAAATAGAAAGCAGACGGGAAGTCAGAGGCATTGACAAAAAGCAGGACGGGGAGAAGAAAAAGCCCCAAGAAAATGATAGGCACACATGGCACACTCTGATCTCACTGTAATGAGGAGGCTTGTAAAGACTTGCATTCATGGGTCATTTCCAGCTGCTGCGCAGGGTGTTTGTTCTACTTGGTAAACAAAGATCACAGCACTCCAGTTTTAGGCAAATAGACTGTGGATACATTTTCATAACTGAACTGGAATAGCTTTAAAAGTGTGTAATAGCTGTCATTGCTTTTTATTTATTTTAGACATAGCTTTTTAAATATTGTGTGACTATTGACAGTCCTGGAAGGTAGCCTCAGGTCACTCTTCCCTTGCTTTGATTTGGGCAATCAAAAGAGATATAGCTCTTTTCTATGTCCAGCTAGCAGCTGTGGAGTTTCTCTCTCTCTGTGAATGTATTTTACTCCAGTTTCTGGTGTTCCTGCCTGCCTGTGCTCTTTTAGCTGTGATCTCAGCTTCACTCTGAAGTGCTCAGCCATCAATGCTGCCTACATGTTTACTTGCTCAGGTGCAAGGAGATTGGCTTGCCAGGCATGGAAACCCAGATGGATGGCAGGAATCCGGTATGGACTCCGGCTTTGCCTCTTATGGACAACTTGTTTGTAATCAGCTTGACCCACACATACAGTAAAAGTAGATCTGCGCTTGGGCATGGTTTATGAAGAGAGCAGAGACAACTCTGTTGTTTCACCTCCATCCAAGAGCCCCAGACACCTGTGGGAGTTGCCACGCAGTAGCCTCTTCCAAAAATGAAAGAGCAGCTCTTACCTGTCCAGTCTAATGTGATCTAGGACCCTCCACACAATTTGGGTAAAGTGCCTTTTAACGCTGTTATTGACTGTCCTTTGATGTTACTTTCAATATTTGGAAAGTCAAGGTTTCTGTTTCTGCTCCTTTGGTCTTTGTGGAAATGAAAAATGTTTGACTGCTTTTGCAAAATGACACGCTTCAGATGTACTTTGGTAATATTTTACAGGAGTTCTGTAAGCCGTCTCACCTATTTCCAGGGACCTTAATCTTACTGATCAAGGTAATTTAGCTCCCACTTCAAGATCTCAGGCTGAATCCAGCTAAGGCAAATGCATACTTATTCCTACAAAATGTTTGATGAGTGCTTCCAGCTTTGCCTGAAAACAAACTACCTCGACAGCTTCATCACGTCCCTAATCTCACACCTTCCCATTCCCACCACAAGAGCTCTGCTGTCCTCCCCTGTTTTGCTTGATCCCCTTCCTCCCTGGGGAGCATCTCACCTGCCTTTATCCCCCAACCCCACCCAGTTTCCCTGCTGTGCCAGGACAGCATCCCCTCTCTACACCCAGAACCTTCATTGTCATGGTAAATTGGCAGCTTGAATACCAGCTCAGTTCTCACCCATGAGCAAATCCTTCTGCTCTGGGGAAATTCCCAAGACCCAGGCACGGTCAATCCTCATGGCTTCAAGGCTCCCCCACCCAGGGTGTGAAGGCTGCCAGCAGGAATTCACAGCAGCAGGGTATCATGTTGCTTACAGCCTGTGAATCTGGTGTAACCCAAGTAATTTGGGACACAAGAGCCATATGCTGCAAGCTGAGGCCATCCTCTGCCTTTGGCCTCACATTAGCTTTAACCTTGCGTCCCTGGGATTCATTTTGAGTTTCATACTCATCTTTCTCTGAAAACAGTACATTTTGACCATCACCCAACCAAAGCCAAAATCCTCCCTCATCCTCAGGCATGAAGGACCAGGCTGGAGGGAGGGTGAGAGGCAGGGAGGGAGGGACCAGGGACCAGGCTGACTTTCTTTTCCTCAGGAGGAGACCGGCAGGAGCAAAGCTAACCTGAGTAATTCTGAAAGCTGCCTGCTGCCCTTCCCCTTCCCAAAACTCTGCTCTCTGGAGAGGGGAGTAGCTCTTGGGGCAGCTTTTCTCCAGTCTGGGGGAAGCTGGAGGCCATTTAGTCAGGAGGGGCATTGATACAGCCAGGCTGGGGCTGGGGAGACTGGACCTCTGACTGTAACCTGCCCCCTGGGATTCCCAGGGTTAAATCATGCTATTGAGCAACACCAGAAATAATGCTGGCTAGTGAACAGGGACCGGGAGTTAGTGCTAGTTTGTAGCCCCAGCTTAGCCCTGACCTATTTTGTGATGCTTGGAGACCCAGCCTCCGCCACAAGCCTATTTCCCCTCCTAACCCTGACAGTTTTCCCAGGTTACTCCTTGTTTTGCTAGGCAGTGACCCAGAGGGGCTAGAAGTTCTGGCTGGAGGGGGGCTGTAATTTCTAAGTCAGTGTTGAAAAGATGGAGGCTGGTGGTGGGATGTGAGCTGGTCCTTTCCTCTACTAGGACTGTGCTCTTGCTTCTGCCAAGTGAGGAAAGCCACACTGTGTCAGTGGAAATGCTGCTGAAGATGGCTCCGGTAGCACAACAGAGGGACAGACTTTTGGAGGAAAGGGTGATGCCCAGTTTTGCAGCATGGAGTTGTAAGGGAAGTCCTGGTGATGCTCCAGGTTTGAAAACTCAGGTTGCTGTAGTGGGTGCTTTTCATCTGAGCTTTCAGAGCCATTACATCAGTTGCATTTAGTAAGTATTTCAACAGCGTTTTGAAGTTCAAATGAAAACACAGAAAACCTTTGATGTCCACCATACACCTCACTCCATGCTTTTCAGCAGCATTATTTAGTCAGTGTTCACTGAGGCCAAAGGGATGCAAAGTGCAAAATCTTGGGTCCACTGAAGTCAACAGCAAACTTTTCCCTAGTTAGTGAGGCCAGGCTCATACTGAAGTAAATCAAAGAAAACAATTTTAGTTTCCCTCTTTTTCTCTCTCATTAAAGAAAAAAAAGAATTCTGACCAGAAAATCAGAGCATCTTTTGTTTAAAAAAAACCCCAAATTTTGGAAAAATTCAAACAAAAAATCAGCATGAAATAAGCAATATGTGCAAGGAATTTTTTTTTTTATTATTTTTTTTTTTTAGGAAGGGTTGCCTTGGGTATTAATCCATGTGAGAGAACCAAACTGGATAGTTTTTTGACTGCCAGCCTGGAAGTCCCTGTGTAACCGAAGCAGTATTAACAAAAGTCTTCTGGGTGGATAGGCATGGATTTGCCATATTGGCTTTCCCAACAGAAAATTTGATTTTTTCAACAAAATTATTCTTGTTGAAAATGCCTGTTCTGTAATATGGATATTTTGTGTACATTAATAGCTCCAGGGAAAATTCCTATCCAGCAAGCCTATTCAATGAGCTACTTTACTTTCCACCTTTGTGTTTTGTTTCCCAAACACAAACATTAAAAAAAAAATTCTGGGGCTCCAAGGGAGGCTCCCAAGTTTAATAAAGACTGTGTTGTGAGTCTTTGTCATGATATTTTTCTGCTCGTTTGAAAACATAGTGGCAAACAACTGAGGGCCAAAGAATGCATTGACACAAATTGGGGATTTCTACATTACCTGTGTGGGTGTTAAAAGGGGAGAATGCTCTGCATGCTGAAGTTTGATTTCAGCAGATATACTAGTATATATGCATGATTTCTAGTTTGTTTTCCTCTGTTTTTTCTCTGCTACCCTATCTTTCTCCTTCCCTGTGTTTCCTAATGTTTTATGTGTTCTGTTTACGAGTAGCTTTTTTCTTTATTTTGTTTTAACCACTAGGATGTATTTTAATTTTCTTTCCTTTTTCTTCCTTTTCTTTTTAATTCCCTTTATCTTCGCATCACCACTTCTTTTCCTTTTTCTCTGTTCTGCCTTTCTCTGTGGGAGCTCACCCTTATCCCCGATTTAGTGTGATAACACAGGAAAAAACACACCCTTGTTTTCAGAAGCTCTTGTCTGTCTCAGGACAAGCAATACGCTAGGCTGGCTCCTGACAAAACATAGCCCTTCTGTTCAGCATGTGCTGGCTCACCCTGGTTGAATGAAATGGCTTTGTTTTAGGTGTAGATAATATGTTGGGGTTGTCTGGCAGGTGCATCTTACAGCCAGTGTCACCCAGCAGTAAATTCTGTAATTACAGGTCATGGAGGTGGAACTCTCCTTTGATGTGACTTTTTCTGTTGTTGCAAGTGGATACAATTTGACTGAGATATCAAATGCAGATAGCAGTAAAAATTTAATTAACAAATCAAAGCTTTTATCTGGGGTTTTAGAACTCAAGCCAACAGGTTTCTTCAATCTAAAGAAATCACAGAGATGGAGGGGTGAAGGCTGTGCCTTTGTAGTGTGCACAGCTTACAACCTTTTTTATGATGCTTGCAAAGATAAAGCCTTTTAGCTGTTACTTTTCCCTTTGGAGAAGCTTTCAGATCTTCCCCAAAAGCCAGGATATTGTTCATTGTATACTTAATTTTCATCATTTTAACTCCTCAGCATACACACAGTTTCTCTCGTGATGCTGTGGACTATTTGGCAAGTGAAGATAGACCATGCTCACAGTTGCCTTCCTGCAGTTGGGGCTTCACAGAGTGCCCCAGCATTCCAAATTCACATGCCAGCCTCTTCCTTTTGTGGTGAGCCAGCCAGTGATGGTATCAGTGGCCTGACTTGTGGGACATAACATTGTTTCATGATTTACTTATCATCTATCTTAACAATGGAAGCCTGATTGAAATGATGCTGAAACTTGGCTCTTAGCTTCTTCATCTGTAAGTGGAGAAGATGCTTTTTGCTTTGAGTGCTTTCTAGAGATGCTGTCATGATCAAAGCAGCTAGGTCCACGCACTGACTGCCTTAGTCAGACCACTCATTCTGCTGGGAGTTGGGAGTTGGGAGAGCAGCCATCTGCCTGTTATGTGTTGCGTGTGTGATTACTGCTGCCCGTGAACTGAAAGAAATGCAAATGTGCAAGGAAATAATTATTTTAAAAAACCCACACACCTAGTGCCACCTTTACTAGAAAGCACATGTCAGAGCATCCCAAAAGCACATAATGAAAGACATGGGGATAACCAGAGTAGGTTGTACTCTTCATCTCAATAAATGCAACTGTCTTGCACTTATGGGTCTGTTGTTCCTCAGGAATTATTTCTGAGGATGTTTACAGACCAAAGTTATAAAAAGCTGCAGAAAAGATTCAAAAGGAATACTGTAACTAAAATAAAAAATATCTCAGGTGTTCACAATGATAATATGGATTTGACTTTTCAAGACTGAGAAGTGCTTCAGAGGAATGCACACTATACTGCAGAGACCACAGACTGATCTTCAGTGAGTCTGTGGAGGCGAGTTGTCATATATGCACTACTCGTGTCTTTCTCAGCACATCTGGAATTGGCCCAAGGTGTTTCTGCAAGTGTGCAAGCAAAGATCCTAGTTCAGGAAACAGATACCAGTATCAGATAGCACTTAGTAAAGCCTTAAGGACAGAAGCATTTAATCATGGTCTTAAGGACTTTCCTGAAATGAAGCCAAAGAACCTGTTTCAAAGACCTCTGGAATCAACGGAGCACCCCAAACTTGTACTTACCCAAATATATGATAAGAGGCTCTAGCCTAGATTTGTAATGTACAGCTTTGGATTTTTGAGCTGACTTCTAGCGGGACTACTGAAATAAAATCCTGTTGAGCATGGTGAATAGGGCCAATGCTCCTAGTGAATTTATAGTGCTGGGCATTTATAGCACAGTTACCCAATTCTAAAGTATAAACTGTCAAGCTAACACTGTTGCAAAAGTATATAAAAAACTTTCCAGAGCTGTAGCAGGAGTCAAAAGTGAAAGACAGAAAGACAGAAAGACAGAAAGACAGAAAGACAGAAAGACAGAAAGACAGAAAGACAGAAAGAAAGAAAGAAAGAAAGAAAGAAAGAAAGAAAGAAAGAAAGAAAGAAAGAAAGAAAGAAAGAAAGAAAGAAAGAAAGAAAAGAAAGAAAAGGAAGATTTGCCATCCTTGTGTTTAAAGTTTGTAAATTAACTTCTTGAAATTTGCATTACTAATTTTGGTGCTTTGATGGAAGTACTCTTGTTACCGTATTTTAAAGCCCCAGATATCACCTCACAGGGCTAAG
This sequence comes from Falco naumanni, assembly GCF_017639655.2. Taxonomy (NCBI): domain Eukaryota; kingdom Metazoa; phylum Chordata; class Aves; order Falconiformes; family Falconidae; genus Falco; species Falco naumanni. Next base: position 60,351,944 of record NC_054056.1, on the reverse strand, counting down.
AAAAAAGGACGAAAGACTTCAAAGTGAATAATTACCTGCTGCTGATGTATTATATTTAAAGACTCTGGCTGTGGATTAAAGCCTGTTCTAGGGTTGTTAATAGCCTGCAGTAAACAACTAATGAATCAAAGAAAAGTAGCAGAAAGCAGCTATAGTTGAAGGACATTCCCATTAATACCAAAGGCCAGAGTTGAAGTGTTAAGTGTAACACAATAAAATACAGTCATTTCACACTAGAGTGTATAAGAATTTACAAAAATGGTCACCGGTGAATTATTAGGGATTGTCCTTTGAGCTTTGTTCTCAAAGCACTTTGATGCCATGCACAGTACCAGGTTTTCCACCTCTCTCTTTTTTCTACAGTTTATCTGAGTCCTTTATATAGTGCAATTAAGAGAACAGATTTGAATGTGAAGAGCTATACCTACAGCAGTGGTAGTAACTGTGCTTCCACAGAGGAGAAATAAAAGCTCAAAGGAGGAGGCACACAGCAGCAAATTGAGAGAAAACAGCTAAAAGTGGTGTGGAATAAATTGGATGTCTACAGGGATCTTTCTGGTTTTGAACTATTGAGAATCTTGATGAAATAGGAAAGTAAGTGATTTAAAGGGGTCATTGGGGAAAATGATCTCAACATACTTTAGCTAAGTATATGATGGCAGCACTTCAATCTGTGGTCCTTCGATCATGGCTTACCTTCTTCCCACCAGAGGAACACCTTTTAAGCTACTGGCAGTCCTCACATGAGCAAGGGTGGGGTCCTCATTTCGTACAAAGTGGAGCCCTAATCTGAGAAGCTTTAAAAGAGGGAGTGTGTTATTTTTGTTTAGGTGTGTGGGAATTGAGGTCATCTGCAAATCCTGAACTTTTCAGGGGAATATACTTTTTATCTTTGAAAATTATTTTTTGGAGAAACACTGTGAGTTTGCAGTCGATTAGGCTGATATGGTGTGGAGCTAAATGACATTTCACCTCTTGTTGGACCTAAGCTTTTAAGGCTGCTAGATTACTCAGGGTTCATACATGAGGTTTAGAAAATGACTGAAAATAGAAGAGAGCGAAATGAGGATGATACACATGAACTGAAGAGCTAGTAGGTATTTCCAATGAGAGTGAGCATTTTAAAGGCTTAAGAATCAGTACATTTCAAGAAAAAAAACCTTACAAAACAACAACAAACCACTACCAGTCAAAGCTAATGATGCCCTAGGAGTGACTCAGATAATTTGTCTTTCTGCACTTTGTGGTAGTTTGGGGTAATCGTGCACCTTCCTGAGGCAAGTTGTAAAACCAGCCTCGCTATTCAGCAATCACCACATCCAGTCTGTGGCATGTCTGAATCATGAGCTTTAAGTTAAGGATGGCAGAAATTTGTACTCAGTAGATTTCAAGGAAGAGCACCTGCACTGATAAAACACATGCCATTCACTTTGCTCCACAGAAGCAAGACCCATGGGCTCAAGGTCCTTGTGGGAATGTCACCCCACGATCCCCATTCCCAGAAGGAGGGATGGTGTGTGCCTGGAGTTCACCCTTAATCACAGGAAGCAAGTTAGTAGGAATCAATTACTTCTTAAAAGCCAGGACTGTTTCTTTTCAACCAGAATAAGCTGCTGGTTCAGTGCTGGGACTTGCCGAGCCATTCTTCATGGCATCACCGTCACTGAGGACTCATCAGTCATCAGTCAGGTTTACCTCAGGGAAAGTGTTGCTAATGTACATCTAAAACCAAAAAACCCAAACATCTAAAATCAAGTGTCTCAAGAAGGGTGTGAGAGACGGAAGGAGTCGACTTGTAAAAAGGCTGAAATGGATGGTGGCACATGTGATGGCTGGGAGCAAAGGTTTCCTCATGGCGTGTAGGGCTGCTGCTGAGTGTCTGCTCCTCTCCGTGGAGGTGACTGCTGAGGGACCTGGAACCCTTGGTTTATATCCCACTTACAACCCACTGGCTTATAGCCTCAAGGCAAGTGTTCATTGTATGATAACTCTAGGACTAAACAGAGGATGAAAATGTCCCAACTTCAGCATGAGTATCGGTCTTTCCCTATCAAATGATGAGATTCCTGTCATCCACCATTCACTGTCTTAGAGATAGGCATCCTGTTTGGGGCTGCAGCCCCATGACAAGCAGTGAGTCAGTTTGGCATGCCGTCACCAATGAGGGAGGAGAGTCCCTTCCCCCCACCCCACCCCATCATCTCTTCTTTGCTTTCTCCTTCTGTCTCCTTGCTTGATCTTCCTTGCTGTCTCCTGGCTGTTAGCTCCCACTGCTTAATTTGAGCAAGCTTATGGGACCCTACTTCAGAACAATTTAATTCAAAAATTCAGCAGACAACTAACCCATAAAAAGACTTAAACTGTCTCAAGGAAGTGTCTGACGAGCATGGAGCTGCCCCAGGTGAGGCTGGGACAGTACCAGGAGGTTCTCTGGAAGGGTTAAAGAGCATGAGAGAAGGGAAAGACAGAAGAAACTTGCCTTTTTCCATACACATGAGCTGTGAAACAGCACCCAAATGCATTTGTCTGAGTTTCCTTAGAGTCCCTGGAGAAAGCTGGTAAATCTAAGCTGTCAAAACTGAACTCTGAGAGTTTTTCTAGAGAGAGCCTGAACAAAAAGTGTGGACTCAAAATCAAACTTTTGGAAGTTTGAGCTTAAATGAGGTAGAGTCCAACCATAAATCTTAGCACTTCAGGTAAATGTTCACCATTGGCCTTGTATTCACTGCTTCCCAAATATTTGAAATCTGTGCTTCGCCTCCCCACGACTAACTGACCCGCCTCCATGCTGCTCCCATGGTGGTAACCCCATCTCCAAGCTACATGCTTTCTCACAGTGGGGCTTCACAGTATGTCAGATACTTGGCTGCCATGTTGGGCTTTGAGGAATGAAATAGCAGTGAAATGCCTGATAAGGCCAAAGGGAATCACACAAAATAAGGACAGTGGTTCCTGCTCCAGAGCAGCTGTCCCAGACTCTCCACCAGCTCATCCCAAAATCAGTGGTTTGATTATGTCTGGGCCACATTTTTCAGTTGTGTTCCTCTTCGCACTTAGGAGACTTATATAGATGAGAGGTTTAGCTGCACCCCTTGGCTATTGGAAATGCCCCATCAAAGTGCCAAGGGCTTGAGGGTGGCTTTTGTGGGAGCAGGTGGGCATAAGCTAGCAGCCAGAGTGTATCCTGCATTGGCACTGCCTGCTGTACTGCTGTGCCTTTCAGAGAAGGCAAGGGGGCCACAGGCTGCACAGCCCCTGTCCTGTCTCTGTTAGTGTGATGTCCCTCTATATTGGCATGTATACATTGAGGGGAAAACTAGGTAGATATTTTAAATGTGTTTCCTCACTTCTTTCCTGCCTCAGACACATACTGTGCATGTATGCAACAACCATCTGTTTGGGGTTCTTTGGTGGACCATACATATTACCGCAAGAAGCTGGCCATGTCCATGTCCTGTCTCATCCTTGCTGTCTGCAGTTTTTTCTGCTTGTTCCAAGGACTGCATCTTGCTGAGTGTTTTGTGATTGACTCCCAGTTCTCTGCAAACTCTCAGACTTGCTTTGCCAAAGCTTGCCATTTTAGTGCATTATTTGTACTGTAGCAATGCCCGGAGGCCCCATTGTGAGGAGGAGCATCTGTGGTTGGTACACATGCAGCTGTTTGTCCCAGCGTCCGAGATGTGCTCTCCCAGCCCTGTCCCTGCCTCTCCAGCGCATGATGTTCTCAGCCATCATTAAAGCTTAATATGTTCCATTTGGCATCATCGTGAGAAAGCTATCTTGTTTGGGGAAAAATGTATTATGAAGCCCAAGGCAAAGATGCAGACACTTTTTGGTGATGGTGTTGATTACTCACAAAATGTCATTCCCAAGTTGCCTCATTTGCCAAGTGTGGGACATATGTTAGTAATTGACAACGCACAATGTGGATCTCTTCTATAAATGGCTGTTTCAAAACACAATTAGTAATAAAATAAGGGGACCAAGAGGTTCCCCAGAAGATCTAATGCTGCACCTCTTTTAAAACTGTTATCACTAGCAGGCAAGACTTGTTCTCCCTCCTTCTCTTCCCGACTGCTTTTCTTTTTGTAAAACCTCAAGACCTGTTCCCCATTTTTTGCTTATTTTGCAACTTAGGATTTTTTTTGTTCGTTCAGGAGACAGCTAGCTGAAACTATGTCTTCCTTTTCTTAATATACTTTCCACCAACATTTGTGCTAGCCTTAGTTGAACAGTGCCAGTAAAGACATACAATGATTTTCAAGGACCTGAAGGAGGAAATAGTTCTATAAAGCTTACTTCTTTGTTCCTATGGATTCTGCCTTTTCATTTTAGTTACACTGCACATGGACATAAAGTATCATAGGTACTTTAAAAGAGTCGGAGGCCTGAATTTGCTGTCATGTCACCACTGTTTTAATGCAAAAGTATTAATTCAGATGGCGTAGTTTATGAACACATTTGGTGGGACTGGAATAAATCTTAATATAGCAGCTCCAAAAGATTTACAGCAGAAGGGTTTGAATGTGCAAATATTTATGCAGGTGTGCAGACCTGCAGAGTCTATTGTTGCCACAAACCTTTTTGCCCGAGGAAGTTATTGGTCTAGTAGTGATGGAGGTAGAAATGGGCTTTTAACAGACCTAAATACCAGTGGATAATGAATAGTAAGGACAATACAACGCACATAAAAAGAAAGGTGCCACACGTATGAGGCACACTTGGAAATGGCACTGTCGGGTTTGTCTGGTATTTGGAGGGGTGTGGTGGGTTGACCCTGGCTGGATGCCAGATGCCCACCAAAGCTGCGCTATCACTCCCTTCCTCAACCGGACAGGGGAGATAAAATATAATGAAAAACTTGTGGGTCGAGATGAGGACAGGGACACCACTGGCTCATTACTGTCAAAACAGTACTCAACTTGGGGAAATGAGTTTAATTTATTACCAATCAAATCAGAGTAGGGTAATAAGAACTAGAAATCAAACCTTAAAAGCACCTTCCCGCCACCCCTCCCTTCCCCCCAGGCTCAGCTTCACCCCCGATTTCTGTCCCCCCTCCCGCCCAGCAGCGCAGGGTGCCGGGCCGGGGGCTGCGGTCAGTCCATCACACGCTGTCTCTGCCGCTCCTTCCTCGCAGGGGGAGGCTCCTCACACTGCCCTGCTCCAGCCTGGGGTCCCTCCCGCGGGGACAGTCCTCCATCAGCTGCTCCGGTGTCAGCCCTGCCCACGGGCTGCAGTTCTCCACAGCCTGCCCCAGCCTGGGTCCCCGCGGGGTCACAGGCGCTGCCAGGACCCTGCCCCAGCCTGGGCTCCTCTCCCCGGGGGGTCACAGGTGCTGTCAGGACCCTGCCCCAGCCTGGGCTTCCCACGGGGTCACAGCCTCCTTTGGGCACCCACCTGCTCCGGCGTGGGGTCCTCCACGGGCTGCAGGTGGGGATCTGCTCCACCACGGCCCCCCACGGGCTGAGGGGCACAGCCTGCCCCACCGTGGGCTTCACCACGGGCTGCAGGGGAATCTCTGCTCCGGCGCCTGGAGCCCCCCTGCCCCTCCTGCACTCACCTGGGGGGCTGCAGGGATGTTGCTCTCACTTAGTCTCACTCCTCTCTCCCACGGCAATTTTGCTGCACAGATTCCCCACCCCCCTTCCCCCCTTTTAAAATGTGCTGTCCCAGAGGTGCTACCACCATCGCCAATGGACTCAGCCTCAGCCAGCAGCAAGTCTGTTTTGAAGCCAGCTGGCGTTGGCTCCATCAGACACAGGGGAAGCTTCTAGCAGCTTCTCACAGCTACCCCTGTAGCCCCCCTGCTACCAAAACCTTGCCACACAAACCCACTACAAGGGACAAGACTATTTGGTTGTTTGGGTGGCTGGTAATATATATTTTTTTTTTCAGGATACTATGAATTTGAGTGTTGTTGGGGTATAATGATGTATAGGTGGATGCTGGAAGTCCAGCCTTCTGGTGACCTGGCCTGGGCCATCAGCTAGCAATGAGCAGGAGGTGCAGATGACTGACACAAAGTTATACCTGCCCTTTATGACTGTTGGTGTCTTTCTTTCATGTCTTTCTGGCCTCCTCATTGCTGTGCGACTCTTGTGTAATAGAAGAACTGGTTTACATCTTTGCACGTTCTTTCCAATGCAACAGTAGCTGCTCTGATCCACCCCCAGTAAATATTAACTAACTATTGCAATATGTTCTGTGTGGGGTGTAGTCTAAACCAAAGTTGATGCAAAATACCGCATCCCACTTCCTAAGCAACAACCATGGCCAAATTGCTCCATGCTTTACACGGTGTAGCAGCCCACAGAGCACTAAGGTCAGCAAGAATCTTTCCACTGACCTCAAAAAGCTTTGGCTCAAGCCACTGAAGATAATGGTAGGCACTGATTTTCCTCCAAAGGTGAGCATGACTTAGGAAATATTTCTGAGATCCTGACCTCTCTCTTTTATCCAGTGTGGCCAGGAATGATCCCAAACCAGAGATGCCCTGGCTCAGGAGAGGTTGTGCTGCTTGGGTGGAGATGGAGCCAAACCTTTGACTTTTTCCCTTTGTCTGAAGTTTCTCAGCTTCCAGGATATGAAACTTTCCCTGGCCCTTGGGTAGGAGAACACAAGTTAATCTTTCTATATGGAGTCAGTATTTGCTGAACTGCTTTTCCAGTTTGGATTGGTTGTCTTCCCATTAAAGTAGGAAAGATAGGTAAATTAAGTCTTTTTTTGGAAGGAGATGGAATTGAATCATTGTTCTCACCTACTTCATACCTATGTAAGCCCTGTGTATGGGTCCTTGTGCATCAAATGAAGTAAAATAGCATAAATAGAAGGTCTGATTCCTGCTTCTCTGAACCCACAGTTTTAATAATAGATTTAAATTCAGCACTTTGACTAATCATTTATGTGCTTTGTATAAGGATGATACAGCCTGATAGCATCACTGGCTGGTAAGAAGTCAGGGTGAATGTTCTAGCAGGGCTCAGGCACCATGACTGCTACTGTAAAAAACCAAACAACAAAACACCACGACAAAACCCACCCACCCACCCACCCATACTCCAGAAGTAGAAGTATCCCATGGAAACCAGGGAACTACCTTGATGACCCTAGGGCTAAGCCATTACTTTTCAGCTCAGGGTTAAAATTTCCTATGGTGTATTTCCAAGGCATAAACAAATGCAGTGGCAAGTTAGAGAGGTTAGATAAAGTAACTTCTATTTTTATTTTCAGCTCTCCCAACTATAATCTATTAAATTATACCTTGGTAGCACAGAACCAGTAATAGTGATTGCAACCCCATGGCTCACACGTGATGGGTAACATGTCAGGGCCTGATCTCTTCCTCTCTCCCCCACTGCTGCTGCCACATGAGCTCTGACTATCCAGGGATCAGCAGGAGAAAGATGGAGAGGTAGCACTGGGCCATGCGGAGGATGGGGATCTGGCATGACAAAGTTAATCATCACTGCCCATTAACTGATTTCTCCTATATGCTCTTCTTCCCAGTGGTAGCCAGAGACAATAATATTATGTTACTGCTGACAGTAACGTCTGTGTTGGGATATATGCTTTGCTGACAGGAGCTGAAATCTTTGAGGTATTTGCCATTGGGAGCTTGGTCCCATCCCTCCTGGTTTGTTTATTATTTGCAGCTTTGCTGCCTTGGTCTCCTGGCCAGCTGGCTTGTGTGGAAAGGGGATTCCTGGAAAAGCAGTGTGAGGGTGGCTCAGGCCTTGGGGATTGTTACCGTGTCCTCAGTCATGCATCTGACAATGACACACTGAGTGATTTACGACCAGACACTTGCTGTCTTTGCCTCCATTTCCCTTTCTGTGAAATGCTGATGGTGGTGCTTGCTTCAGAAACTGCATGAAGCTGTGGAGTTGCCAAGCTCTCTATGCAGCAGCACATGACATCAATTAGCTGTGTTGTACAGGCCCAACACTGAGAAAGGAAGAAAAGGTTGTTTCGTCATTGTGGCACCGAAAATATTATGTTTCCCCATCCATCTTGAACAGCTAGCCTGGGACAAATGAGAATCACTTGTGCACTTTGCCTTTCTGTGTTTCAGGTACAGAAACAACCTGTAAATACAATGATAATCAGCATTTATCATCTCAGCTATCAAAAGATTAAAACAGCGTGTGCTTTTATTGGTTGTCTTTGCCCTGGCTCCAGTACCCACCATCTTACTTTGCTTGCTTAATCTACTTGTAATAAAAAAAGAGCTAAAATAAACTAATATTTCTCTTGGTTTTCTTAGTGCTCATGGTCCTTCCCCATTACTTCTAAGTCTCCTCCAAATTTCCATGAATCATACATTAAGAATCAACTTCTGTTTCACTTTGAAGTCCGCTGCAAATTTCCCATAGACTTCAACAGAAGCAAAAGATACCCTGATGCCTCACTAAAGCTTTTTAAAGATTAAGATGCTGAATCTCCTAGAGGAGGTGCTTTGAACTCTTCAGACTATGAGTTGATTCACTAAATATTCACTTCATGCACATGAGAAGGGGAAAAAACCCTCTTGACTCTTTCTTTCATGTTACTTGAACAGGAAAAAGTGCCTGATTTGTTTGTGATTTACACTGATTAAACCATGGTTTTAGGGATTACTATGCGTTTTTCTTAACAGAGAAGAAGCATACAGGGTCCCTTTGGCAGTTGATTATTACTATCCTAGTTCCACTGGTATAATTGTATCCAAAAAATATGCACCACGGGATGGTTTCTTTGTTTAGCATTTTAGAGATTGCAGGTACCTATTTTTTGCACAGCCTACTGTGTGGTCTTGGAATCAAGTCTGTAGCTGCATTACATTTGATATGGGTTGCTAGAAATTAAGACCTTGACAACAGGCTGTCATTCATACCTTTTGCAGGGTGTGGTGAAGTTATGAAATCTTCTCATTATAAAAGAGGCAGATCGCATTACTGGAGAGGATCACATTACTGGACTTCACGCACCTGATGAAACTCTGGCCTTGTGTTTGCATCATGATTGCCCCCGAGATGTGAAAGTGGAAACAGATTCAAGTGTTGTGAGGGCCCAAATTTCAAAAGATCTGACCTCTGCGTGATGGAGTGCAGCAGGAAATGGCCAGCAATGCAAGAGGAAAAGGACCTGTTGGAAAGACCATGGTTGTATTTTTCTTAACTCATGCAATAATCACTGTAGCTTCCTTTCTCAGTTGTTTCCTCATGATTCACTGATTCTCCTGCACCCAGGCTCAGAGGTTTCACAGTTCCTGGCAGCCCACCAGACTCTGAGGAAAAAAGAAGGACCATATGTGTGTGATGAAAAGGCGCTCGCTTATCACTGTAGTTTTCCTGAAAGATCAAAAATAAAATCTTCCTGGTTTTGGAGCAGTAAAATGTTTTTATTGCAGAAATGTGACACCATAGGTGTTAATACAGATCTGATTCTTTTGGTTCTTTGACACAGAAGAACGGTGCAGCTGCCTTGCCATATTTAATACTGCATTGTTACCAATACTGTGCAAAGTCTTCAGTACAAAGTGAGCTTAACAAGTAACAACGACATCACACCAATAACAGTAATCCAAAGTAAATTACCTCTTCTCCCTTCCTTTGTTTGCCTTCGCATTTCTGTCCCAGGTGAACTATGAAATGCTCTAGGCCACGCATTTCTCCGAGGTGAGTGCAATTCTTCAGCAGCAACCATCTCTGTCCTTTAGCTGTGAACCACATGGTGCTCCAAACACGACAGCAAACCACTAGGCATGTCAGCTGTGTCCCACCCTACTGGGAATTTCACATTTTTCTGAAGACAAAAATATTTTCCTTGGCTGATACTCTATAATAGCAAATAATAATAATAATGCTGTGCTTTTAAAATCTGTTTTTCTAACCTTGCAGTCTGAACACTGTATATCACATACTTTTAATTGAATCTGCTATTGTTTGAAAAGGTTTGTATTACCCTTAAGACTTAGGAAAAGCCATAATCCAAATTAAAATGGTTTCTCAGCTGATGCAAGCCAGAATTCCTTGGCTATATTGTGGTGGATGACCAGTCTGGTTTTCCTCAGCCCACCTACGTGACCATTACACTATGGGCAGATAGGGTGTTAGCACCTTTCAAGAAACAAGCACCTGGCTACCAATATCCAAATGAATTAAGCTGAGACGTTTGATTTTGCAGTGCAGTGAATATAGGTACCATAGCTTTGTAACTCTAACATGTTTTTGAAGCAGATACTTAAAGGTACATAGTCAGCGGCTTTGAACCTGTTGGGTCACTGTCTTTTTGCTCTCCCCCCACCTCCCCCCACCCGCTTTCCTCTATTTGTTCCTTTTATTTTTTTTTTTTTCATCTTTTTTCCTTTCTTGTTTCTTCTTTCTGCTTTCTTCCTTCTTCCCCCTTCCAACCCCCTCCCCTCCTTATTGTGTTTTTGTGTTTCTCAGGGTTATCTATCTGGAAGCAAAACAAACACTGGCTTCCTTTCTTTCAAAGGAGATTTTGGTTGAGGTAATAATAATACATTTGTGGTGAACAGTAAGGGGCCATCTGTTCACTGCTGAAAAAAATGCTCACAAAGTAAGCATATCAGTGACGTGCACCAAAAAGGACAAAGCAAAGCCTCCCAGAATGCTTATCTCAAGGCTATTATTTAAAGTTTTTGGGATGCTTCAATCCACATGGCTTTGAACAGAGCTTCTGAGGATGTCTGGGTTAGTTTCCCACTGTTTTATATGAGTGTCAGCCTACTCTCCCACTTCTTCAGCTACCGGTCCGCAGGCAGGCAGATACAGACCAACCTCCTATCACACATGCAGGGACTCCAGCTTACTGAGAAGGCCCTAGACTTGCGCAGCTCCACCGGACCTCTCATATTCACACCTGCCATTAAATCAAAGGGAAATACTGCCTGAATGGCCTTCCCACAAGCTCTGCATGTTAATTATTTACAAAATATGCTGGCTTCCAATGTTAGGTGATGAAACCTTTTGGGTACAATTGCCCTCTCTGCATGAACGTGTATAGGCAGGGACCTTAGGGAAAGAGTTCTTCGTGTTTTCATTTCTTCTGCTTGGCAAGTAAGGGTTGTCTTTTGACAGAAGAACTGGGAAACTTGGCCCCCTTCTCCAGCCTCCTAATGCTACAGCTAAGGCACCGAAGGGATCTGGGAGAAACACGATGAAGGCAGCAAGAGCCATACCTGCTCTGCGTCTCAGGAAGGTGCATTGCTGGGGTGTCTCCCTGTCAGTGCCTGCACTGCAGTTCCTTGACCTGCCATAACTCTGCCACACTGAGGAAGGACCTGCCACCTCTCATACGTGCTGGCTGCAGTGGGAGACGGTAAGACAGGAAGACCTGATTGAGTCCGCTCAAGTTATTTCAGAGGATGCAGTCTCTGTAACACTGCACAGGCTCTTCAACTGCTGCCTGCAGCCTGCTTACCACCATGCTGACAGGCGTTGTGGTCCTGAGTGAGTGGCACTGCAACAAGTTTGGGATGTTAGGTGTGAGCTTGTCTGTTCCAGTGAGCTTAAAAAGTCCTGATCCCTTCATCACAATACATTCACAGGGTAGGTGGGAAAAGTTCAGAGATGGGCAACAAAGAGGGCCAAAGGTACAGAGAGGCTCTGTATGAAGGATGACTAAGCTAGGACTCTTTTGTTTGGAAAGGAGATAATGGAGGAGGAGGTGATGGATTTACAAAAACTCTTGAGTGGCGTGGAGAGAATGAGTAGATTGATTTTTTATTCTTTTCCAGTAGAAGAGGTGGGAGGCATCAGATGAAGCTAATAAAATAGTAGGGCTCCAAACAAAATACCTTCTCAAGCAGCTGACCTGCAGATCTCCTTGTCAAATGGTGTGGCTGCTAAAGTTTTATATGTGTTCAAGGACAGGCTGGAGAACTTAATTGAAGAGTAATCCCCTGAGAGTACTAAATACATAGAAACCACAGCCTCGTCAGCAAGTTCCTGTCCTGAAAATGGCTGGAAACTGGGAGAATGTTGCAGAGAGATTTCGTATATGCCAGTTTGCTAGGCATCCGCTCTTGGCTGGGGTGGGAAGCATGGTATGGGCTAGAAGGACCTTCAATCTGATATTTTACAGATTATCTTTTGTTCTTCACTACAGTGAAAAGTCTGCAAAACTGTAATAAAAGTAGGGTTAACCTCACTTCAACCATCAGAAAGAAAAGGCTCTAGTCACTTAGCTCCCCAGTTATCAGTGGCACAGAAGGCACATTGCCCACCCTAAGACAGCTATCCTAGGTGACGGGTGAATCGCCATCTCCAGCCACCTTTTGTTTCTGATTTCCCAGCGTGTCTGGACAGCTGCCTAGGGTTGGATGAGTACTTTCTTTATAACTTTAGTTAATCTTACTTCAGTGAGACTGATGCTGATTAAAGCAGGTTTTAGCAGCAGGTTTAAGGCCTTTTACTCTGTGGTTTTAAATGCAATCTGTGTTAAGGCTAACATCTGTTAGATGTGTGCTCTGAAAAATGCTCCTTGAACACGAGTGGGAATTTCTGTGTTCAAAGGTCAGTGGACTACAGCAGCAAAACCAATCAAGCTCTTCCAGGGGTGTGAGGATTCTTCATTTCAGTGTGTGGGACTGCTGATGTTTCACTACATATTTAGACACTGCCTCTGAAACTAAGTAAAAGGTGGCTGATAGCTGATAGACAGATTGCTGGCTTGTGTCGTACTATCCAGAACCATAACATGACCATTCCCAACTGTTGCTCCAGCATGGGGTACCACTAGATATCTCATCAAATCAAACCACAGAATAAGAGCACAGAAATCTTCCATATTATCCTGCCACAAGAAAACAACCACCACCACCAAGACCCCAACAACAAAAAAGAAAATCTTGAAAGCCATTTTTGTTTTTCTCTGATTACATTTTACCTTCCAGGAAGCAGCTGCAAACACAGCCCAAGTTCATTCTAGCTTTGTAATCATCAGCCTTTGTTTTGTAAACGTATCTAAACTGCTAACTTCATTTGCACAGCACTTGAATTACTCAGAAAATTCTTTCTCGACCAGACTTCTAACATGCAGCGTGACAGACCTTGGCACTCGTAAAGCAGCATACTCTGCCTGCATTCTGTGGATGCTTCTGTGGATGTGTTAATGATTACAGCACAGCTTTCCAAAACAAATAGATATTGCTGAATGTTATATACATATTAATTAAAGTGATATACTTGTATTTTTTTTTTATAAGTCTGTGTTTTGGTTCCCTTTTACAAGTGGTTGTGGCATTCAAGATGTAAAGTCAAATTTGTCTCAGAATTTAGATTTCATAGGAAGAGACTTAGGAAAAGCCAAGATTAGCAGAAATAGCCCCATTCTATTTTCCTTTTCTAAATTTGACTGGATGTAATTGTTTAAATGTATAACCAGTATCTTAACAACACAAAGGCTGCTATATTTGATCCCAGACATGAAACTGGCAGGAAATGGGTTACTATAAAATGCAGAAGTGAGGAGTCTGCTTTTACTAGCTTGTTTGAGAAACAGGCACAGATCTTTAAATTGTACCTCAATTATCTTTGAACTTTAGAAATATCAGATGTTATTTGATAAATAGATATAAAAATAATAATAATTAAATTTCTGGATAATAATGCTTCTGTGTCTTATAGTGTCATAAACCTGGAGTAATGTCACTGAACATATCTAGATGCCATCAATACAGAGCTGGTAGAGCTGGTAGAAGGGTAGAGTCAGACCTTTTTAACCTGCTGTCTTTAACCTGGCCAGACCTTTACATGCCAGGGTCTTTGCTGTGCATTCAAAGCTCAGACATCAGTGCTTTTTGTTGAGAGAATAAGAAGCAGCAGTGTCCTCAGGTAAAAGGAGCTCTAAACACATTTGGAGGCTACACAGTGTGGGAGAAACACATAATTTGAGACTGTGTGGGTGGCTGAATACTCTGAATATTTTTATAAGGCTTTTAAAAAAGATGAGCTGACAGCATCTTACCTTACCTACTACCCTGAATGCTATTCTGTGCTGTCCTTGAGCAATGCTGCCCGGGGGAGGTAAGGCTTGTCAAATGACTAAGAGCTAGCAGTATTTAGACACCTACCTCCTCTTCACTTCAGTTAAAATTAGGCACAGAAATGCCTTTGTGGGTTTGGGCCTGGTGATCAGTGAGATACGGCAGGGGATCAAAGTGACCCATGGCAGCTGAAGCAGGTGTTTTGTGGCTATGCCGAAGGCGGACATAATGAAAGAATTGTCTCTGGCTGCACTGTGGCCATCCTTCTCTCTGTGTAGCAGCCCACGCTCACCTGAAGCTCATGCTGACTTTCTAGATGGATAGGAATTACAGCTGACCAAATAACTAGTTGTTAAGCTTACTGCCCCATCAACTCTCTGAAGAATCTATTTTCTTAGAAGCATTTCTGGAAGTCCTCTGCAAGTTTGTGGTGCGGCACTTTTTAGGAACATGCAAGAAGTAATGCTATGAGCAGCCAGACAAGGGTTGGACAGCGTACAAAGACAGCTTCCAAGAAAGAAGGCTAATATCAACAGTCACAGGTCAGATACACATAATCATTTATCTGCTCTGGCCACGCTAACAGTAAACCAGCTGCAAACATATGTAGATGACACACTGAGTCTACTTCAAAGGCTTTTTGCAATTCCTTGCCTTGGACCCAAGCAGGGCAATGTGGATGCCAAGACAGATGCAGAAATCTTCCTTGGACAATGATTTCTTAGCCTGACATTGCATCTTGATTACCTCCTTTCAGAAAAGGAGAGATGCTAATAGTTAGCTGGTTTCATTGCTGTTATAATTAAGAAGCTGGGCTACATGTCTTGTATGGGTACATTTAATTTTCAGGCCTAAAGGAAAGGAGAGAAGCTGGAGGGGGCAAAAAAGGTAGGACATGGTGTTTAGCTGAAATTATCTGTGGGGCTGGGCAATTTAGCTAGAGGGCTATAAAATATCTTGGAGGAAGGATGGGGAAGCTTCTTCTCATGTTTGGCAGCTGTTTCAGACAACGTGCTGGAAGCTTGTGTGAGGGGCGGGCTGTCCTGCAGCCCTCACACAGTCACCATCCAAGAGCTGCACAGGAGGCAGAGGGGCAGAAGGTGGTGAACACCACAGTTCAAGGCTGACCTGCAAAGCCAGGACCTGGGCAGTACAGGAACAAGTGGCATGCCTGCTCTGAGGGCCACTTGTTAAGCCTGCTCTGAAACTGCAATCTCACTTTTCAAACCTTCTGAGGGTTTGCCACGAGCCTTTTATGGCACTGACATGCACCCAGGCTCATATACACTGTGCACACGTCATCAGCACTAGTGTTTTAGACTTGATAAATTTTCTTTTTTCCAGACAGATAAAAGATCCCTTGTAAACCTCTTTCAGCTGCAGTCTCCGTGTATTTTCCATACTGGATACAGCTACAGATTTCTTACCTTACCAGAAACAGAGGTGCCATAAGGGTCGTGTACAAAGACAGGTAGCAAATAGGGCCAATACTTTTGGACTGCAAAACCCAAAGAAATGTCATGACAAATATCTGTTGATTTTGGAGTCACCTAAACATGACAGCTGAGCCCAGGTTAAGCAAAAAAATAAAGAAATAGAGAGAGAGAGAGGGAAAAAAAGTGCAAGCATTGATAAGAAAATAATGTTGTGCATGTATAAAACACTTCTTTGGATTATGATATTTCCTGAAGTGCTGTGAGTTGAAAGTTGTTATTCATTCAACAGTTACAGCTCCATCTGCCCCTCCTAAGGGTTATTTGTTTCAGGAAGCCTCTCATCCAGAGGACTGATACTTCGAAGGGACTCATAGTTACCCCCTACCCACTTTTTGTGCTTCATTATGTGTATGCTGATGAGCTCAGGGTGGTGGCCAGGTGATAAATTGCTAACAGGTGAAAAATTGATAGATAACCTGTTAATTAGTTAAAAGGTTTGTAAATTAAATAAGGAAGAAAGGACTGTGGAGGACAGAGGAAGGTGGTGGCAACTTTGTGGAATATGATTGAAAAGAGTAAGTCTTAATCTGGTTGTATAGGTAGATGTTGTATGTAGTTTATGTTGCTTTTTTGGCAGGGGTGGCTGGGGATTCCCACTATGGTTGGAACTTCTTTAGTTCCTTATACATGTGAAGTTTTTTCTGCTTGATAGATCATAAATGGATTGCTGAGCCTGTGTGTATCCTTATAAGACTGCACTATTATAATCTTAAAAAGGAGAGCAGTAGTGTTCTCTATGGGCAAAAAAAGTCTTTCTCGTGAAAGCAAGGAGTGGGTGTTCTTTGATTAATGCTGCCTTTCAGCATGGCTTGAGATGCGCTTTGAAATGCAAGGCCATGAAGTTGTACAGCAGTGCTACCTTCCACCTAAGTTAGGCTCTCATCCTTCTTGAAGAAGCTATTAATTTTTGTAAGAATGCAGGGTGCACTGAGATTGATCTTACTTTCCTGTGCAAGATCGAAGCATCACATGTGGTTGCTACCTTTGAATTTTAGTAAAATCCTTGTAGATAAATGTTGTAGTTTCTGCTGTTAACTTTTAGTCTATGAATTCTCAAAACAGTAAATGCTTTCCAGTATGGCCATGGTGAGTGGAAGCTACCCCTCTGCCCTTGGTTAGTCACAGCTCACATTTAATGCCTGTCAAACCAGTTCTTGAAAACTGGCCCCTATGAGAAACACCTGTAATGAGCTGGACTTCCCTAAAATGAGGTAGCTGCAAATGAGTCAATTAAATTACTTTGACTTAAAGTAGCAGTTTTCTTGTGTAGTCACTGAGGATTTTTCTTTTCTCTGAAACCATTTCTGATAGAACTAGGGGGACTTGAAAATACTTCTGGTCAATCAGTGCTGGTAATCAGCATGAAATTATCTCTGTGTTGGCTGATATTGGGGTGAGATTGGTCTCTTGTTTTTGGCAACAACCTACATGTGCAAAAGAGACAATACTGAAGTCAGACACAGACTTAATGAATCCCTTGTGGCTGTCTCCACACCTATGAGAAGGAAATACATTATATTAGTGATGATACACCAACTTTAAGAACTGTTTCAGGCATTGTCCCCAGACCATCCAAGGGAGATAAAAGTTTAGTATGTGCTCCAGGAAACAAAGACCAAATACACAAAGTATATTAAACCCAGGCAGCAAACTTGCCAAGATGCTGTGCACAGAATAAATCTACCAGGAACTAAAGCATGTATGTTGGGGCTTTCACAGTCTGTCCTGCAGTAGGAGAGTAATATAGACTTCTGCATTGTGTCTACAATACAAGGCTGGGAGCTGTCTCTTTCTGCAGAGGTTTCCCACTGCAATGAATATAGCCTAGAAGAGTTTGTACCATCTGCAATGGACAACTATAAAATAGTCTAAGACACAGGAAAATATGAATATAGCTACTGAAGCATTGTTACTTGACAGCAAATACTGTTTGTTAAAGTCTGTGTCAACAGCTCGCCAGTGCTTCTAAGCATGTGGTTTTGAAGGCTTAGCACTACCAAATTTTGGCAACATTCACACTGAATATGTGGCGACACAGGTATTTTTATGCCCAAAGTTACTTTAGTGCTGCAGGCAGCAGTGTTCTAAATTCTCTGGGCCTGGAGAAGCATTGCAAGTGGTAAGTAATATGTTAATGTAAATTACAAAAATACTTTTAATATCTGTGCCTAGCAAACACTATTGGTAGGGAGAAGAAGAAGTGGGATGGATGGCATGTAACAGCAAACTTTCTAGACTCTTGAATCATTCAGTAGAGGGTCACTGTAATACAGGGTCACCACTCCTAATTTTCACTACCAGTGACTCTTGCTAGTGTTGTACAATAGCATCTTAAATCCTTTCTAAACCCTTTTGTTGTGAGCTGTATTTTGGAAGGAGGGTATCTTGGGGTTTTTTTGGTGTCGTGTCTGCTCTGCCACTCCCCCCCCACCCCCAATAGAACAATGGAGAGAACTAAAAGGGGAGAAGCCAATAAAATAGACAAGATTTTTGGGTCATCCAAGATCATCTTCATCTGAAAATTAGAAGCAGGAATATCAGACTAAGAATGGGGTAAGAACTATTTCTTTGAGGATGAAAGGATAGAAAAGAGTTTCCAACCCATTCTGAAGTTTGTCAGCCACTTTTTGCTCAGTAGTGGAGCTTTCCTTAAAAATCTGGATTACATTGCAAGGCCACCCTCTAAACTAAGATGCTTGTAACAATACAGTCTGTGCTGTAAAGGTGGGAATCACTGTATATATGAGGGATAGGAATAAATTATCAATAGCAGAGGAGATGGGGTCTTGTTCCAGGTTATATAAAACCCACGCTGGGTGATCTTCCATTTATCTCAGTCTTTTGGTGAAAATACCATTTTAAGAATTTCCTCTTCTCTTCCTATCCAGAGCCTTATTCATCCCCTCCTCAGCTGGGATGCACAGCTGTTTAGGAGGCCCCTGGGTAACTATACCAGTGACTTGATCAGAGGCCTTTAAAAATCCCTACCAAAAAAGCATAAACCAGCCCTGTGCCTGAGTTAATGGGCCTTACCTATTTTAGCAAGGTGCTGCTTCAGTCCAAAGTCCCTGTGTGGAGCTCACGCACACCTCCTCAGGCTGGATCTAGCTTGGGGACCCAGGAGTGGGGTCCCATCATGGGGTGTAGGTGAGCCTGGTTTATCCCATGTGCTGGCCATCTCTTTGACTATAGGAATCCTGACTGGCTTTGTAAGAGGGTCTCACTTAAAGACAGCCTGAATTATCTTAATGTGTTGAAGGCTTCTCCTGACAGGACTTCTTAGAGCACCACGTCCTTAAAACTTAGGCAAGTAGTAGGGATATATGAGGACAGGTTACCTACAAACACATACATAATCCTCAGACTGGCAGCCTTGTGGATGCACATCTATCTAAGTCAAGCCTATTGCTGGAGGTTATGAGTAGCCCATGAAAATAAACAAAATCGGAGCAGCACCCAGTGATCTGGTAGTCTGTACAAGGTGGGATTTCTTCCACCCCTCCTCACCTCGTAGGTTTCTTCAATATAAAACATGCACCCACAGTAATATTTTTTCTTTTCATGAACAGTTCAGCTATGTGGATTTCAGTTGGCTTAAATTTAATTTTTTTGTTGATAACTTGCATTTTGAGTAAACTTCACCATTTTTTAATGATGAGATCTACAAAAACTTGATACCAGTAAAAATACAATGTCTGCAGAGAAAAGCCCCAATATGAAGTTTGCTCAGGGTATTTCAAAGAAAACATAGTTATTGCAATAGCTGTTGATCCAAAACGCTTCACATGTGGGAAAGCTTAGCTGAATAAAACAGTTCATGCATATAAAGATAGGATATCTATAAAACTAGGCATAGAACTTGACCATTTAAACTCTTAATCATGAGTTTAAATAGTGAGCTCTAGCTCATTTCTTTTCCCCGCTATTTCATAGGCAGATTTATGGGCATAAACTCTAGGAAAAAGATGCAGCTTGCATGTGCTATCCTGTTTCATCTGTCTTTTTAAAAAGACTCACACCGATGTGGTTATCTTTTGGGATGGCCCATCTTCATATGCTGGGAATAGTTTGTTTCCTTTTATTTTTCTATTGTGGTTCTGTGTTTTAGACAAGTGCCTTAAAAGTATACTGTTGGCAGGACATGGATAGACTTTTTCAGTATATTATTATACTGTGGCCATAATACATAATTATTATTAACTGTACTTGGAATTTAAATGCTGGAAGATTTGGCTTTTTACTGGGTTCACTAGAAAGTTATTAAGAATTACTTGCCAGAACTTTATTTTTTTCATCAAGCTTATGTTTTAAGAAGTCTATGTTGACTTCATGCTAAAGCCTACATGCACACAAATCGGTGCATGGGCAGCTTCATCCTGTGTGGCAGCCTCCAGCGGCTTCCCTGCCCCAGGATGAGAGTTGTGGTGGATCTGTGGGTCAACCTCACCCTGTGCAAAGGCTGCCTCTGACTGCATGCAGATGAGTGCCCATTGCTTTCCAATGCCGCTTGGCTTGGAATGCTGAAATGGAGCTGACCAGGGGGGCCTGGCCCAAGGGCAGGTGGTTAGACTCAGCTCTGTGGCAGGGTGGAGATAAGGGGCTGGGAAGCTGCTGGATGCTGCATGGGAAGCTGAGGATGGCTGCTGCTGATGGTAAAGTACCCTGCTGTGGCATTACCTGTGCAGAAGGATTTCCAAACCTATGCATGCAGCACAAGGAAAGGCACGTTAATGGATCCTAGGATGTAATTGGCCTTACTGAAGGGATCAAAGTGCTTACTTGCTACAGCCATGCTAAAATCCTGCAAACCATTTCCACACTCTTGAATATTTCATACCTTTCTGGTTTTAGTTTAAGTTGAGTTTTCTTATCTGCTTCCAGCTGGGTCACATGAGTGTAAATAGATCAGTTTGTCTCTAGGGATATGATTTTCTAGAAAACTGGGAAAGATGGTTCAGTTCAAACCTTGATTTCTGCTGATGATGACTTTAACATTTGTATTAGGTTTAACACTCATTGACCAATTCTATACTGCTTTTGTTTCCTCTTTGCTGTTTTTTTTTTAGGGTAACCAGATGATGTTCTGGAACAAAGTCTAATTTATTGAATGGATTATGATATTCACGCAGTGTTCCTTGGCAAATGCCAGTTTTAAAAACAAATTATCTACTGCGAAGTAATGCAGGTATTCACAGGCTTGTTTCACCTAAAGTCAATGTGATTGAAGACTTAAAGTTTAAGAAATTGTAGTTGTAAAATAATTCAGGTCCTTGAAAACTTTATCCTTGGACTTTCTTATTAATGTTTTCCCAGAAGACTGCTAATAAACTGAGGACGATGGGTACTCATTGACTTTGGTTTTCAAGAGTTATACCTATGTGCTAGACACCTAGGCAGATTGCTGCCAGAGATATACAGCCAAAACAAAACTGGCTGTATCTGCCATAAAAGCCAACTCAGTATCAGCCCAGCCCTGCAGTGCCTCACAGGACCATTGATGTTGTTATTTCCTATAGTGTGGTCAAGCACCTGGCCTCAGCAATTCAGATGCTCTGCACAGAGACAACACCAGAAAATGTCAGTACTTGGAATAGGGACAAGGAATAAATCTGGGGTTAGGAAGCTGCTGGAGGTGCTGGTGCCTGATGATGGAGCTAGCACCCATTTCTGTGCTTTTCAGGTATGTCTTTCAGGCAGCTGTAGGGTTCGTGCTCCTTGAGAAGAAAAGCAGCAGACTGGTTATGCCCTTTACTGGGAAAGGCACAGGAAGAGTAAAGTACCAATGGTCAGTATACATAGAGGTGTGCAGCCGTACTCTGTATTACTGTAGTGAACATCACCGAAACAATTAAACTTATTGATTGCAGATACATAACTGCTGAGCCCCGAGCCCCTGCCTTCAGGCAATAGGATCACAGTCTTCTGGATGGCTGCTGCTCTCTGTCCTTGAGTAGGCAGGTCTTAATTCCTCTTCTGGATAACGTATGACTAAGAGTAGTGGGACATCCAACCACCACTTGGAGTACAGTCAAAATTATCTTTCCGATGCCTTATTTTGAATCCTTCCTCTTTCTCTGCTTCACCTAAAATGTCCACTCACTACGCTTCCAGGACTCTGCTAAGCAGGCATGCTGTATGCATCAAATCTCTTCAGCATGCCAACATGTCTATCCCCTTTGCTCAGCCATTAGTGACAGGATATCATCCATTACTCTGTTGCTGTTCCTTCCTTCAGCACTGCCTTTTATAAAGTAACGTACTTCCTGACCTTTCCCAAAGAACCCTGCTGCCTGCTGCGTTTGGCTGTAGTTAGCTCAAAGCACTCTGAAACAGCAGGGTCTGAGTCCTTTTGTATTTTGGTGGGGTTTTTTTTCTTTTTTTTTTCTGGGCATTCTGTACAGTAAGATTTATATACAAATGGGGATATTAATGAGACTCATCTTAACTTGACTGTAAAATTATTAACTTGCTTAGTGTCCTCAGTAATGTCATTCAAAACCAGGGAGCTCAGATACTGCCTTTGGGTATATCCAGACCGGAGAAAGAAAAAAAAAAAATCCAACAAAAATACAACCAAACCCACAAAAAACCAATAAACCAAATCAAACGACCAACCCCCCCCCCCCACCCCCCCCCCCCCCCCCAAAAAAAAAACCAAAACAAACCAAACAAAAAACCCCCACCCACAAACAAATGAAAAACCACAACCCAAAAAAACCCAAAAAAACCATTTATGATGAAAACAAGTCTGGGTTGTTCTCTGGTTAACATAGCTACTTGTATTTGAAATAAAATGTGATGGCTTTCACTTAAAATGTCCCCATGCGTTTACCTCCGCTGTTACTAGCGGGAATGCGGAGGCAGGTTGGACATGGCATCAGAAGCTGCTTGGAGTTACCCTGTCACTTGCCCAAGTAGAGGTGTACCATCACGATATGGTGATATCATAACCAAAAAATGTGCTAGGCTTTATATTTGTTATTTTTTTCCCCCTCAATCCTTCCATTCACCTTCTTTTGAAAGCAGGATTTTTACTGCTAACATTGTGAGAATCACACATGCTGTGTTTAGTTGTAGTTAAGGGATGTAATGTGAGGTTTGGGGAACTACTTCATGTGTTTTGGAAGACAACCCTAGCACGTAAATCTATAGACTGAAATTCTTGGAGTGCATCTGTTGTTGTGTCCCCCCAGCTCAAACTGCTTATTTGCTAATAGCAGAAACTTTTGTCTGGTGTAAAATGTTCAATTATATTTTTATTCAGCCATTGCAGCCAGACTGTGATACTGTCATTCACATTGTGTACTCGCCTAGGCTTGCACTTCAAAAGGCATTAAACCACCTCTCTCCCAGGGAAACTCTCCCTAAAATCTGTTCCTTATTCTTCAGATAGCCCAGGTGCCATCTGTAGATTACTCACAAGGTCATTTATGGCTTACTTTAAGTGAGGGTGGCAGAACCTGGCATAGCTTTGTACTACATACAAAACAGAGAAGGCAGTGGATGTGTTTGAAGGCATGTGCTGTTAATCTTACGCATGTGATAAGGCTTGCTTCAGACTGCATTCATATTTCTTGGCAGCAGAAGACAAAGTGTGGATGTGACAGCTGCCAGTGCAGGGTCCGAGGTTAAGGCTGCAGAGCTCTGTGTGGGCAATGCTATCCCATCACAAGTTCTGGGGGAAGAGCAAGGCATTAGTCAGCTGGGCCATTGGAGACAGATTCTTGGAGACAATTAAATGATTTAGTTACAGCAATTTTTTTTTTTTTTTTATCTTTCTAGACAAATAAAATACTACATCAAGCTGCTGGTGTTTAGTATCCCTATAGAGCTCTGTAGATCTTTTTAGAGTAAGCATTTTCTCAAATTTGTGTATGGAGACTGAGAATATGGCTGAGGAATAAAGGTAAAAAGAGTGCACACCTGCACAGCTTTCTGAAGGAGGCTGTTCTTTTTTCCACTGATTAAGGCCATATAGTATTTATCAATGTGACAGAAGGGCTAAACTCAAGTGGGAAGGTATCCTGGGCCTGAATCTAATTTTGTTCCTGTCAGTGGACACGTGAGGTAATTCAGATGATTTCAGTGAAAGACACTTGGGGATCGACAGAACTGAGATAAAGATGTAAGCCACGAATTGTCCACCTTTGCATCACTCCTCCAACTCAGAGGTTGTTTGGGGGGGTTCTTGCTTTGATGGCATGGTTTTTTACTCACAGAGAACCTGTCAGCAGGCCAGAGAGACACTTTCAAACCAAGGGCAGTGGTGATTCTGACGTGCCCAGCAGTGATCTAGGGACACAGCACGTGGTGGGACCTGGGGGATCAAACCTCCAGAATCTCCACAGTCTTTCCATAGTGGAATAAAAACCACCCCACAAAAGTGCCACATTGAATTCTACAGTTTACTAATTTTATGACCTTTTCATATGTTAAAGCACGTGGCCAGTGTGCCCTAAGACACTGAGGCATAGGGCAATAACACTCCCTCTCACATCCCTAAGCCTTCTGGGGGTTGAATGTGTAGGAGCCCACCAAATTTGCCCACCGCTTGTCCCTATGCTGCTGCAGGAGCTGAGCGAGGAGAGCCCTGTCCCTTCATGCAGCTCAGGTGAGCTGTGGCAGTTCTCCCCAGCAGCACAATCCATTACTAGGAGGGTGAAGAGCAGGGTCAGAGCGCTCTTCCTTCACAGGGTGCCTTTCCCAATGCACTGCTACCTGGTTGCACTATACACTGAGCAACCTGTTTAGCTAGGCCAGATGTGACAACTAAAAGAAAAACATGGTGTGCTGGTGCTTCTCACCTCCAAATTCCCAGCAGCAAAGCTTATATCCTTAATAAGCAGGTAGCTCTAACCAGACATAAATACACAACACTGCTTTTGGTCTGCATCTTGCCTGTAGATACAGTTTTTAAAAAAAATCCAGCCAACCAACCCTGCAGTTAAAACTGAGAAGCTTGCTGCTTATCCTGCATAGAAGACTGCTGGTTTTCAGAAGTAATTTTCCAAGCCTTCATTCCATTTAGAAGCTTCAAAAGTGGATACTTTTAGCACCCAGTATTTTTGAGCAGACTGCTTGATGATGAGTTGCTGCATTATGAAAAAGTGTGGGCAGCTGGAGCAACTCCATACAGCAAGGCTTTGAAACTATCTGTATGTTGTGGAGAGAGACATTGTAGTGACCTAAGCTGCAGTGGCAGGGGTGGAAGGATGTTGCATGTTTCTCTGTCTAGATTCTGACTAACTCCTGTGTGGGTCCTGGCATCCGATGCTGAGCTGTCTTCGTACCCAGCTGGGTACATCACATATCTTCTTTCCAGCCCTGTGGGCTGAGGGAGGGAAGACCATGGACCAAATATAACTGGGATTAGAATTTGGCCCTTAAATGGCTTTATTAAACTGTGGGAAAGCCATAATGTTGCCAATCAGCCAGGAGGAGAAAGTATTGAAAGGTGATCACACTAAAACCCTCCACCATTTCAAAGCAGAGGAAGGTCTTTGTGTTGAAAATTCTACTCTCCTGACCAAAATAGAAAATGGCATGGCAACCTCCCCTTTTTTGGTTCTTTTCAGGTGCTTATACGTTACATGTTATGAATATATATAGGATTTTTTGCTACATTATCTATAGGCTTATTTTCATTAATTCATGGGCATATTGAAGTTCAGGATTGACCGTGGTGTTTCTGTAGTTCTGGATTTTCCATCTGATGTGGTTTTGAAAAATACTAGTAAATCCTTGCAGAAGTCTTTTGTTTCTAACCACAGCTCATGGATATTCTCCAGGCAGAATGACAAAAGTTGTTCTGAACTTCCTCCTCCTGCTTTCTATTAAAGACTGGTTGATCCTTCTTGGTTTACCTTGCATTTGAGCTATGGTGTTGGAACAAGTCTGTTCTATATACATATAATCAAGTCCTTTCACCAAACTTCCCCAAGGCGTGTTCCAGCACAGATTAACAATGGCCACTTCAGGCACAACCCACATGTGGCAGTTGTGGGTAGTGAACAAGATGTTAAATATCTCCTACAGAGAGAATCACAGGACCGGCTGCAGTCTCATTAAGTCTCTTGTACTCTCCCGTTCTGATTTTGCCATTTAAATTCTCCTGAAGAGGGAGTATTGGCTTTCCAGAGGAGAAGAAACATTGACTATTTACTGAGCAACAGCTGAAAGCTATCACTTTTAATCTTACGATTCCTTTTGACATTGGATGCTTACACTGGAAGACACATTTTTCACTGCAAACTATTTATATTTTGCTTTGCAGAGCAAAATAAATTATTAAAGCAGGAGCTATTCCAGTTCACAATCACTTCTTCAAGACAGTAATAATAATTGACCTGAGGTTAGTCTCTCTATAAATTATATTTGAAATTGTCTAAGTTGCAAACAAGTACAGCCAGACTGTCCCCAAAATGTATATTCCGAGAAAGTTACGTCAGCAAGTATATAGTGATACTTGCTTTGGTGCTTAAGTGCTGGTGCACTAAACTGGATTCAAATGCTTGTGTCCCATATGTGAGAAGTATAGTGTTTTGCTAGTCATTAACAAGAAAAGTATTATGGTTAATTTGAGGCTTTTCTAAAGCCTTTTTTGGCAATTATGCTATGAAAGGGAGCAGCTGAAATAATAATAAAACTTTATACTTACAGGGAACTTTCATCTGGGAATATCAAAATAATTTATAAGCCTAGTTAAGTCTATCTCGGTATTTTTCTAGGATACTGCTTTCCTGTGGCAATTGGTAAGCAAGTAATTTTATCCTGGTTTAGTAGAAGGGTGAACTGGGGCATAGAAAGGGTAAACAACTTGTGCAGGGCTACTGCAGCAGATCACCAGGGGGTTAGCCAAGATTCATGTGCACAGAGGTGGGTTTTGCATTGCCCAACTCATGCCTGTTTTCATTTACTTTCTGACAGTAGGGAGCTTCTCACTGCCAAAAGCCTTTCCCCCATCAGTGCAGAGTACTCAGGTCCTAAGGATCTACGTCCAGGTGCTGGTAGCTGCTTACTCCTCTTTTAATTTAATTTGTTCCCAAGGGTCACATATTTCTTCATACCCTTCAGATGCCCAAATCGCTATCTTCCTCGTGCCAGAAAACTGGTCTCTGCAGTGGGCACCACCCATCCTGAGCGAGGAGCCCAGGTGGGACATGGGGTACCCAAGTGATGGACTCACAAAGAGCTCCATTTACTGGGAAGGCAGAGATGCTTCTCCTGAAGTCCTTATTCCTAATAAGCATCCCAAGGTACACAGAGCACAGCAACCCTTCAGCTGGAAGTGGTGAAGGTCCACCCCATGAATGCTAAGTCTGTGGCTGAGAAGAAAGGATTAAATTTCCCGGCCAGCTGACTGAGAGCACTTTACTACATCTGTGTGTGAGGAGCACCCAAAAACCTAAGGAGTCTGTCAGCCACTTAAGAGACACATGCCTTTAAGACACGGGGAGTCACTCTGATCTGAGATCTTCAGGTCTCTTTCTTGAAACAAGCTAACCCCTTGCTCCAAACAGCTCATTTCTGTCTGGAGCTGCAAATCTATCATATTTAACAATAAGATAATTTCAGAGGCTATAAATCAAATTACTCTTCCTCACTAAAGGAGGAATTCCCCATCTTCCATGACAGAAAGGCTGTTAAAGCACAAGAATACTCCCTGCACCAACCCCAGGTCTCTGTCAATGGTCTGGGCTTGATCTGAAGCAGAATAGGCATTGTGTGCTCTGCAGAAAGAAATCTTCTGATTGCACTTATTTCTGCTGCCCATGTGAAATCTAACTGTGAAAACTCCAGCTGGGAAATCTATATCTATAATTTTGTAATAAACCTTTAGGCAGGTGCCAATGCATAGTCCTATGGACACTTGCAAGAAGATGATGACTGCTGCTTGTTCATGAAGTTTGGGCAGAAAGTGTTTAAAGGAACAAATCGAGGAGTGAAATAAAGAACTCTGCATTGTAATTTATTGTCAGTCACACAAAAGGATCATTAATTTTTTTTGGCAGAGCTTCAATAACATTTTAAAAAGCACCCTTTTCCTTTCTGGGATGCAGCATATGAGCCTTTAATTGTAGGCATATTGGAGATTTTTTCACCCTGGGCCATTCATTTTGTTTCACTATCTCCCCTCTTGAGGGTCGTCATCTTGCTACAATTTATAGTTGAGACTTCCAGACAGGACGCATGGTTTAGAGTGCAGTGTAAGGCTCTGAGAACCTGATAGAGCGTGGCAACAGTTCTGAGACACCAGCACAGTTGCAGGATCAACAAGCTGACTGTCCAGCTCATTAGATGAGGGGAGAGTGGTGGGTGTTGTCTCTCTTGACCTCAGCAAACTTTTGACACTGTCACAGGTAAGCTCAGGCTGCGTGGGTTAGATGTGAGACATCTAACCATGACACTGTCATGGGTCAGCTCAGGCCGTGCGGGCTGGATGAGGGGACAGTGAGGCGGATCGAGAGCTGGCTGATGGCAGAGCTCAGGGGCTGTGACCAGCAGCGCAGAGCCCAGCTGGAGGCCTGTAGCTGGCGGGTTCCCCAGGGCTCAGCGCTGGGCCCAGCCCTGTCCAACGGGCTCACCAGCGCCCTGGGTGAAGGGGCAGAGCCCTCAGCAAGGCTGGCGGTGACACAGCCCCGGCAGGAGCGGCTGGTACCCCAGCGGCTGCGCTGCCCTTCAGCGAGGCCTGGGCAGGCTGGAGAGCTGGGCGGGGGGGACCGAATGCAGTTCAGCAAAGGGGGTGCCATGGGGGCCTGGGGGGCATCGGGAGGAACGTGGCCAGCAGGTGGAGGGAGGTGATCCTGCCCCTCTGCTCTGCCCTGCTGAGGCCGCACCTGGAGCGCTGTGTCCAGCGCTGGGCTCCCCAGTTCAGGAGAGACAGGGAACCGCTGGGGAGCGCCCAGCAGAGGGCTGTGAAGATCATTAGGGGACAGGACCTTCTCCCTTGTGAGGAAAGGCTGAGAGAGATGGGCCTGTTTTTAGCCTGGAGGAGAGAAGGCTGAGAGGGGGTCCTACAAATAGTTTAAGGGCAAATGTCAAGAGGACGAGCCCAGGCTCTTTTCAGCAGTGTCCAGCAACAGGACAAGGGGCAACGGGCACAAACTGCAGCACAGGCAGCTCCATCTGAATATGAGGAAGAACTTTACCCTGAGGGTGACAGAGCAGTGGCACAGGCTGCCCAGAGAGGCTGTGGAGTCTCCTTCTCTGGAGACATTCAAAACCCGCCTGGACACGATCCTGTGCAACCTGCTGTAGGTGACCCTGCTTTAGCTTTAGGGGTTGGACTGGGTGATCTCCAGGGGTGCCTTCCAGCCCTGACCATTCTGTGTGATTCTGGTAAGGGGGCACTGTAAATAAGTACTTGCCTCTGAAAGTCTGGATTTGGACCACATACTCATTATAAGAGATCTCAAAACAGAAAACAACTTTTGTTTACTGTGCTGCTAATTCTAAACTCTGAAACACCACTGCTCCATCAAAGAAAAGGCAAATCATGTACCTGCATAGCTTATGCCGAGGTACATTCAGGGTTTTGTTGGTTTTTTTTTTACTATTATCTTTATTTTGCTAGTGATTCTGTTCTATTAACATGACTAGACGTGCAGATCCCTATGTCATTAATGGATTACAAAAACCTGAAAAGAGCAGGGGCCAAGCAGTTCTACTGGCAATTTTTTTTCATTAATGAACTCCAAATATACCCAAAGCAAACATATGTACAGAAGTCTTAAAATCAGGTCTGTTGAAGGGATTCCAGTGCAGGACATTTTATTAACCTCCACATAAATAATTGCACTTGAGCTCCACACGTTTTGATTTGTAACTGCTCAAAAAAAATCAACAGCATGTGTATTTCACATGTAAAATACTTTGTGCAAGTGAATGATCAAAAGCAAGCAAAATGCCTTATTCTGTCTTGCTCAAATGTGTTAAAAAATCAGAATAATTATCAGCATTTCATCAATTTTATTAATGCTTTTTGTCTTGGTTTCTTAAGTATTTGTAAAGAAACATTGAACTGAGACATGTTTTATGAATTCAAGGACATTTTATTTAGTCACCTATCTAGACATGTACATGCACAAATTAATTGCTAGTCACTTCAAGATATGCAGAGAAACCAATGTATTGAAAAAAGCCCTTTTATTGGTTGTTACCTATTTGAGGAGCATTAATAAGTTATGAAACTGACATGTTAGCATAAGTTAGTAAAAGGAAAATTCTCATGCAAAATTAATAATGCAAAGGCTCACTTTCCAGCAGCTGAGACAGGGTTTTGGTCTGATGGTTTGTGTGTACTGGGAATGTTTGCATTAAGAATATCATTATAGTTTGGCTTTTCTTCAGCAGTTGATCGTGACAGTGACATGCAGAAACATCATCTTTGGACTATTTATTAAATTTCTTTCTTTTGATAAGCATTCAGCCAATTTACAAATAATTTTGCTGTTGTTGGTCACAATTTTACAGGCTCCTTGAGTGACTGCAGAAGTTCTCTCCAGTGTGTGTGGAAATGTACCTTCAATATGTACCTTTAATGGTCTTATGAACAAGCTAATTAAAACCAGTATTTTAAAATGAGCAATGTCACTTTAAATCAGAAAGCTTTCATATGTCTTTGATTCTGTTACCATTAATTGTTTTCCCTTGAAAACTGCTATAATTTATGGGAAAACATTAGTCTGTTGTAGAACAACATGCAACTGGGATTTTGTAATCCTTCTGAGCACTATTAAAATGATTTCCCACAATTGTTATTTCCTTTAGGACAACAAAGTGTCCTTATTATCATTGTGTCCCATATACATACCAATTGTCTGTAATAACTTGTCTGGTTGGCAAGCAATGCCTTTTATGGGAATTTTTTTTTTAATCTGTAGTCTCACCTTTCACATGGATAATATGTCACAACCATATTTTTGACTAATGTGTATTTTTGTTTATATGTATACGTGCATACCTGTTAGGCTCATCTTTAGCTTGATGATCATTGAATGTGTGTTAAGACTAATTACTTTCACTGTTTCCTTTGACTGAAACATTTTAAAAGTTTATGGTACTTCAAAAGTGGCTAACATTTGGTTTCTGTTTGGGATGAAGTCCTGAGCCAGCTTATTTTTTTCTCTCTTCCCCCTCCTTCATCCCCCAACCTGCCCATCTAATATCTGAGCATTTTAACCATGTAATTAACGTAAAATAAAGATCACCCAGGCTTTCGCTCTCTGTAAGATGAATAATACTCCAAACATAATGTAATTGAAGAGCCTTGCTTTTTGTGGTGTTGGGTTTTTTGTTTTTGTTTTGTTTGGTTTGGTTTGGTTTTTTTCTGAGCGCAATAGATGATCTGTATGAGAGGGATCAGTGAGACTAATGCTGTGTTCCCTGCAAGGTTCTGGTGTGATGATAATGTTATTTTAGGGCATCATTATTGATATTGGCTAGCATTACTCTGAGCCTTTAATCAAAAGAAGTGATAAAGACGTCTTTATGATACGCCCTATGCGATAAGCATGAGAAACATGGAAAAAGATTAAAGACCTAGTATCTTGGGCCTCGGAGAATAGTGTCTTTGTCATGTTAAAAATAAAGTTGACCAGATGTGCTCATTTAGGCATGGCAGCCCCTTATTTTCTCATTAAACCCATCCCTGGTTAGGTTTTTAAAATCAAAACCTTAATTTTGCCTTTGTCTTTGAGCTCCTGTAATGCTTGTTACTCTGCTCTGTGACCAAGTTGTACAAGGCACTTCAGCTTGTGCCTTTTTTCTGTTTGTGAACAGTCAAAACAAGCTGGCAATTAAATATGTGCTTCTATTCCTTACCAAATCAGAGGATCAAGTGACAAAGTTTGTCCCTTGCTGACCTGTTCCTGTGTGTGAACTTCTTTGTAGTTGTATTGCAGTGAGCCAGGCTAAAAAAAAAAACCAACAACAACCAGCAGTGGTAGGTGCAATTGTCCTAATGGAAATGACTCAACCTGCACATCTATTGCTCTGAAAGTTCCTAAAGATTTAAAAAATAAAGAAAGATGTAAAATACCAACCTGGCCACCTGTCCCTGCAGCACACACCCACCGAGACTGCATATGCTTGCTGCTGTTTTAGGATGAGCTTTGTCAGAAGCAGTGGCACCTGGCAGGGAGGATTCTGCATTTACAAATTAAAAGTTCATGTGGTTAACCAGCAATTCTACTTCAGGGTCAGACACAGCTTGTGGGAGCATTTTCTCATTAGATTTTACAGTTTAGAACAGACTGAACATATCAGCCTGCAGGACTGCTGAGAGGTTAAATTTGAGAGTGGAATTTTAACAGGACTATTTGCATACAGCTGTGTGCTCTGGAATGAAGTATTTTCCATTCACTCAAGCAGCTGACTGTATAGGTTCCTAGCTTAAAGTGCAGAGAAGAAAAGGGAAAGCTCTAAGAACTACATATCAGCACAGCAAGAAGCTTCTGGACATATCCTAAAATATAACCTTCAGTTAGTTATCAGGCATTTATTCCATCACTGTGACTCCATTAAGTTGACACTCACTGAATCCCCATCCCCTTCTGTGTTTTTGCAGCAAAATCACAGCTCTAGGAGAATTTATATTATTAATGTAAGTTTTGTTTCCCTGTTTTATTTATGCAACTGTTGTCTGCTTTTGAATTATTTTTAGGAGAAGTCTGTCTTTCAAGATGCCTTTTTCCATAGGGTATAACTTTTGTTTCTTGTCTATCTGGAAGCATTACTGGCTTTTGCTGGGAGAGTGTAATGGAAGAAGAGTTGTTTGGGGTTTAAAAGTTCTTTAAAAATAATTTGATTACCATTAAGTGGAAATACTTTTAATGCTTTCCTATCCTAGATGGGAGTTATCATTGTTGACAGAAAGCTCAGGAGGTGGCGGAAATAATGAGTAGTCTTGCAAAGTGAAGTATTATATATTTATCCAAGCATCTAGCAGTTCAGATACTAATAGTTTATCTTCAAATCAATAGGAAAAGCCACATGGCAACATGATCTCTCCTGCTGAAATCTTATTGCATTCTTTAGGATTATATTCCAGGATTACAGAGAAGAGAGGCAGGGAGATGGATTTATAAAATCTTTCAGAGGATTTTCACATCCATCATTCCCAAATGATGGTGGAGGAGCGGGTGGTGGTCTGGGATGCTGTGGCCCATGGATCATGTTGATGCCTGTGAATCAGCACTGGAAAGGCTTCACTGGTGTACTTCAGATCCCTTCCAGTCCCCCAGGTTGTGGCACAGTGCCACAGCCTTTCCCCTACACTGGGACCTGGTGTGCAAGGTGCATCCTTTGATGTATGGCAGGTTGCTTGGTGGGCTGAGCCCCAGGCTGCATGCCTGCATGACGGTTTGCAAGGAAAAGAGGCATGTGTAGAGCCATCATGCATCCATATCCAATAATTGGCCTGACTTCTTCAGACCCTTGTATTGTTAGGAACTGGGGTAAGCAGAGATGAATGATCTCTTCTGCGATCACTAAATTACAGCAGAAACCTCCTAGGGGGAGATGAAGATTGTCTGGCCTCTGGTGCCTAATGACCCTTTTCCCGGAGAGCGTCAAGCTGAATTTGTAGTTGTGTCTCTTTGTTTAAACATTGGCTTTCGATTTATTACTTAAGGGACCCAGCCTCAAATTGGAGATGGGTCGTTTTTTGCCCTTCTTAATGGTAAACTGAACCATGCACACAAACATGTCAGAAACAGTTGAGGGTGAAATGCTTTCTAGTCTGGCAGCCCATCGCTTTATGTTGGTGTCACTTGATTAACATAAACTGTCAGTGATCATGGCCATTAGAGAAAATGCAACTTCATTACCTGGAAACTCAGCGAGACAGTTGTTAATGCTTTGATATGGCAGTAAGATCGAGAAGTGATAGCTCTGGGACTCTAACACCCAGCATCAGGTGCTGTGCAAGCACAAACTAGAAAGCCTCTTTCCACCTCCCCGCACTTGAAGAAGAGGGATCCTGGCCTCCTTGGCCACAGACCATTTTCAGGCAGCCAGTAGGCATCCTCCATAAATGTCTGGGCAGGGGCCCTTAGAGCCTGTGCTGACCCAAGTCAAAATCCAGCTCAGTGTTAGGCACAAGTAAATAAACAATGTCCTCTGGAGACAAGCCATGCTCTTTCCAGGTCCTGGTAGGCTTCCTTGGTACTAGGGATATAACTAGGCAATAATATCAATCTATCCAGTAGTTTTCCCTCTTTGTAGGATCTGCATCTCTCATTAATTTTTATTGGCTGTAGAATATTTAAATACCTAGTAGTGGATTAAGCCCACAAAAATAAGGATGATATTCTTGGTTTGTAACCTAAATAGTGCTCCCCAGGTAATGCTTTGCTTTGTTCTCCATCACTTGGTGAAACGGAGCCACATGTGTTTACTTGAAGGAAGCCTTATGGGGATAAAAGCATCCACATATCTTAACATGCTGCTGTTAGAGCATGCAGATCAGGGATGAAGGACCTAAATAAACCTCATTTACTGTAGGTAACAGAGTGCACATATTAGTGTGTGCATTCAGCATTTTCCAGCAGAATTATGAGTTTTCTGGCTGATGCACAGTTTCCTTTGTTGTATAAGGGATTACGATAGATGATCAAGACTAAACTGTGCTGGCAGAGTTTCACTCAGTGCTGAGATGACGTGTAACTGTCTCCCAGAAATGAGCCTCTATGCTCACTTAAGGCACAGCTACTGTTTTTGCCCCTGTCCCTGGTTTAAAAGCAATTTTATTCCTTGAGCATATGTGAGAGTGATACTATTGTGCAGTCAGAAATGTTTGAGGGTTGGGGTTTTCTTCAGCCTCCTTATATTTACTTGTTTGTTTCTTTGTAACATCATGTTTCTGCTTGGAAATATGTTTGGCTACACAGGAAGAGTATCCATTCCAATTTATTCTTCCCGACCTTTCATGAAGCTAAAATAAACTGCTTTTTGGAAACAAACCAGAGGCTCTCCTCTCTGTTCCGTTCAAACAAATCTGACCTTACAGTTGTTTCTCATGGAGACAGCAGAAACTTCTCTTTGAGTCAGTGAAAAGGAAGCAGGAAAGGGTAAAACTTTCCTATGCTGATCTCACTCTTTTTAAAGTATTCAGATATTCATTAAAGGATGCTGAATTTTTCAGACCTTTTCTCTTATTGACTGGGCTGCTTTGCCTGTTGTGCCCTATGCACTCAACTTTTTGTTGCTTTAACTGAGCATCTGGCTTCCCTCCGCAACCCCTGTACAGATACACGCTCACTCTCCTGAAGCCCTGACACGGCTGCTGATGTTCCCTCTAATGCATAGCCAGAAGGGATGAAAAGCTGTGCAGAAACTGGACTGAACTGATGACGTAAGTGGCTGTAAGCTCCTCAAGCAGCCCTTGCATGAATTTTAGGGGATATTCTCCCCGTAGCTGTAGGAGTCTTGAGCTGGCAGTCCAGCAGTGAGTAATGGACAGCAAGGGTGGTATAAGGTATTGCATGGGAAATACAGAAAATAAATCCTGCCAGCTGATGCAGCACTGGCACTTTTATGGTCCTGGAGGTCATATGAGGGATGTCTCAAGTACAGCATCAGCTTGTACCTATGCTGCTCAGGTGGGTTGCTGGAGTGTTGAAGATGCAGGTGGTGTCCATGTAGGCCTAGAAGTCCTAGAGAAGCGCTGATGTCTTCTCTTGTGCACCTTACCTCAGCTCCAGCTCTTCCCAGGGAGTGCTCAACTTGGTCTAGTAAAGAAAGTCAGCTGGCTTGTATATACAACTTTTTACTTTTTCAGGCTGGGGGTATGTGTTTGGAAAAAGACGATGTCAAGCTCTGATGGGCAATGACCATGAAGTTCTCAGTCTGAACTATGTGCATCTGTCTTATCCAAGTTTGAGGCTTCCAACTGTGCAAAGTACTTTAAAATCACTCTCCAAAATGAGTAAATAATGAACCATCCTGCACATTGTTGGGAAAAACAATGCTTTTGGAGGAGATCAGGAAAGGTTCCTTTCTGACAATTATTTTTAACAATGTAATACAATTTCGCTGAAAGTTGGGGAACAGCTGGGGGCAAGGATAGAAACATCCCTCCCTTTGGTTAACCTTGCTCGGGAAATGTGAATCACTGAACTAAATAAAGTTTGTAAAAGATGCTTTGAAAATACTATGCTACGCCCTATAATTCAGCTAAGAATGAAGGAGGAGGGAAAAGAAAACATCAGAAGTCTCTGCTTTTTATATTGCTTCCTGGCACATTTCTGTTTCTTCTTTCTCCCCCTCCCCACACACCCCCACACCCCCTTCCCTGACAAAAATCTTCTTTCTGGTTTTGTTTTGTCTTTCTTTCTCTCTCTCTCTCTTAATCCTTTTCATTTTGTGAAGCTGGTACCATAACCTTAACAACAACCTTGTTGTCTACAGACAACAATGAGAAATGCCAAGGGAAAGGGGAGTCCTGTTGGGATCGGAGGACAACAAAGACAGTTTTTTAACATTTTTATTAGGACCTCATGATGTACACATGAAAAATTAAGTTCAGAACATGAACTGCTCTTCAGATGGCGCCGTTTAAATCTGGAGGATGTTAACATTCCTGCTGCATGACAAAGGTCTGCCACCCCCTGTGTTGATACTCATCCTGCTCAAAGGGGCAATAACATCTAAGGATGAACAGAGGCTGTGGCACCAAATTCTGCTTGAAGGCTACTTTCGCAGATTTATCTTGGGATTTTCTAGTGTTCCTTGTCAGGGCCAGTTTGCCCTTGAGGGCTAGGCTGTATGGCTCTAGCTCTTTGCAGGGCTCCAGATGTATCATCATTTGCACATATTTGGATGTACACTTTGCCAGAGAGGATAATTAATGGTAGAGGAGGAAAGGGAGCAGAAAAGTATCGGCCCCGAAAGTATGGAAGCAGGGGTTTCAGCACTGTTTTAACAACTGCTGTCATAGTGAGGTGACATCATGCGGAGCGTGTAACCTGTTTGTATGGACAAATTCATCCACAGGTCCTCCTATATGCTGGCCTGAGTGGAATACTGGGAGCTGACGGTGGCATGTAGTGGCTGAGTGACAGCAGGTGGTGGAGGCCCTGGGTTTGCAGCTGCAGCAGTGCATTCCCCCCGCCCTTGGGGAAACAGGCTGTGAAACCCATCCCTGTGGTGTCTGCCTGGCATTCGATCTGTTCCATAGAAGTTTAGCAAGGAAAGTATGCGCGATTCACCTAACAACAACCCCCTTGAAAATGCCTGAATCTGCCCTGCTCTCTTAATGGCAAAGAAAGCACCAACGAAACTGGATGATCTCATTTTCCCATCTTTTCTAAAAAGCCATACTGCTGGGGGGACCACTGGTGCTCTGTCCTTTCCCTGGCCCTGATGTATGCCTTGCAGGCACCTCAGAGGGGTTGGTACCTGGGGGTAAGCAGCTGCCTGGGCTTTGTGGGGAGGTGGCAGCTTTTGCTGCAGGAGATGAACCAGGAGAGCAGAATGGAGCCACAAAAATGGCTTGTCATCTGCTTTTCCATCTCTGCTTTGCTGCTTAACCCCTTGCCCCTCCTCATAAAAACAAACACGCACAGCCTGACTTCCAGGTGCTTTTGCTGGTTAAATGCCCATTGCAGCAGATGCAGCCAGGGGAGTGCTGGGGCCGTCTGCAGGCTGGGAAGGAAGGGAGGTTTTATCCCCAGGCCGCCAAGAGCTGCAGCCACTGTTTAGCCCAAGGGCTGGACTAGCGCACATGTGGCTTAGGCACTCCCTATGGAGCAGTAATGACCTTTGGATCTGTAGCTCCACTGTCCCCAGTCCTGGTGCTTTCCCATCTGGTTCCTGCTATTCCCGTAAATCCCTGCTGGCTGTTTAATAGCAAGCAGGGAGTTTCAATGAAGCTGAGGTCACTTTGACTTGTCAAATGTTGCCGCTTCTAAACTGGAACCAGACTGAGCCGAGGGCAGCATTTGTGCTGGGAGGAGCAATGACAAAGTATCGTGAGGCTCCCCATCAGATGTTCATCGTGAGCCCACTGCCTGATCTCAAGGTTTGCTTTGTGTGAGGATCAGTCTCTGGAGCACATTTATGAACATGCCACTGAGTGGGCTGGACTGTCTTTTCTTCAGATATGGGTTTTATCCAAAATCCATAAATATTTTGGGTTTTTTGAG
Organism: Falco naumanni; assembly: GCF_017639655.2. Taxonomy (NCBI): domain Eukaryota; kingdom Metazoa; phylum Chordata; class Aves; order Falconiformes; family Falconidae; genus Falco; species Falco naumanni. The sequence continues at coordinate 60,314,310 of NC_054056.1, read as the reverse complement.
TCTTTATGTGCATGCTGTTTGCATATACCTCAAGTTGCCTGATGTGCCTAGCCTTTAAATTACCCTGTCCCTGTGAGGAATATGTACAAGTACCCAGTAGCCCAGCATGAGCGAAGAAATTTCTATTTATCTTTAAAGGTCAATGAAAGCTGAAAAAAGATGATTTCTGACAACCGCTTGGCTTGCAGATCTATCAGTAGAGCATTAAGGCTCTGTGGCCAGTTAAGTACTACTGAAACAATAACTGAAGAACAGCCTGGCTGTGCTTCACTTTGGGGGTCTGGCTTCATCGTGCTGTCTCTGAGTGCAGCCTTATGCCAGGAGAGCTGCCTCAGAGAATGCTGTGCAGCAGGGCTGTGCTCTTGGTCTGAGGACAGAAGAGTTGAAGCTTCTCTTCCATGCAAAGCTTGAGTGCCCTACAGAAGAAGTGATTATGGTGTCCTCATATTTCTGCCCTCCCCTCGCCTTCCCCCCCCCCCTTTTTTTTCCCCTTCCTCTCTTCCTAAGAAATGGGGGAAAGTTTGTGGGACAATAATGTTTGCTGATCTTGTGCAAAGCACAGTGACAAATGACAGCTGGAGAAGCATGACAAGGCATGTAAACTTGAGTTAATGGAAACTTATGTGCCAGCTGAGTGCTTATTCAGGCCTGCCATTGTCAACAGACCCCTTTACAAGACAGGTATTGTTTGTAGTAACAAGTGCACCATGAAGGGAAATGTAGCTTTGAATTCTATGAATTTGCCTCTTTAAAAGAAATTTAAAAAAGAAAAAAAGTCATTAACCCATCCTTACATGGAATAATAGTAGTACCTAAATACCTGTTACATGTATGCATGTTTTGGGTTTAATCAGTCTACTTCTCATAAATCAAGCTCCCTCTTAATTGCCTTCTGCTCACCAGTACTGTCAAACCCATGTTACTGTCCCAAGTTGTACGTATCTGCTTTGTCACCTTGAAGCTGTATCTTTTGATATCACTGACTGAAGCAGGATCAAAAAAAGAAACAGTGATGTCCCAATGTTTTCTCTCTGCAGAGCAAAAGGAAAGACAGTTTATTGAGCAGACCCACCCTTACTCATTTTGCCTTTCAGCAAAATGTCTCTCAGCTAAAAAAGCAATAGTGAGAGTTCATTTTGAATAAAATTCACCTATTTGCAGCCATTTAGACAAAATCCATACAAATTCTTAAACACAGCATAAATAAAGCACTAAATCTTGGGTCAAGGCTACATTGGGATGCACTGTTTCCACTCTGTAGAAGTTGGAGAGAAATATCCAAGGAGTTTTGCTGATCTTTGAACGAATGTATGACATATGCCTGCTTTCCCTTTTTAAAAAGTAGAAGTGTCCTACAGCTGTAGAGTTCTGCTGACCTCATGGATCTATAGGGATACTGGTGAACTGGATACCAGTTGATTGAGACCTGAGAGCTCAGTGAATCTGAAATAGCACTAGATAATTACTTAATACAGGTAACAAACTTCATCCACATTAGGCGATTTAAAATAGCTTTCAACTTTTGGCTATCGGATCTCTTGAGTTGTATCACAGAGAAATGAGTGTGTGATGGCACCTGCTGGAAATTTGGGATTGGTCTGTTTCTGATCCCACTCTGACTTTCTGAGACAGATGATTTCATCACACCTCAGTTTCTTCTGCTTTAAAAACCCCTCACACTCAACAGTACCTCCCTCAAAAAGACTGTGAAATTTAATTGCCTGTAAAATTCTTGGAGATCTTTTGGAGAGAAGATCTCTTTGCAGATCTAATACGTGCAAGGAAGCAAGTATTAGTTTAAATGATGAACATAACCATGCAGTGAGTTTTGAGTGGGGAGAGAGGAATCCTGCCACAAACGCTGTTTTTTGTTCCCTGGCTCACTGGGTGTTTTACAGTGATCACTGCTGTGCCAGGGTGCCAGTAAGGCTCCCTATGCAGTCTGGGTGGAGCTGACTTAAAGACAGGTTGGATGTGTTTGGGGTACGCTGGCTCACCAGTCAGACCTCTCCCCAACATTACTTAATCCCCAGAGCTGCAGCAGAAGCTGTGGGAAGGCAGTCCTGCAGACTGTTGTTGGAGATAAAGTTTTAATCTCCTCTGTTTTCCTTGGCACTGCTGCTGGCTGGGCACACAGGAAACATGTTCGAGTCATTTATGCATGTGGCATTTCTGTGCAGCCTTGGGAGGACCCTGCTTACCAGGCTCTGCTCTCTAGTTCACCAGAAACAGCACTGAATTTGTAAGCCTTTTGGGAACTTAACTTGCTGTTATTTGGGAAAACGTCTGCTTCTGGTCTTGAGGTCCCTAGTAGTAAAGCTTTGGGGGCTGGCTGTTGGAAGTTTTGTGAAGCAATCTAAGAAGTAAAATGTAAGATGCTCCTGGAAATAAGTGCAAATGGAAAGAAATTACATATTTGAGTAGATCAGAATGTACAAAGCAATTTAAGCCGGGGCAACAGTGAGCAGTGCATAGCGGAAGAGTTGCTCTCAAGTGGTTTTATTTTTCTATTATCAACTTGAGAAGTGAGCAAATTGCTGGCAATCAGTTCAAGCACTATAGGCCCAGACCTCTGCAAGCAGTGACAAACTCTCTCAGATGCAACAACACCAGAATCCAAACTTTACCAGCTGCATCTGTGCTTAAATACTGCATCTGCTAGCAAAGTGCTTGACAAAGTTTCCTGGCCCATGTAGGCAGTAATTAATTGATTTGTACATGTTTATGCTGGACAGAAACTAACCCCTTGTTAGAAAGAAAGAACCATACACAAAAATGGTTTTGGCAGAGTCTGGACCCAAAAAATTCAGGCTGGAAAGACTGTACCTTAAGCTACCTAAACAAAACATCTCGCTTCCTTTTGCTTTCACTAGGAGGTATCTTTGAGCTTTTACAGTGAAGTATGTTGCAGAGATCCCCTGCTGCCCATGACTCAGAGCTCTGGGTCAGCAAGCAGCACAAATGTACCAGCATTGCTCCCTGCCCAAGCCAGCCAGCCTGCCCTGACACAGGGTGTGCTGTCGGGGTGCGTCATTCCCTGCGTGCAGCTCCAAGGGCTCCGTGTCTCCACATGGGCCAGCGATGGAGGGACAGGGAAACCTCACCTGAGGACCTGGAGGTCTGTTGTGCTGTGGAAATACACCTGCAAGCACAGCCCCTACTCTCACTCCGCAGCACTTCTTAAGCTGCTTTGCCAGTCCAGAAGGGCAGGACGTTGCAGGACACCTTCAATAGCAAAGTGCATTGCTACTGTGAGCCCAGTTTTATTAAGAACCTTTGAAATACTCAGGCTAAAACCAGATGTGCTTTTCTAAAGGTGCTTCTGCTGAAAGGTTAATTTTGTATTTGTTACTGTCCAGGACAGAAACCATGTCATCAGTGCACAGCAAGTCATTTGTCTCTGGAAGGGTTAAGGCAAAGAAAACTGTGAGTCATTAGAAAGTAATTCCCTTATTTGAAGCACACATGAAACAGGAGTCTGGATGGCAAAGGAACAAAGCCTCATTCTTTCATGTGCATTTGCTGAACGCCTTGGTGTCTCAGATAAAGGACAAGTATCTACTAGTGGATTAACATTACGAAAAAGTCAGGATTGAAAAAAAAAATCTCAGGGAGGCTGTGTAATTAAAGCTCTACAGCAGTCCAAAAGCTTAGGCCAGTAGGCTCCTGGCCACCAGCTAATTCATGTATTTTATGACAAGAAGGCAGAATGCTAGTCACCAGGGCAGCATATGAGAGTGCCACATGGATATTCAATGACGACCATCGGAACTTCAGAGGCAGTACAGAGCGCTATTAATGCACTCCCTTGCCCTCTCTGAGTGTGCTGACCTCACTTCTAATCCTGCCCCTCCAGGGTACTTAATTTCCAGCACTGCTCAACCCAGTCAGGCCTGTTTAACAATTTCTTTTCTGAGTTAGTCTCTTTGAAGAGGCCCTATTTTCTGTTCCGTGACATGAAAGAGATACTGATGTTGATTATCAAAGGCATGTGCTTCAAACTACCAAACATCCAATGCCCAAGGGAGGTAATATTATCTCTGCCTTCAACATTTACATCCTCCCACCAAGAAAGATGTGGTGGTTAACTAGCGCATCTTTTTTCCTTCCTACTAATTTTACATGAGCTATTAATCAGAGGGGAAAATTAACTAATTCTTCAGCTTGTAGGTCATGCAATGGCAGCACCCTCATCTAGATTTAAAAGGACTGCAGGCTGGTGCAAAGCCAGCTTTGCTATACCTTGCAGCAAGACAGGTTTATGTACAGTCTTTTCACTATATTGTACCAAGGAAGTGTCACTGCATTTTCTCAAAGTCTGTGCAGTGATTGCAAACCTTAGTCCAACTGCACAGCTGGGGGGCTGGTTACCCCCACCTACTCCTGCCCCTGGGAGGAGTCTGCTCCACCTGCCAGCTGCCAGGGCAAAGATCAATCAACATCTGCGGTTCACCATAAAAGGAAAAGAAGCTCTCCTGATGAAGGAGCTCTTGGGCATTCACTTTTTGATAATGAGAGAAGCCTGTCTACCTCACATCCACCATCACCTGAAATGTTAACCCAGAAATTCTTGATAGGACACTGTGGGCAGGTGGAGCTCAGAAGTGAAAAAAAAAGGGAAGCAATAGCTATCTTAAATGAAACTATTGCTCAAGGTTTCTTTCTATAAAGTTTCCCTACTCGCCAGCTGAGGAAATTTATCTGATTCAGGGCTGCAGAGAGAGTTGTGGCTCAGCTTAATTGTATAAAGCAGTGACAATCAACACTGTTGCTGAAACTCATCTGCTGAAGCTAGGATGACTGTACATATGCAACAGCTGGTCCTCTCTGATGCAGTGAATCAAGTTGTCCTATCATATGAACTTTACTGTAGGACAGCAACTATGCTGGGCATGCACAGTACATATCATGCTTTGTACTGTAGATTCTGCAGTCTAGACTCGGTGGCTCAAGAGGCCTCCTCCAGCTTTGTATCAACTAAGATTACACAAAAGGACAGAGTTTCTTCTTGAGTTGGCATTTGAATCCAAACCTCACCTTGCACTTCTCTGCAGGACTTTTTATCTTTCTCTTTTACTCTTAATGTATGCTCTGACTTCCAAGATGACTCAAGTAAGCAAGCTCAGAAGGCTGAAGGAAAATCTCTAGCTGGAGTCTGCTGGGTCAGCGTTTCTTCGTCTTTTGCCCATTTCAAGATCTCAGAAAGAATATTGCATTCACAGAAGCTGTTTGTTTAAAAGATGCACACAAATCCACACTAAGTGATTTCAAGATACTGTGTACATTGATAATGAAAACAATGGTATGTGTAGATATGCTCACGGAAGTTTCAGTTTTTGTCTGTGATAAAGTTTTGGCTAAGGGGCTTTGCATTGACAAAAATGGGTCATATAAGCAGCTAGATAGATTTATGGCTATTTAAGTAGGTCAGCTGAATACCAAAAAGTCAAGAGTATCTAATCTTGAGCCATGTGAATTTTTATAACATTTTGCAAATAAATTGTATCAGGACACTGACTAAACACTTAGAAAGTGTCATTTTAACAGTATCTGAAAACAGAATGAACATGAACTTCTCTACTACCGATGCATCCATTGTGTGCATCTGTCATCAGTTTGTCTGTTGTGTTTTTTTTTTTTTTTTAATAAAGATGCAAATGCACACACAATATCTTAAATAATTATTCCAGTGAAGAACACATGAAGGACTTCTGGCAGTAGCGTTATCTGGTCTTGCATGCTTTCTTGCTGTGGTGCCAAGCCTGGGGAAGTCTTTCTGCTGCTTACTTGTGGACCTGCCCTCGCTGTATGCAAAATGTAGATGTTCATTCCTTCTCTGTAAAAGCTGATCCCAAACATTTTTTGAGTTTTTTCACAAAAATTATTTTGACTGAAAGATCAACACTTAGCTCAAGACATTCAAGCCTTTGCTATTTACAAATTTTTTCCTTTATTTGGAGTGGAAAATGTAAATAAAAACACCCTTTGGCATTCTTGCTTGATTTTCACTGTCTTTACAACTGAATTTGCTAATGAGTTTCTGCTAGGAAACACAGAAATAACATGTAGGAGCAAATGCTCATGATCTGCCTTTGTGAAGTGCTTGGATTTTGTCTTCCACAAGAGGATTCAGCAGCATTTGCCTCAGTCTTAATTACTCCCAGAATGAAAGAGCACCAAGATGTGTTCAAACAGTTCAGTTCTGACAGAGACTGATTTTACTCAATAGTCTGCACATATTAATACATTTTACGATGACTGTGCTTATTCTGCCAACATTTAACTGTGGAACAAAGGACAATGGCAGTGGTATATATAAGCATGGGTGTAAAAGCCCATACTGATGAGATCTACACTGGGCAGATCAAAAAACCAGGACTCTTCCCACAGGAAAAAAAAAATTAAAAAAAATTGTGATTGCAGTTTCATCTTGATTTGGAAGCCAAGTGTTCTGGCTCATCACCAGCATCAGACTCTGTTCTTTTATGCTTCAGCCTCTGGAAAGTCCAGTCTTGGACCGAGGCCACTGGGTAATAACTGGAGGCTGCCACTGATCCAGAAAACAGGAGGAATTGACATAATGGCATGGCTGGAGCTAACCAGACTAAATGAACCTCTGAGTTCCTCAGTCATGACTGGGAGGGTGCCATGGAAAGAGCTTGCAGACAGTCCAGTCTCATGCTAAAACCAGAGCAGGCCTCTGATGGCAAATCCACAAAGGTCTGAACTGAATATCAAATGCTGGTTATAAGCTGAGTGATGTGTTTTCCCAACAATCTCGTTTCCCACCAGGAGAGTTGTTCTTTGTTGTAGGATGTCCTTACCGTTCAAACATTCCTTGTTCGAAGAAACAGCAAGTAACTGTACCTCATTTTAATGTGGTATGTTACAAATAATACACGTATGTTGTCTGATCCAGCTTATTCCACTAGTGTCCTCACGTGTGGATAAACTCTAAATGTTTTATTTTTAAAAAAGATTTAAAACTATGCAAAGTTTTTACATGGTTTGGGAATTTATCTTGCTTTGGGTTTTTTAGACTAGCGTGAACTAAGCTGCTTATATATAGCTTTTACATTGGCAGTGGCAGAGTCATAATGAAAACATTACATTTGCAGCAACATTGCTAACAACACGTGCATTTGCTCTTGTCATTTAAAAGAAAACTAAGATTTTTTTCAAATAGGCAAGCTGTGCAGCTCTGAGTAGCTATATCCTCTTACCCTGAAAAATGTGTTGCATTAAGCCTGTTTTGAAAATGAAGACTTTTCAGAGGAGGGTTCTGGTTTCAAGGCCAGTAACTTTACAGGAGTGGAACCCAGCAACACACCAGCATTTCTGTTTCAGTGACATTCATACCATTTCAGTGGGATCTTGTGCCTTACAGGGGAGTTTTTCTGAGACTCATTTCAGGTTTCCTTCAATCTGAACACTCAGTTCTTGATCTCAGAAACACTGGAATCCATGGATCTGTGACCACATCCCCCAGGTATAATTTTGGTATACGTTACCCTGCTCTTAGCAGGCTACGTGACAACTACATGAATGCTATGCAGACCATACCTAAATAAAAGCTGTGAGTAAAGCAGGATTTCTAATATCCTGTGGTATCTACCTCAGTTAGACTGATACAGTCAAAATGCCTCCACTTTTTCATCATTTATCTTGTAGGCAGTATATTGATTTTTCCACTGATGCAATTTGCACCACCGAGTTGAGCCAGTTGGCTGAGTTAAGCCCAGTTTTGATCACTTGAGTGTCTATGAATCAGCTGATTAACCACTGCTGCCAACACCACACATGTTGCCAACGGGCTGGGTAGCTGTGAGCAATTAGAGGACATTCAGGCAGGGTATGATCTTCCCTAGAATGAACTCATGTTTTGTGGAAGCTCCATGACAATTTTTCCCTTCTCTGTCCCCATTTCATGTAATTCTTGAGTTCAAAGGATGTCTAAACTATAGGCTGTATTCATCTTTTTCATTATAGCTCTGCCAGTGACCAGCACCCTGGGAGGTGTCTTGTGGAGTTCATGGAAATGTAATACTGATGTTTAAAGAAGGGACAGTATTTTATCCTGATGATGTCGGCTCTCTGTGCTGTGAAATTTTGCTGTTGGTCTGCTCAGTATTATTAAACAATGCTCAATTCTTTTATATTCCAGAAGGGACAGTAAATGGGTTTATTTTTTTGTATGTTGATTTGTTATAAGAAGTGCTGAGGCCAGCTTCCATCCACTGTGCCCTCATGTGCTAAGTTCACAACTGGTTAAGGACATCTGTGCTACTTTAAAATGAATAGCTTTTGTGACCTTCAAATAAGGTAGTCAGTTTCCTCCACTTTCCTTTACTCCCTCCTAAAGCCAAAATTTTTCCTGGATTTGTTCATATGACAGTAATAATCTATCACAATAAATTTCAATTACAGTGCTTCGTGCTTCTCTCTTTTTCATGCCAAGCCTTCCTGCAGAATTCTGCCAGCTTCTTTTACAGGATTTATTTCCCCAAATATACTTAAGAAGGTGATTTAAAGGTTCCATACCAAAAATCATTATGTTTCTGTGGCCATTTTCCCAGTGCTTACATTGCTAGAGAGATACACAGAAGCATCATATAAATTATTGAAAATTGGAACTGATCTGGATAGTTCTTCTTCCATTACACTGTTCATCCAAGCTCAGCAACCATCAGAGAAATTCTGGTGGTCCTGAACATGAATTGATATGATTTTTCAGTTGACAGCTTTTGACTGGAGACACAGTTGGCCCAATACATTTCTCTGGGCAGAATTTTTGCATGCAAAGCAACAAATGCAACCTGTGGTCAAAGAGTAATGTAATCGTTCTTAGTCATTTATTTCATTCTTACGCAATCAGCTTTCAACACTGCTCTGTGGTAGAAGATGACACTTGGATGGTTTCAAACAGATCTGTTACTGTCATTCTGATTATGGCACAGCCAAGTGCTTTGATCAGCACAGCAGGCAAAAAGGCTGCTGGCAGTATGGAAGAGCCAATTTTTAAAAAAATACTCCTAAAATAAAAAGCTGCAAATCCAAATTTACTTTTCTAAGCCCCAAGCTCCCCTCCATAACTCCCAGTTACGGCCACACATCTTGAAGAAATAATGTAACATATTAACACAGGAACCAGGAATAAAATCACATTCCATTCATAAATCATCTTACACTTTGCAGCCCTATTCCCACCTCCAAATCCCTACCGAGATGCAAAATGGAAAGAAGAAAAGGTACAGCAACACATTGCCTCCTTCTGTGTGTTTTTTTATTAGAGCAGGGCTTGTTCCTTGGCTGGGCTACTGACCACCGCTGCAGCACAAATAGTGATGTGCCCTTAAGCTCCCTCTTCTAATTTTGCCACTGGTCCACTGGAATCCACTTTAAGAGGAGTTTTGTTAAAATTGGAGGGGAAAGCTCCTTTGCAATCATACACTGAACATGGGAAGCATCTATAAGAAAATTAAGATGTGGGTCAGTGTCTGGTGCACTGATGTCAGACCACAGATGCGGTCTGGCCCACATTCTTCTATACTGTGACGCCAAGCAAGGAATGGAAAGGAAAGAGGAACAGCTAGTTCCCGGTAAACCTTGCACATGTTAGATGTGCCCATGTGTGTTAAGCCACCATCAAACTCTTAGAGAAGAAACGGATGTCATCATGCATTCTACCCATATCCTAAACTAGCATCTGGCCCCAACAATGAAAATATTTGCCTACTGTGAGCTGCAGACTGGCTTTTCCTGCTAGGTCTAGAATTGAGGATAGAGCAAAGGCATACTGCTGTGGGAGCAGAGCCAAGGAGTTTCTGCTACAAGTTGCCTGCTGTTTCTCCAGGGTGGGCAGGATCAAGCCCTAGCACCAGTGGAAGAAAGGCAGCGGGGCTCCTCTTATGGTAGGTCTTGCCTAACCGCATGAGCAGCTTCTGTGTAATCAGCCAAGCCAGAGGCTCGCCCACAAGCAGCCAGGCTATTTGCCAGGTTTTTTTTTTGGTGTTCTATTCTGCCTGTGACCACATCTCAGTTGTCGTTTGAAAGCAAAGCCATGCCGTCCTTCTTCTGGGACACAGCCTACTCCTGCAACACCCCAACATACTGCTGGCTTGCTGCTGCAGAAAGCCCTTCCTGCCCCAGTGACTTAGCAGCAGTTGTGCTAAAGCTTTGCCGGTGACTGCTTGCTCAGCTGCTTGCTTGGGGCTAAAACAACAATGTCAGGTTAAAGTAGCCCCCACTCAGGACCCAAATCCACATGGAAGAAATTGTGAGAGGCAGTTCGGCCTGTGGTGTGTGTGCTTGCATTTGCTAGCACAACAGTCCTGGCAAGGCTTTGAAACACACACTTTGAGGGCAATGAGGGAGGAGGCGTTCATATTTTTGTTGTTCCTGCACTTTTTCAGTTGAGAAAGATTTTTGCCACAGTGCACACAACAGAGCAGGAGAAAGCACTGGTTCTTCCAAGTGTTTATCAACACTTTATGTGATTCCTGGGGAGAAGAGAACTCTTCTCCTTACTTGACCTGTTGCACCCTATTGCACTTCATTTGACTTTGCTGATGAGCACAAGGAGCTGCTCTTGTGAGCGGGCAAGCATCCCCATGTTGTGGCTTGAAAACCTCCACAGGTGCCTTCAGCCATCACTCCTCCACCTGCCTGAGAGGACTAGAGGCAGACAGGCAGGGAAGTGGGAGTGACTGAGGACGTGACAGGAAGAGCAGCTGAAGTAGGCAGAGCTGGAAGCCTGGCCTGGGAAAGGGGAATATGGAAGGAGAAATATAAGGGGCAAACAGAAAGGCTCTGAGAAATGAAAAAGGGAAGAGGTGGAAACAAACGATCCTTCCTAGTCTGCAAGCTCCCTAGGCCAGGCACTTTATCTCAGTGACAGTATGCTGTCCTGCTTAGCTACTCTGAGCACTGCTGTGTCATGTAGACTTCTGAATAGGTGGTGGGAACCAGGGGGAGGAGGCTGAGCTTTAGCTGGTAGCTCCTCTTTGCAAGGGCAAGGGTGATATGCAGATGTTATGCATAGTCCTCTGCACTGCTTGATCTGCTGAGAGCTTTCCCTCGGTTAAAAGATGTTGCTTACACCTAAGGTATAGAAAGACACTGTAAGTGGGTCCTACGGAAAGAGAGCTTAAAAACAATATAAGAAAGCAAAATAGAAATCATAAAATTAGAGAATACCTGACACAGAACACCTTAAATAAAACCTGTACTATTGTTCCTGTGCTGAGTTGCTAATGGTACTGATACTTTGAGGAGGGTTTCATGTCCTTTACTGATCATAGCCTTCCTCCTCAGCCTTCTTTCCAAATTCCTGTCTATGCTCCTGCTCTGCATTCAACAAGCTGAATGAATGAATGAACAAATAGTTCATATGCAGCAGGAAATGCTAAAACCAATCTTTCACAAATGGATTCCAGTCTTAACTGTCCAATTAAGACACTGCAGCAGCTTTACAATCAAGTGACACTAGATTTGAGCAAGCCAAGTGATGGAAGGTACAGCCAAGCCATAGTGAAACAAGCCAAAAACTCAGACATCAACCAACAAAGCTGACTAAATACATAGAGTATGAAAAAGAAAATGCATAATAGATATGCGAAGTCACTGTGGCCTCCAGGAAATGGTGCCAAAATATCCTTGCTGGCTTTACTTCCCTTGGCTTAGACCTACATGTGGATGCTGAGCTAAGCCCAAACTAAGCACCAAGCCTGAGCCTGGCCTGCTCCTTCATCGTCTCAACAGATCATCCTTGAGAGGCTGAGTGAACTGGTTTTGTTATGGCGATTGGCTTGTCCATAGGGAAAAAAGCTGAAGTCTGACCTGATCTCCCCTCATTGCCCCTGAAATGAGGCCACCTTTCAAGGTTTCATCAGGATCACACCCACTGATGTTATAAGAGTAATTTCTGTTTCTGGTTTTTCAGCTGTGATCTGATTCCTGAGAGCTAGAGCTACTGAAAGCAAACAGATCTGGCTTTTTCATTTGTAGTTGTTTCTCACTTGCACAAAAAGTCATAGGTTTTGAGAGGTGTTGAATGTATGGTAAATGTTTCCAAAGGCTGAATGTACTCCAAATGCCACATTGAGGCGAAAGCATTTTATTAGTATTTTTAATTTCTTTAATGAGATTCTTCATCAAGCTCTGTAGATGGCAGTACGTTAGTTTTCTATAAGGTATTTTGTTCAAGTACTGATGTATTAGGGCATGTGTTTCCCTCCATGAAGGGAAAGGGACCCCCTGTGGGATCAACCTGTATTGATAACGAGATGCCATTCTCCAAGGATTTGGGTCAAGGATTGGGGAAGTACTCAGGGTATTTTATTACTGTAGACAAACCTATTGACCAGATGCTTTACCGTGAATATACCAACAACTAAAGAAATTTCATACATATCAACAGTAAAGCTGAAAAGCAACAGTAAAATATATCAGCTTTGGATATTTGCCTGTCTCTGGAATGCCTCAGCTTCCTGCTCCTTATGCTTACAATGCCTGTTGGGAAGAGAGACTAGCGATATAAAAATAGGTAAGAAGAGTAAAAAAAATAAATCTGATTTGGCAGTAGAAAGCTCTACAGGTTCTTTCCATTGCCACCAGTGGGTTTTGGACCAAGGCTTTCTTGAACTGGAAATTAGTCAGGGATATAATGTTTGGCTCAGAATGCACACTTCGGGTGCCTCAAAAAAAAAGTGCATTCAGATTTGATACTGATATGCAAAACAAATGTTAAAATTATTAGGATTACTTACATGATAATTGTTTTTCTTCAGGGCAAAATGGTAATTTAAAGAAACAAGAGCCATGACTGATCTTTTGGTTTCTAATTACCTTTATAGATACACAATTGCGTGTTTGGCTCTGGCAATTGAAATTGTTTTGTTTGCTTTTCTTTGAGCGTGTTGCCTGTAATTACCGCATCTGAGCACAGAAGACTCTATGTTATTGTTTTGCAAGACCAAAAGGCCAAGAGGGCCTGTGGTTTAGTTGCTGGATAATTTCAAAGAGATTCTGAATACAAGAAAATTCCTGAGGAATTGCTTTGTTGAGTTGCTTTTATTATATTTTTTCTCTCTCTCTCTTTTTTTTTTTTTAGTGTTCTTAAGGGTGTGGGGTGGGAGGAGAGATGACAAGAACATATTGGCTTATTTACTACTCACAGTGGAGTTCAAGCATTTCTCCGCCTGCTCTAAGTATTGTGGAATGTTGCTAACAATTGAAAATGATTTTATGCTTATTTTGCAATGTGCTTGAGCTGCACGACTGAAATAAGTGGTTCTTTTGCTATTGTCATGAATGGATGGAAGCTGAGATCTTAAACAAAAATGTGATGCTGAAGTGTACTTCCCCTTCAGTCACATGCAGGCCTGCCTTAGTCCTGCATACAAAATCAGTGGTAGACTCCTCTGATTTTTTTGAGAACAAAGGGATGGATGGAAAGGACTGGTCAAAACATGAAGGTTATGACCAAGGATGGACAATTCAGCATGATGGTGCCATATTTTCACTTTCTCTTGGCTTATTTTGATCATTCAGGGGACAGAGGATTTTGTTCTTTGATCTTGTTCTGTACTAAATATTCATAGCATGTAGTAAATATGTCAATTGGCATACTTACTCATGTATTTTGATTTTACTTTCCTCTCTTTACAGCATTGTGGCATAGCAAAACAACTCCAACACAGCCATCGTTTTCAAGGACTCCTGACTGATGTCTAGGCTTCTATCACATTTATACCCACACACACTTGTATATAAGAGAAATGCTATGAGCTACAGCCTTGCCTGTTTGGCAGAAGAGGACTCTTTCACACAAACAAGGCTCATGTGTGCTGTTCTCAGCTAGTGGAATAAAGCCCCCTGGGAACTGAGGTCCTGCACAGACTTAGCACTGTCTGCCTTCCTACTTCAAGTCCAAAGCTACTTCTTCGACCCTGTCTTCTGTATATAAATACATATCAACGTGCATAACAATTTAATATAATCCCTACCAAAAAAAAAGAAGCATTTCACCACTCACATCTCTCTACCCTGGGGAATGGTGAGCAAACAGATGGCATGGGCCAGATGTTAGCCACATGGGAAGCTTTCAGAAACTGCTCAGACGTTATGGTGAAGAGCGCAGTTTAGGGGAAGTTCCCCTGTTGCTGCTTGCCCACAGTAAATGAAAATTTTGGTCAGGGTTTAGGCCTTTCTTTGCCAGAATCTCTCTCTTAAACACTGCTAATTTTTGGTTACACACTGCATTGTCTAATATATCCCACCTTTCCTGTGGCTTCATGATGGCTAAACAGGATATATATGAGAGCAATGGCACGCCCCAAGTCTGCTCTTGCAGACCATGAGAATCTGATTTCAGAAGTGAGTTAAACTGAGCCAGACACGAGCCTCATCAACCTAGCTATCAGGCGTGGCAACTGCATTGAATCAGTCATGGTTCTTGTTTCTTCAGGGAATTTGTTGATACGAAAGAATTTATGGTTTCTTTCATCTCTTTACCTGGACCTTGCTGTGTACTTCTAGGGACACCATACGTGATGGGAGCAAGGAAAGTGAGATGTACAACCTAGAGCTACTGTGCTTCCATTTTCCCCCTGCACTTTTTCTCTCCTGGTATTTTCTTAATTTAGAAGATTTCCAGGAGCATCTAGAAAATTCTGAGGAGACAATGGAGAGAAAGAAGAGATAAAGGAAACTGCATTTGCTTCCCCCCAAAGGTGCCTTGCCTCGTTGGGTGTACCAGTGGGTGGCAGGTGGAGAACCCCAGGCAGACGGAGCCTGGTGAGGCTGCTCCAGGCAATGGGCAGAGCTGGGAGCTGGGGTGCCAGCCTTCTTCCCAGCCAGAGACAGGGAAGTGCCTCAAAGGGAAGGTGGGATTTTTCCCTGGGTTGCACCTGGGTAGTATCTGGCTCTGTGTTATCACTGAAGCTTCAAATAGCTTATCTTTTGCCTGTATATGTATGTGTTTCTCTCTCTTGCCAGCCCAAAATTTCTTCATCTGAACATGTGAATAATAATCCCCTGAGTAGGCACGAATAAAATAAAAGCATACTAAAATTCCCAAATATTCAGGGAAAGATTTTACCTTTTGTTATGTGGAAAGACGTCTCCAGTCTGGCTTCAATAAAGGAATAACTTAAAAGGCAGAAAAATAAGCAGCAGAACATCAGCTCTCACTTCAGTGTGTAAACTTTGGAAAGGCCACCTGTCAGATCCCTGGTGGAAAGCAGCATTTTGTTTGGCATCTGGCTGATTGCCACGATGAAATGTTGAAGTGTTTGGAAACTTGTGGGACTTTCTTCAAAAGGCACACTTCCCCTCCCCCTTTCTCTAAATAATTAAATCTTAAATGTTCTGGCTTGCAGTTAAGAAAAGATAAAACACAACGGCAGGATTCTTTCAAACACACTAGCTAATAACATGGAGGCCTTTCATGCTATTTATTTTAGCTTTTCCCACATGAAATACAAAAGAAATTGCCTCAGTGTCACCTTAACTTTCATCCCAGGCAGTCACCGAATCTCAGTAACAGTGAAATAAATCTGAAGTAACTCTGCTGAAATGTGACCCAGTTGCAGAGCCCTGCATAGTTATTCCAGTGTAAAATTGGCGTATGAATGCAACTGTGATCTTATTAGTCTTATCCTGTCATAACGCATATCAGTCCCTGAAGCTACCTCAGATTTCAGGGACTCACATGAGCTATTCCCGATTTAGGCAGTGTGATGGAAAGCAGAATGAGACCCACAACTGTTAGCTGGGTGACGTCTTGTCTTGTGAAAAGATAAGAAATTCACTCAAGCCTTTTTGACGGCAGGCATATTTTGCTCTGATCACTCATTTTGACTGTTTTCCCCAGCATTACATTGTTTCAGGGTCCTGTTGGAAGCAAGTTGCTTCATGATTCCAGCACTTTTAGGAATGCAAAGCTCCAGATTAACACCATCTGTTGTTTGAAGATAAAAGCGGAGACACTGATGTTAGTGGCTAGTTCTCTTTGTAACTGCTGTTCTTTTAAGTAGCAGACACTACAAAGCTACTCTTGCCCCAGTAGATATGTATACGGGGCTTCTAGCAAAGGTATACGTGATCTTGAGAAGTTGGACCCAAATTTTGTTATGGCTATTTGTGCTATAAAAAAAATAAATGATATCTGGGTTTTATTCCCTTAAGGCTCTTTCTGGCTTTAGGGCTTACAGGCACTAGGGGAGTGGAGGGCCTGGAATCACCTTCAGCCACAATGCACAGACTGGGCTGCCAACGAATGGCCTTCTCCACGGCGTCCTGCTAATATGTCTGGAAGCTGCCTGGGAGCATGAGAAGTCACTCTGCAACGTCACTGCCACAATGGAGATGGCACAGTAAAGCCTACAGAGAAAACTGTGCGCTTCTGAAATACTCCCCCTTGTTTTCCAATGTGTTTTATGCATACTGGGTAAAAGGGTGAGTGCTGTCCCTTCTAGAGATCTAATGCTTTGTTTTGCATATGTGAATTGGAAGAGCAAAAGAGGGAAATGAATTTGCTCCAGATAGAGGAGCATGGCCAGAATTAGGAACCAGATTGTAATTCTCCATCTCTCTCTGCACAGGTCTGGCAGCACTTTGGCCTGAACTCAGAAAAGACTGCCAAAGGCTTCCAGACAATGCCCAGCTACAGCTGGGAATTACTACAGGACAAGGACCACTCCCAAAAGGCATTTTTGGGTGCAACCACACTGTTTGGAGAGTAAAGCAATTTAACTTACCCTATAGTGGAGCTGTGCCAGTTGGCCTCAGGGAAAAGAGTGGTCCCTGAGCAGAGATGGGTCATTTCATTTACCACCACACTCAAGGTAGCATCAGTGGCTCTGATCTACCCTTGGAGGAGCCCAGCACCTAATGATTTGACCCTTGTGGCAGGGTCACTTTTGAGTTGCATGATGTATTTCCTATTGGCTCCTATGAGGTAGCAGTCAGGCTCAGCTGCCATAATTCCTTGACTTTGACATGCAGTATTTTAACAATGATATCCATTCTATTTGAGACGCAGTTGAAGACACAGGTAATCAGATGGTGATCACCAAATTCAGCTTGCAGGAAATGGTGATGTCTTTGCTGACACTTGTCAAACTTTATCCAGGAGTCTTGGGGTCCTATATCAAAGTATGCCACACATCTTCTGATGAAAATCTGTTTTTTTAATTTTTTAAAACCTGAGTCTTGAATGCTTTTTATGTGTTTTTAGTGAGTGCATTAGTTTAAGGAGGACCTTTGTCCACATAAGAAGTGAGAAAGTCTTTCAGTACATGACTGGTCCTCAATATTTCAAAACTAGCAATAGGGCCATTATTTTAAATAAAAGCAGGATATTTTATTGCTCCAACATGATTTAAAATCTTTTTGCATGACAAAAAATCAGAAGAAAAAAAGGTATTAAGCTATTATTCACAAAATACCTTGTCCAGAAAATACAAAAAACACTGGGGTACAGAAAACAGTGAAAAACTTTTCACTTTAGTATAATCTCTTTCTAAGGACTGGAATCCTTACTCAGACAAACGCAACAAACCTCATGAAATGCTTCTTTAAGTTAGGCCTGCATAGATTCATCTAATATTTTCTAAAATAAGTGCACAAATGGCTCCTAAATGGAACCAAAGTAGCCAAGTAGTTGCTGGTCACATTGCCTCATGTACTCTCCCACTGATTTGCAGGATCTCTGTTCCCTGGTTTTTTTTTTTTTTTTTGATCCCACATGGGAGGGAAGGGTTGCGGGTTAACTCTATCAACCTGCTTCCCCCCTTTGACCCTCCCCTGTGTTCCCCTCAGACCTGCAAGGGTAAGGATACATCCCAACCTTCTGTAGTTAGTCTTCAGGGGAATTCAAGTGCAACCAAGTTGGATGGAAAGCTAACAGACAGCTTGACGGACTTCTTCCCAGTACAGGATTTAGAGACAAAGCCCTGTGGCATAGCCCCTGGAGAGAAAACCTGCCCCTTGATGGAAAAAGAACAAAAAAAAAAATCCTAAGAAGCTGTGTGAGGGTATTTTCTTACAAAGATTTCCTTCTCCAGAGCCACTTCCTGTGGGTTTAAACTACAATGGGGACAGTTCAGACCACTGTAAATGTTGGTACAATTGAAGGAAAACAGGAATCTAGTTTGCCCTTTCCTGTCAAGGAGTCATTTCTTCACTCTGAAAGTGATGACTGAGCCCTGATCCACAGAAATCCTGAATGCTCAACCATTCATGTTACAGAGCAAAACAAAAAAGCAAAATCCCTCTTTTATTCTGCCACACATTTTGGTAACTTTTCAACATGCTGTCATCTGGTGACAACAAAGACCTCATATCTCCTTTCAAAAGCCTTCCTTTTGACCTTGTACTAATTAGAGTACATGTAAAAACAATTGCAAATTGATATGCAGAATAATCTCTGTGTTAGCTAAGGCAGACATTTCTAAAAATAATGAGGAATGGCACAAAGAAATATCAAGACAGCAGCTTTGCATAAGGTTCTTGTAATTTGTAGATGTCTGTGGTTAGTCTGCAAACTTGTACATCTTTTCTGACCTTTACAAAGTCATGCTTCGCTAAGATCACTAGTCATGTGCCTAAAAAGTAGTATGTTGACTTTGTGTTCAAAGAGAGTATGGGATATATAACTTCAGGACACATTTCCATCCATATGGTTCAGGGATGTATACATGCCAGGGTGTACTACTTGAAGATACTACTTGAGATTCATACATGAACCTGCTGGAATTTTGTGTTTGATAAGAGTGTGCACATCCCAAGTAAGAGGGGGTGATATAACGATAGTATTTGGGGGTCTCCTTGGATGTTGTATAATACTGTGTCCTCTTGAGGTTCAGTGAAGAGACCTCTAGCTCTCCACCCCACTTATTAAGCAGATAAGATCTATAAGCACCTAATTCTTAATCGGATTTATGGCAGCTTGATCCTCATAGGTAGTTTCAGTCACTCTGTAGAGATTGCTGCAGTGACAGCACAAGGATACTTGGGTCTCAATCGTTTCTTGAAGGATAAGAGAGAAAATTCATTGAGGTAAAACCTGTTTCAGGTATGTGTATCTCCTTGTTTCTCACTACTGTGACATGTAATTTGTCATGGTTTCGGTCTCATAAGCTGCCTATGGAACAGGGTAGTGCTATCTAACTTCTAACACTGTTCATTTCAGTGAGCAGTTGAGATGATACATTTCTGACCGAGAATTGAGCCTAAGAGGCCTACACTGTAACTCAGAAAACCTGTGGGCCTGACAGGAATTTGTCTTCACGTTATGTTGTCTTTCAAAGGTTTTAAGTAAGGATAGCAAAATATCTGTCCGTAACCAGGACAGACTACAATGGTAAAGCAAATGATCCAGATCCAAAGAGGTACCTAGTATTTCACTAGTTTGGGACAGTGGGAGTTATTACCAGATGTTACTGCTCAGTGCTTCACAGGATTGTACATTCACTCGGGGACAGCCACTTCACTCGCTCACCTATCCCACCCCTCTGGCTTATGTTTCTATGTGATGAAGACATAGCCAGTTATATGAGAGGAACCCAGGAAAATATGGAGCCTGGAAGCAGGTGATGGTCCCTGAACCAAATCATCTGGCCTTTCCCACCTGGAGCCTGCTCCTCATGGTCTGAGGGCCAAAAATCAGTTGTTACAGCAGCAGAGATGTGCTTGTTTGCTCCCCTGAGCCACCTGGGGATTTGCTGATGGGTTACTTAAGAGCTATCAGGAAACCTCAGCTCATTTATACTTTTAGAGGTTGACAGCAGATCTATACATGTAGTAAGGGACCGGCTATGGTCCAAAACTCCTGTTCCCTATCAGTTCATGGCTCACATGAATAAAGAGGTTGAGTATCATTCATTTAACACAGCAGGTGACATTAGAGGTATCTAGAAGCAGCATGAAGCACGATCACAAATAAAAGTAATGTTACCCTGAAGATGCAACTTACTGCTAGCTTTTGTGGTTACACCTCGTATGAAGACTGGAATTAGCCTGTCTCAGATGCCTTAATTTCACAAACTCAAATTCACAGTACAGACCAACATCTAAACATGGCAAGGGGACCTCAACAGGTGAACAGCTTATGCCCAGGAGCACCACAATTGGTAAGCCTCATGGTCTTCTATCCTCATTGGCATAACTGCAGATGCTAGTCTCATTCTCCTAAGTATCTAACCCTCTTTCAGTCTTACAAAGCCATTTGCTTCCATAATTTCCTGCAGCAGGATATTAGCTTGTACACTGGTACATTTTTTAGCAAACAGAGGTTTTTCAGGTAAAAGCAAACAATTTCTTATGATCATTAGAAAGCAAATGGCTGCCCAGCTCTCTATTGTATCCCCAGAAGTCACAACACAGCTATAAGAAAACAGTATACTGATTTTTTTTATTGTATTTATTTTAATGAGAAAAAACACTCACCGCAGACACTCCAGGTGAGCCACCTATTTTAGCAGCTAAATGTAAACAAATGTATTAGGACAAACAATCTGACCACCAGTAATAAAAAATTGAATAAAGACTTCAAAAATTTGAAAAGGGAGCACTGTCACAGGCTCTGTTGGGCAAACCTGTGCTTGGTTCACATTGCACACGTTGTTGTGGGCTAATTCAGCATTGTGGGGTACAGAGTAACTGTTTCACCCTACAGATCTATGCCACCATGCAGAGCTGGGTGTTCAGGCACAGGAAACTCTCCCTAATGAGATGTGGCCCTTCTGCTGCCTGCTAAACAATTTGTTCTGTTGATGGTTTCATGGAAAGACCTGACAGACTTTTGGAGCCTTGCAAAGGATGAAACCAGAAAGACCTAATCAGCTGTTAGCCCCTGCTCAAAAGCAGGGATTGTAGAATAAAGGGATTGTAGAACAAAATACTTTTTTCCTCCCCTGGCAGAAAGCTTACTTCATTTAGCTGGTTGATAATGAGGCTGGGAGAAGGTTGCTCATGGTTCTGGGTACCTTCTCTGGTGTTAGTCAATGATGAGACGATGCCTCCCAATGGGAATGCAAGAAACGTACCAACTTCCCCAACACCATGTCCTGCACCTTGCAACTGAATAGGATGCAAATGGAGACTGTCAGCATGTTCATTGAAACTGACCACATCCCAGGACTTTTCTAGCCACCGTGGGTGGACACCCGGACTGTACGCACAGCCCAGCTCCATCATGGATTGTACACTTGATATAGCAAAATTTGTTCAGTATTTTGACTTAAGGGAAAAAAAAACTTAAAGGACAAAGACTTTCAGGCATTGGTTTCCCCTTCAGGTAGATAGAAGGATTAGATACCCTTAGCAGATCATTCCATCTGTATAGAGGGGGAAGGAGAAGCTGTAGTATAAATAAGGCTAACAGCACCCAATAAGTGGCATTCAGTAACTAGACAGCCCTGGTGCAAAGAGATAAAAGCTTTAAAATAGAAGGTTTGCAAGGAAGAAAGATAGACACCAGGGAGAAACAGAGTACCAAGGCTGTCTGTTTTCTCCATACCGCTCATCTTTTGTATTTTGCTTCACTGACATGATGCTGCCTGGGACTCTTCTTTCCATGGAAAATCACCAGCAAGGAAAGTCCTTTTCATTTCCTCAGAGTCCAAACTTTCTAGCCTTCATTCTTCACATCCAAAAGATATGGACACAGATATTTAAATGCATTTCTGTGGTTTTTTACTAGAAATAAACACATTTTTTTCATATTATGTCTATATCTGCTCATGAAGGAAATTCTACAACTTCTTATTCAATATGCTATCCTGCTTAGTGCTAGACCACGCGTATCCATGCCAGCTGTCCCAAATGCATTCTCATCAGTGAAAATAATTCCAGAATTTTGTCTCACTAATGACACAAGTTCTTTGCTAGCCAGTAGCAAACATGTCACTTCTACAAAGCTGTTCTCTCAAGCTTCACCTTCTTCCCTTTTGTTTTACAGTTGTGATTCACAGGTTCCTTATACCAGTTTTCTTTCATGTAGTGTTCTTCCATTACTTATCCTGAAACTGCAAAATGAAGGACTCAGTTACATTGCTAGACTTTATGACTTTTTTTTGTGTATATGAATGGAATGTGTGTATAAAATGACAAATGAATACATAAAGAGACTGAGTTAAACTACACTGGATTGCTTCTCCTCTGTGTAGTAATTTCCATTTGCTTATCGCTCTGCCAGGCTTGGACTGCAAAAGTTAAGGCTTGCTTGGAGAACTTTAAATTACATCTTTCTGAACTCTGAAGTGCTTGACATTGTGATTCAATTTTCTTCAGCAGCAGTTTTTGTTTGCTTATTTTTATAATATAGCAGGCCTTTTCTCTGGAAGGTAGCTCACCGTTTATATTATAACAACATCTGCAAGCTCAGAGCTAAATAAAAAGCTAATTGCACTAACTGCTGTATAAACATACAATAAATGTCCTTGTCCCAAACCTGCAAGATGAGACAAATGCAAACAGATGGGTAAGACAAAAAAAGAAACAAATTGAATAGGATATCCCTAATTCTTAAATGTCAGTGCTCAAAACTTCATTCATTTGGCTGCAATTCAGCTGATAGCAGATGCTTAGGGGAAGAATATAAGAACAGTGCATTATAGAGTGACTTTTGCACTGCTTTACCTTCCAGCTTCCAGTTAGGTGTTCCATAAAGCCAGAAGTTATAACTACATTGTTGTGTTTAGCCATGCTGTATGAGCTGGTTTTTGGTGAATTTGCCTTAATTACTTTCTAAAAGTAATTTTGGGCTCCAGAGCATCCTGTGGCAATGAGTTCCACATTTTAATTATTTGCAGAAAAAGTATTTCCTTTTGTTTGCTTTAATCTGCTTGCCTCATAATTTCATTAGTTCCCAATAAATTCTTACACTTAATTGTCCCTATTTATTTTCTCTGAACCTAGTCACTTAGTATCATGAGATCCTTCTGCAATTCTTTGCTGTCTGCTTTAGCTTTGACTAGCCTGAATAATTTTGTACCATTTACCAACTTAATCACCTCACTCTTCTTCCCAATCCATTTAACTAATTGCATGAGTCAGTATAGTTACACTAAGCCTTACAGGTAACCCCTTTGAATTGCAAAAGCCAACCATTTTTTCTTACCCTTTATTTTCTAAAAAATTAATAATCTATGTGACCGCTCCTATGACAGCTTGGTTCCTTTAAGCATCTCTGTTGAAAGATGTCAAATGCTTGCTGATAAAATCACTGTACCACTTGAATCAATGTTACTTACAAGTTCAGTGACTGGATCAAAGAAATGTAATAGATTTACAATGTAATACTTTTCCTCTAAAAGGCTTGATTCTCCCCTTCAAGCCTTTCCTAGATACATTACATTTATCCAATATGCACCAACTTGTTCTTTTTAAATTTTCCATTTTATTTATCACCTTATGTTTCTCTTATGCTAGGGCTGATTTAAGCAATATATCATGAACTACAGTTCACTCATAGCCTTCTCAGGGAGTTCCTCTGGAGCACTTAGGTAAATACCACATGGTCCTGATTAACAGTTATTGTGTGGTTTACATTTTCTTCTAGGCACAAAAGTCCTTGTATCAACACTTCAGTTTGAGATAAATCTTCAGACTCTTTCTCTGTAATGAACGGTCCCGGTATGAGAAACTCCATAAACTTCTCTGCACTGAATAGTGAAGCCTTGGCATCAACTTTAGGTTTTCTGCTCTAGTCTGATCTTTCTTGAGTATGCCTTTTACACATAGATCGTTTTTCAGGCTTACCAATTCTCTGGCATGTTTCCTGCCTGTGATGTTTGAATAAGTTTCTATTATTAGTTTTACTGCCTTTGGTAAATTGCATGCTTCGTATTGGCCTTCCTTAGTAATAGCTTTATGTTTATCTTGCCAATGTTTATGCTTTCTTCCATTTTCCTCTTAAACATAAACTCCAGTTTTGAAGAATACAATTTTACTCCTGTTAGCTTTCTTTTCTTTGGTTTTTAGCTGCATTGGTTTCTTTGTGTTTTGACTGAATATTTTTAATTGGTGGAAAACATTTAGTCTTCTAACACAGTGCCCCTAAACTGTCTTCTTGCTCTCATTCTCCCAAGTTTTTTACCCTGTTAGTTGCTCCACCTTATCAGCTTTGTCTTTGTCTTTTACTGGCTCTTCTGAGATTCACTGCTAATGGTCTGCACTTTTTTTTTTTTTTTTTGAGAGGGGGGAGGGGGGAAGAGAAGGGGTTTTTTTGGCTATTTTTTTCTGTCTGAGAAGAACATGGATTTTCATCACATTATGATCCTTGACCAGAATGTTTCTGAACTAACACATTATGAACCATCTCCAGCTCACTCCTCAGGCCTAAACCAAGAGCTGCTTCTCTTCTCTGGATCTTCATTATTTTTTCAAAGTGCTACCATTCTCACTATTTACAATTTAGATCAGCTGTCCCTCGTGGGATGTTTTCCTTGTCTGCAGTAGAGTGACTGAAATTTCCAGTCACTACGCTCTTTTCACCCTGACAGCTTCTCAAACCTCCAACAATTAGCTGACCGCAGTTTCTAAGATCCTGAATATGTCTTTTCCTACAAATTATGCCCTCTCCAGGTACCACAGAGCATGAGCTGTCTACTCTCATCTAGTGTATTCTCAGCTCACTATATTTGGCACAGCTTTAGGCAAAGAAGCTCTACAACTGTGTCTCCAAATGCAGTAGGAACCTTACTCCATGGCTTCTGATATCTTGCCTTTAATAATGGACAACGCAGGCTCACAGAAAAATAAGAAGCCCTGTGCAGTAATTCAGAGGGCAGAATTCTTCCTGAAGATCTCCATATACTGCCACATGATCAGAGCCCAGTTATTGTAGATTGCTACATGAATACTGGAACTGCAGTGTCTTTGTACCAGAATAGTTTTTGTGAATGTATCCAAGAAACATTCCAAAGCAGATTATAGCAATCTTAAAGAAGGTTGGCTTCAAATACAAGACTCTTGGCAATGGAGCTTTAAACTTAAAAATAGCAACAGTCAAACCTCCCGGTCTTAAATTATTGTTGCACCTGAACCTTGAAGCTGTGCTAAGACTTCACCTTAGATTTATAAAGAGAGGGCCCATCCTTTGAAATTATTATCAATAGTAGATACCTCGAAGCTTGAGTAACTTCTTTGTGTGAACGGCATTGACTCATGTACCTCTTGCCACATTACAGCTCTCAGTGTCACAGAGATGAAGAAAGTAAATTTAAAATAGGAAAAAATATCAAGCTTGGGAAATCAGGGAGAAAACTGTTTAAGGACACTGTTTCTGAAAGGTAATAGAAAGGAAGTTTCCTCATATGTGGATCTAAACTATTACAGATCTTAATGGGGAACATCAAACAAAAGTATTTTATTAACTGTTAAATGGAAAGCAACTGTACCGAATTAAGGAATTATTTTTACCATCTGGTATCAGCTGTAATGTTATATTCTCCCCTCTCTGTAAGCCATATCTAGCTCTTTACTTTTTAATCTTGTTTGGTGCCAGAAGGAAGTAAATACCAAAATGGCCTATTTCCATTGATACCATGCACTCATCATAAGTTCAGTTTTAACTTCAGGTACACAGCAGTACATCTCAGTTTTCTGTGGTTATTTTACATGGTCACTGGGATGTACCTATACAGACTCTGGAGTGAAAAAGGGAGTGATCACTGTGCTAAACTGTAGAAGAGGGAGTGACAGAAAATGATAAAGGAGGAGGATGCTCAGATGAAAACAACAGCCTAGTTAACCAATAAATAGAAATTTTTTTTTAACTTACGTTCACAACCAGTAAATTAGCTTAGTCCAGGTCTAATATCCCAGATTGGAATTACTCTGAGGGTCACCCTGGGTCTCATTGTTTTGGGAAAGCTTTTAAAAATGTCATGCCTTCTCTGTCATCTGCAGCAGTATTTCAAGCACAGATGTACTTCCTCTTCACATATGAGAGTGCTGTGCTATTCCCAATCTTGACCTCTCAGAAAAAGACATTTTATCGTCTAAAGTAAGTCCACTCCTTGCCTATGTTTCAATCACCCTGTGCATTTTGTCTTTCATGTACGTATTAAAAATCTCACAGCCCACACTCCGAAACCAAATGTGTGGTTTAGAACAGCATTTTTCAATCAACAGCTCTTATTGCTGTGGCTGAAGCTGAGTGATAAGTTAGAGCACATAAAGGCACTGAATCCTGTAGCCTTCAGTAGCTGTTAGCTTGGGTTGAAGTTGATGGCTCCAAGTGACTCAAAGTCTTTTGCAACCGAGTTGTAGAACTTGAGTGCAAACACTTCCTCCTTGTGCCTCTGCTGAGAGATCCAGTTCCCCCTGAGCTGGAAGGAAACAGCTAGCATATATCACAGTGGGTGATTAGGGATTGTTAGTATGAACAGGAGCTGAGTCTTGAGGTATCATGACTATCAAACTGTAAGTACGAAGCTGTGACACTCTGCCCCAGTACTCTTCCGTTTCCTCTTCCCTATGTACTCAGAAGTGTAACCTGCAGGAGCGAAGACTTCCCTGCTGTCTTAAGCTCTAACAGGAATTATCGTGGAGAAGTCCTGAGACAGCTGAAGTCCCAAGGACACTGCTGAACATTTATGATCATGAACATGCATCTTTCCTTCCAGCATACTACAGAATGTGCTAGAGTGCATCTCATCTGAGACATCCCAATGCATGTATCATGTAAATCAGAAAACACATACTGTGGAAAGCTGCAGAGGGCACACTTGAAGAAACAGGATCACACTTTCTTGCAGGAATTGTTCAGGTAACTCAGAGAAGGAATAGGACTTCTGAAGTGTGGACTCAAGGAAGAGTTAACCAAATGTATTTGCCGTATTAACAGTAACAGAGGATAACAGAGAGCAACCCAGCCCAGCAGAAATGTCACAGACCAGATGGACAGCTAGTGCCATTCTGGTCAGGAGAGAAAAGCTTGCCTTCCTGGGATCAGGGACAAGCAGACAGACATTTGGCAAGTGGCAAGCTCTTGGTGAGTAGACTTGATATCTGAGAGACTGCCTCTTCTGCATGGTTTTTTTAACAAACATTTTTTAATGGATCATCTAGTCTAAATGTTTTATGTACTTTGATTTGCACTTTATCTTGGCCTGGATTAAGAGTGATTTCAAGAGGGATGAATAACGATTTCTTAAGCAGGGAACACTAGATCACAGCTGTACAGATCTGTTAGAACAGCACCCATCTGAGCACAAATGGATCCAGAGGCATACCCGGTCCTCAGCTAAGGGAAGAGATGGCATTTTGGATTAGATGTTGTAGTTTGCACAACTCAATTTTACCTCTCTGTAATAACAGCAAAATGTAGGTTGCCTTCAGAAAACTGTAGTTAGCTTATGACTGCATTCACCATCATGTACGGTGCCACAGAAGGCTGCCAGGCACTCTCTGGCCCTAGGCTAAGACATAGCTACAGTGTCTGCTGTAGGAGGTGGGTCTCTACTGCATTTTCAGGAAGGATGTACTCAGGCTGGTAGCACTCTAGCTATGACAGGTTGACAGTCACTGTAGGATGCACAATGTACTTGAGAAACATCGTAAATTCAAACCCGTGTCGTGTTCTCTCCTGCCATTAGGCATCTGGCTCTGTACTGCTTTCTGTGTAGTCACTGCTAGCTTGATACCAACATCTGAGCCAGACTGTTTAAATCTAGTTCAAGTATTTGTGCATAACAGAGCAATGTAGAAGTATTCAGGAACTCTCATTACATTGAACAGACAAGCTATTTTATATTTTTAGTGGAAAAAAACCAACAACCCTGCAGTCTAAAAAATATTTATATAGGACATCGCAATTATTGTTCAGAATTAATGAGTTTTATCCCCTCCTTTTGGCTTAAAGAACACAAAATCCCAATGAAAGGAAACAGATGTAGTTGTTTTAAGCATTTCCAAAGGAAACTGCAGTAAAGTCTGAACCATCACTGTATAAAAGCCTTGTGTGTCATGGAGATGTTCTGATATTGTTTTCATTTGCCAGCTGTGTGTAAAGAGGGAGTTATGTCTGTGGCCAATAGGTCTTCCCACATCAGAGCAGTAACAACAACAAAGCAACGGAAATATTAGGAAAACGCTAACTTTACCTTCAAATACACTTGATTTTCCTAAACAAGAAACATGAATTAGGAATCAGTTCAAAGAAAAATGGACAGAATTTATAATGCTCTACTGAAAGAGACAATAATAGGAAGAAAGACCATTAATAAAATGAACTAGTCTAAAGAGAGTGTGGCCAACAAATAAGATATCAGAACATTACCTCCTGGCTCCCCCTCTTAGCTAGTGCTTGTCAACCTCTATCCTCTAAGAAAAATACAAGCATTTTCAATTCAGTTGGTCTGAAGAGATATGGAATAATAAACTAGCAACGAATTTCTGGGACCACAAATCAGGCAATTCAAGTCCAGCTCCTGCCTTTGCCTTTACCATTGGTGGTGTTATTATCTGTGTTACGGTAACACCTAGCAATCACAGACCCAATGCAGCAGACATTTCTATGTCAGACCCATAAAACTATAGTCTTTGCCCTGGAAACACCTGCAGCCTGGTGACAGGAGCTTCCTGTGCTTTGGTTTTCCTATCAGTCAAGTGGGGCACTTCTGCTTGCCCAGGATGTCTGTATGACTTTGCTGTGGGTTTCTGACTGATGTTCTTTTTCACCCACTGCCTGCTGCACTGGAAAAACAACTGTTTGAACAGAGATGATGATGCAGATCCGCAGATCATAGGTCCCATTTTGCATTCAGTGCTACACATTGCAGGGATATGTTCAGACCTTACCACATATGGAGTCCTAGCTATTGAACACGTTGGAAAAAAACGCAAACCAGAACATCCAAGGGATCAAACATCTTACAATTCTTCTGACTCACATCATTGCATGACAGGATGACACTTTAAATTACTGACATTTTCCAATGGGAATGCAATGGAAGTGACAAAATATCTTCTGTGAGCTAAAAAAAAAAAATCATGCACAACTAATACAAAATAATGGTTGAGATCTGGAGTGGAAAAGATGATAGTTCCCTCTGAAAACGCTGTCCTTGGTTTGCATTTTCTTAATGTATTTCACTGAAAGTGTCTTTCCCTAGTCAGTTGAGATGCTGACATTGATAAGTCGTTTCAGTTACTTAATTTTTCTCTGTTTATTCTGGTCACCTTTTGCATTTCAAAGCATTATCCTTCAGTTTCCAAGAACTACGGTGTTGCCCTGACAGCTTGCAATTAATCCATGAGACTTTAACCCCCCCCCATCAGCCCTACAAAACCTGAAGAAAATTTTTTTAAAAACCCAATACCCTAATGAAAGAGTATAGGGGAATAAACTCCTGGTGACCCAACAGAAAGAAAATATCAGAGAACAATAACCCTTTCAGGAGACCGATATTTCAGTAAGTACATATCCTGTTCAACAAATACCATCTACAGCGTTAATAAAACACAGGAAGGCTGTCAAAGCTTACTTGCTGGACAAAAGCTCTAGAAAAGAGGACTTTGTTTTTCTACCAAGGGAGGATACAGTCCCCAGGTAATGAGAGGGGTAGCTTGTTGTGTGACCATATCACATTCTGCATGGCCACTAGTACCTAATGCAGCCACCACAGAGGAAGGGAGGGAGAAGGAAGCTCTTTTAAATTCTTCACTCCCAGCTCAGTACACCAACTCTTTTGCTGGGAAGTGATAGATAATGGACAGAAGTCATTGTCTTTGAGCAGTCTGCATATGAGTACCATCCAGCAAAGAGGATCAGTCATTGAAGTAAGGATACTCTTGATATTTTCATGTGGTTTCATCAAACTGTCTGTGAGAGTCAAGATGCTCGAAGAAGTAAAACAGACTGGTAGCTATGGAAATGCAAAGTCCTCCTGTCTGTGGGATACAGCAGCCTAGGGCATGGGAGCAAGCCCAGCTGATTATTGGACACTCATAAGGTAAATCTTGTAAATGTGAGGATGCTTCTTATATGTAATAAATTTTTTGCACACTCATCTGATTACATAAGTCCAAGTGAGATCAGCCTAAGTAGAACAGGAATGAACGTGAAGGTTGTATTCACACTGCAGTGTTACACACAGCCATTTTTTCAGGCAGGTTCCTGTTGAGCTCATGGCTCCAAAACTGATATGCTTTCTGATATGCTGGTGATATCCTGTGTACGTTCTGCATTTGAACAGGATACTAGGTTTTGCATGCACTTTATGCTTTAAGAAATAAGGCACATACTTGACTGCTGTCAATTCAGCAGATGGTACATTTGAATATACAGTAAAATACTTCCCCAAACTTTACTAAAAATATAGTTAATTTTATGAATTAATACCTTGTTATGTGTTTGCACTGGGAGTTTGGAGGGCAAAAATTAGCACTTTTGCCTGGAGCTTCATCTCAACAGCAATATGGACAGAAAAAAAGAGAGTGGAAGTGATGCATCCCTGTTTTCCACGGAGCCATGGGCTGGTCTATCAACAAGAACCCCTTCTCTGCAGAATCCTACAGGACCATGGGGGAAGAATCTACATGCCAGCGGTTACACAAAACCAGTGGATCTGCAGTAGCTTGAGCCATATCTGCACAATGTTTCCCATCCTGCACCTATTCTATTGTGCTGGCAGAAATTCAGCAATCATCAGGGCCTCTGGTCCCATCTCTAAGGATGTACAGCTGAGAACAAGACACCATTGACTTAAGCTGCAGGAAGCAGAGGTTTGGAGTAATGAGCCTCTGCAGAAAGGCTCTGCACAGCCCTGTTTTGACAATGTGTGTATGTGGTTTTGGAGGGGGTGTGCATGCCAGAATACAGCCAGAGAACAAAGGTACAGGGTAAGAGTCATCCTAGATTCAAGGTCAAACTTTTTCGAATTCCTAAAACAGGGGTCATCCTGCATTCATGATCTTATTCTGCAACAAATGCAGTTATTTATTCAGCTCTTTCCCTTTTCCAGTCTTTATGGTTGTCATTTCCAATTCTAGACAGAACTGCAATGTAACTTGTATTTATTATCTACAACTCAGTACGTGGCATTTTACCATCACTTTTTTCTTCTCTTTTACCTGTACCTCACAATTCTGCATTTTGGATTTGCACCTGCATGTTTTCAATAGCATTACCACACAGCTGCCCCCTAAAAAGACATCATAAGATTCCTCTCTACAGTCATCTCCAGGTTCTCCATTTTAACTCCCTGTCTCTTGAGTGTGCCAGGCAGCCACCCTGGCCCAGTTCATATGATAACATTCTGGTGATTTGCAATCTCATTAGGACCCACCACTCCAGTTTAACAGCAGCAGAGGACGTGCTGCTTTTTGCTGCTATCAGCAGAAGTGCAGCACGGTTGAGAACCTGCATCTTCAGGAAGGTATTTAATTTTCAAGTTAGTAACTTGTCGTACACACATTTACTCCTTCCCCTCTCCAGTTTTAATAACTGAACAAAGTGTTTGAAAGGAATTCCAGAGGAAGAAACTGTTTGGTTAAAACATCAGAGCTGAGTTTCTTTCCTACCATGGACTTCCTAGGAGAAATTTGGCCAGCCTTGTGAACATCTCCACTCACTCCCAGTAAAATTTAGAAAGTGAGAAGGCTACTGTGAGACTAAATCTATGAACAACTGTTCCTAGGTGTTATGGGATTGAGATCAGATAAATCCACAGAGAGATAAAAATCTAGAGGCTGGGAAAAAGTGAGTAGACTATAAGAAGAGACAGTGTCTTTCATACTGTCCCACCAATGTACCCCATTAGCATGGACCAGGAGAAAATATTCAGAAATGAGGGGACAATTCATCCCCAGGCCCATTAAATTATTGGCCCTTGTTTAGTAGGAGTGTCCAGGGAAGTCATGTCCTTTTTTTTTTGGTGGAAAATTGTTCCTTAGGATGCATAACTCTGAGGCAAAGCTCTTAACTTCACACAGGTCACAAATAATCATGCAAGCTGAAACAACTTGATCTTTACCACTTTGGTCTAAAGCCACCTAGGGACTGTTGCCTTGGCTGAAGTCTTCAATCAGCCTTATTTATCTGAGGTAAGTTTGTGAGAGGACTCTGAGAGTAATGAAAGACAGAGAGATGTTCCAACAAAGACCTTGGAGGGATGACCCAGAATCTACACAGAAAATAAGGCTTGAGAAACCTTGCCTACAATATATAGCCAGATATGAACTGGGCCAGGGCTATAGCTGAATGGTTTTATTTGGCTAGGCACAAAAGTACAATCTGTATATTGAAACTGCAAGACATATAAGAGAAACAAGAGGGGCAGAACTCTGTTCTACTTGTTCACATAAGCCCCAAATAACAGACCCAGGTAAATCAGGGGGAATAGGTTTTTTCTAGCATGATGATAACAGCACTCTGTTACAGTGGTTTTTAATCAGCTTAACAAGCCTTCAAGTTACATTCAAATATAACCTCCTGTAGAGGTTACTTACACAAAAAATTTGAAGGCCGATCTCATTTTCACCAACTGAATATCAAGTTGTTATTTACAACAAATAATTATGACCTTATCCTTCCAGATGCATGTTACAGGCCAGGGAAGAATATATATAGCAGACTGTCATACTCTGATCCTATGTCTCATTTCCCTTTATATTTACCAGGCAGACTTCCTTTCCAAAGAAGGCTGCTGAAAACACTTTTTAATAGATAGAAAGCAATTTTCTTTGCCCATGGCCTCTGCAAGGCAAGAATTGAAGATCTTAGTGGTACAGCTCTGTGAAAAGTGTCTTTCTTGTTGCTTGCATTTTATTCTTCACTAATCAGCAGTTGCCTGTCAAGTACAGCACGGTAAGGGCAGTCAGCTGGCATTCAAAGTAGTGCTGACTGAACAGTCTGCCAAAGATGCACCAGCACGCAGGCAGAGATTTGGAATTTCTGTGTTGACAGACTAGAAGTAACCAGGGCCAAGAAGGCAGAACTGCTGTGAGGCATGCTTGCCCTTAACTGCCATTCCTCATATAGCAGATACATTTAAAAGCCCGTTTCCATTTCATTTTCATTTTTCTTATCTTACTTTATTGTTCTGAAAGATGGCAAAGCTGTTAATGTCCTCACAATCTTAAAGCCAAATATCTATACCTCCCCAAAGCCGCCAATCTTTAACAGATTAGCACTGGGCAGATGCCTGTATGGAAAGTAGTCCAGTGGGCAATACAGGCACTTGCCTCCAGTTCCTCACAGAAGGCACCACAGCTGCACACACACATGCAGTGCCTACAGCTAGGCACATCCAAGGAACGCAAGAGCATGGTGTCTGCTTCTAATGTGTCTAGGAGGGATATTTGTGCAAGAAACCTGAGCAAGCTACAATCCCAATATGAAAACTTAATATGACTTAATTCTACTTTGAGAGGTTGAATTTCAAAGTTCCGTAACAGGTCAGCAAAATGTGAGCACATTACTTAAACCAAGTCCTTAAAATATACGTGTCGTGAAGCCTTGTATAAGAAGATTTATGGAGTATATAAACCTCCTTTTGGCATAAAAGCCATTTCACATCTGGACAGACCAGAATATGTACAGCCCTTTGATTCGATCTGTTCACAGCTACAAAGGATAAACTGTGTATGAAGGCTGTCCTGGAAGATTGAAAGGCTGCGAAGAGTGGACTCTCCTCAGTATCTGTGCTAAGTATCTCTGTATCAGCATCTTTCCTGAGAAACAGCTCTGTTGGGTATTTTGGCTAGAATCTGGCTTCAAGCACACATGCTCATTCCACCAGGTACTGATTCATGACAATATATTCAAGCATTGCCAAGTACAAGCATGTAACACCTATCCCACTCTCAGGACTTTGTAACAGGACACTAGTAAATCTATAAAATCCCAGCTGCCACAGGCAAAGGAGAAAGGGAGATGCTGTTCAATGTCTCTTCCAGGAAAAGCATCAGGGGAATCAAATAAAGCTCCTAAAATCCAGGTTCAAAATAAACCAAAGAAGGGAATTCTTATGACACCAGGTAATGAGCTGTGGAACACCTCTTCAGAAGATACTGTAGAGACTGAAAGCTTAAATGGGTGGAAGGGAAGACTGGACAAGTTTGTGGAAGAGAAACCCACCAAGGCTGACAAAATATGTGAAAACTAGATCCTGCTTGGGAAGTCTCCAAACCAGAAATGTTTGGAAGACAGGAAAGTACAAGGGGAAGTATCATATATGGTTCCTTTACTACAAAATTTTCTAGGTATTTTGGGTACTGTTGAAAAGAAGACTGGAAGGGATGGTTCTATTGTCTGACCAGGTGTGACCTTTCTTAGTTTCTGATAATCCTCCTCAGCCGCAGATTTGTCGAGCATGACTGACTTCAAAGCAAGCAATCTTTTATTATGTAATGTAAGAAAAACTAATAAGTATGTGAGTTACCATGTAAGATTAAAAGGTCATTGAAAAATGTAAAGACCTCAGAGGGAAATTATAAATGCAAAAGCTGTGAGATTTTTCCCTGCTTGCTTTATTATAAGGGATATAAAAAGGTTAAGGGTTTTTTTTAGCTAAAAATAAAAAGGCTCACTGATTGCATCTGGAATGCAACTGATGTAACAAAATGCAGTGTCAATTGCTCCAACTGAACACAAAGGAAAGTAAGAGAATAACTGTTTTGTTGCTGTTAAATGTAAGAAATAACATTTTTAACCATGGAAGGTGAAAAATCTTCAGATGGAGATGTGATTTCCAAGCTATCTGTGAAGGCAGAGGAGTACAGTGACCTAATGGAAGGCTGCAGAACCAGCATAAATGTGGCTGTTTGATTGGCTAGAGGCAATAGGGTCTTTAATATCTCTTGGACAGTACCTGCAGGGCCTGTGCATCATCTGCTAGAACAGTCTTTCTTCTATTTTTCTCCTTAAGAATGTTCCCTCTCAAGAATACTACTGGCATGCGTAATGGCTTCTGCTGCTTATTTTTTTTTTATTTCTCCTGATAAACCTCCATTACTTTTCCCACTAGCTAAAAAAGATCTTCTCTGATTCCCAGCCCCACAGGATAACTAAAGTGAGCAGAATCCAGTAGTGACAGAAAACTCATTATGGAGGGTAAATATCCTTTAAAAATTCCTACTAAACCTTGAGTTAAAGACATTTTCTGTCTGTGTTACATCACAAATGTATTACTTCCCTTTGCTTCCCTCTCTGGAGGAACACAGCAAGCATCAAATGATAGAATGGAAGAAGCCAATCCTTACTACACTGTTTTCACTATTTGTCTCTCTCTCTCTCTTTTTTCTTTTTTTTTGTTTTTTTTTTTTTTTTTTTTTACAAGCTGGGATTAACAGGTTTTGGAGAGATTAGAATGCCAAGATATTTGTAGTTCATCAAAATGGAAGCAGCGACTGCAAGATTTGCAATATAAATGTGTCTGCAGGCCAGATTTGCTTAGCAAGCCCACAGCTGTACTGCAGTCACATACTCATTTTCTTTCTGTCTTCCTGGACAGTCACATGAAGAAAATACAGGGTCTCTTCCAGAATGTATGCACAACGAACAACCCAGGATACTTCAGCAGAATTTACAATAAACATCTCAAATGTAAAACCTGGTCTCAAGCCACCATTATTCCTGGCAATTCTAATGAATGACCAGACGAAGATCTGAATTAAGATTTAACCCAGAGCCTTGATCCAAATTTTGCTGAAGTAGGAGGATATTTTCATCCAAATTTAGATCAGAAGTTTGCAGATTGTGACCTGTTTCTGTAATGACCCAAATCCACACATTCAATGAGCAGCAACCTTTTCAGAAATCCCAATTTCAAAGCTTGAGTCAGTCTCAGCCACTGATTGCAGGTCCATCATCCCCTGGCTACTCTTGTTTGTGTATGTGTAAGTATGGCTTGAACTATTTTTATAACACTGCTTGCTGTAAAGAAATGATAACCCACTTGTCAAGAACAGCATGCCTATAACATAAAATTAATCTTTTCATGCTGATTAGCTGCACTTTGCAGTGCTGATCCAAAGAGTAACTGCCACATGTCCCTTCAGTAATATATTCTGTACTCTTGTCATTAACTTTTGAAGGGAGAAGAAGAAAAGACTTAAGATTACTAGTAGTAATTAACAATGTCTATTAAATCAAAATATTTTTATCAGAAGGAAAAATAGATTATGAAATAATGATCTAGGCTGAAAACTGCATTCCAGAAATCCTTTGTTACGTACTTTCCTTCCCAAAGGGTCTGTAAATGAATGCATCATTTGATATGTCAGTGTAGGTTTATACTTCTTGGCAAAAGAAAAGTCCTGACACCACCCCCCCACCCCCACCCCAAAACACCCAATTATAACAAAATCTAACTTTAACCACGAGCCTGCTGGTGGTGGTCTTGACATGACAGATTTAAAACATTAAAGTCAGCTAGCATTACAATGGAAATGTGATGGGACTGACAACGGCTATTGCTTGCTGGAGGCACTCATGTGTAATCTTAGTGTACAGCTGAACGGAGATAATTAGGTCCTAAAGGATTAATCCAATAGTCTTGTACAATTCTTGTACAAAATCCTACTGGAGTAACTTTACTTTTGATTTCTGATTTGTCAATGAACATCTCCCTTTCATGGATTCTTCCAAAGCAGTTTGATCTTGAGGTTTCTGTCAATACACCACCTTCATTATTCCAAACAGACTGGATTTATGCCATCTGATTTTTAACATCTACATTATTGTCCAGAGGCCCCCTGTTAAACAATAAACAGGACAATGCACATGTAAGGGCAGTTGAGCTCCAACTTGCTTCAGGAACTGTCTAACAGAAAAACACTCCTACAATGGGATTTTCATCTTGATGCTCAAATATGGGCAGGAAAAATCCAACTCGGTGCCTTTCTTCTCCACATACAATGTTGGTCCTTTTCACGGCAAGAAAAGTTGAAACAAAGCACCTTATGCAGAGAGCCATGGATGAGGGGAGGCAACAAGCCCATGAGACCTCCTGGGCACCCACCCCGCAAAGCAGCATTTCTTTACAGGTGCGCATCCTCAGACAAGGAAGCTGTGGCTTCCCTTTCCTGGTTATTACTGTCGTTGTAAACCATTACCCCCAGTGTTCCCACCAGCACTGAAGAAATCCCTTTTTCTTGCAGGGGCTGCTACATTATTGTCACAGAAAGATTTCCTTTACCCTCTATTTGTTTTCACAGCATTGCCCTGTGAATGGGGTGGCTGACCAGAGAAGCCGCGCAAAGAGGAGATATCCACCCTCTCTCCTAGCACTGCCTGATGTGAGACACACATTCGCTTTGGCTCTCTGTGATACAGATGATGCTGAACAGCTGCACAGACCCATTGCTACAAATCGAGAAGAATCGGAGGCCTCTCCACAAGCAGTCTGCCACGAGCTGCAAGCTGGCACAGGCAAGTGCGGTCCCTGCCCTCAGGGACTTGTAGCAATGCTGCAGCGCCGCAGCAGAGCCCAGTTGTGAAAGCTTGTTTTTCTCTGTGGAGGAATGACCAAACCCCATTATGCAATAGTGGCTTTTTGTTCCCTGCTGCCTTTACTCTTTATTTGTTTCCATGGTAGCGATATGGAAAAATTAGGATTTGTAATGTAAAACCAAGGAAAGAGACCATTTTTCCTGTCAGAAGCCAGCTTGTGATGTACTTTGATATAACTGTGACAGCTAAACCTAACCTGTTTCATAAAGAATGGATACATTTTGTATAAATGACAAATCAGGAATTTTATTTTACGTTTCATAATGCACCACTTCATCTGGGGTTCATGTGATTTGTTTTTATATTTCTGCGCTCCAGCAAAGAGGCAACGTTTAGATAGAAACCCAGGCACACCCAAAACAAGATGGTAATTTCATAGCAAACAGTTAAGAATCTTCTACTTCTTTAAACTGTACTGCAATTTAGCTTAAGGTTGTGTAACACCAGAACACACCGCTCCTGTTCGGCATCGCCCTCAGTGGTTCTTAATACGTGCTCAAATGGAGCCCTCCTGTGTTTGCTAAGTTTCATTACAGCATCCATTAAATCTGAGAGATCATTTATTGACCTACATTCACAAGACTGAGCTCCAGAAGAGACAGTCAAGCTTCTCTCTGGCCTTTACACAGCATGGACTGTTGAATTCCACTTGCCAAATACAGTATCAAGCTCCAAAAGCATATCTTTTAAGAGAGATTTGGGTTTGATTTAAAGATGACAAATGAGAAAGAATTCGCCGCTAGCTCTGTCTTAGTTACATCATTTTTCAGTGGTAGCCATTGTAAATAACAATAGCTTAATCGTTATTCTGAGTGTTGCTTATGATATTTATGATTCATCCCTGCATGATTTCTGTATTGAGATATTCAAAACATGACTGGACACAGTCATGAGCAGCCTGCTATAGTTGATGCTACTTTGAGCAGGGGACATAGACTAGACCATCTCCAGAGACACCTCCCAACCTTAATGATTCTGTGATTCTGTAATTCTTCACTACTTTTTCCCTATGACTTTGAATCACATGGGCCATATTCTAAATAACATGGGAATATGTGGTATTCCTCTTGTAACCTTAGTCCAGAAGCCACAGGTGAAGTGATGAGCAGTACTTAAAACAGTTTTTCCTTCTGCTTTTGCTGTAGCCTCTTATCCAACTACGTGCAAAAGATTACATGGTCCATGCACCCATCTGTGCTTCTGTTTCTCTTCAGCACCCTTTAAGCCATCTGTAAGAATACATGTATTTTGGTCTAGTGGTACTATCACGGGACACCTTTACTATAAGCAGCACCTCAAAGAAAAAAGGAGAGAGAAGAAAGCAGCCATCAGATGGAAGAACAAAATCAAAACTAGAAACCAGATGAAACAACAGGGAAAAGAAAGAGGGAAGAACCAGGTAGGAGGTAGAAAGCAAGCACACAGAAGTGAGGCATGACACAGTGCTCTGCAATACTGTGAGACAGAAAGGTATGTAAGAAGCACATGCATCACAGGCATGCAGAACTGTAGGGAAACACTACCTTCAGTTACCCTTCCTCCTCTGTAGGTGCATCTCTAATTGTTATTAATAATGTATGTATGCAGGGGAAGCAGATCTGTAGGTGTGGTGATTGTTCTTTGTTGAGCAGGTTTAGAGACAAGAAAATACATTTTGCAGCTTAAAAGAAAGAATCGGTAGTTGCATCACTTCTACAATTCTTCAAAATAAAAATGGAGACCTACCCCCATTTCTATAAATTCATTTTCCACATTAAGAGTAAACACAAAGAATATTATTTTTATAGAGAGGCTTTGATTCCTCCAGATTGAAATTTTCCCGCTAGTGTTTTCAGAGAAGATGACATTAAAAGCAATTACATTTAAGAGAATTCACCATGCTTGCTCTCTTACATTTTTTGCATATTAGAAACAGTTTAATTACATACCTGGGGATAGCCCGAAGATAGGCTAACCTTATCTTTCAGGTTACTTAAAAAAAATATTAAACATTTTCTTTTCATAAGAAAACCACCTCTAGGTTTTCTCCTACATGCACCACAGTAGTAAACCATATGTTCTGAATATCAAATTGAGAAGCAGAAAACAAAGTTGGTGCTTTTATCAAAATAACTCACACAAAAGAAAAGATGAAGTATTCGAACTGAATTAATTAAAACTATTCTGTTTTACAGGACTCAGGTGAAACACAAAGTTTAAGTTAAATAATATGAGAAAATTAATGTGACTTAGAAATTACTATAGCAAAGGACATAATGTGTTTGCTAAAGTTTTACCTATATTTCAAGGGACATTCATGGATAGGCCACAGTTAACTATTCTGAATGATCCAAGTCTGTTATTCTCCTCTAAATGTTTGTCATGAACTCACATGAGCTGCTTAATATACAGTGGTTTGTAACTACTAAGTCTACTGGAAGAGAGAATGACATGAAACACCTGAAGTCTGCCCTAGACTTTTAAAGACTTTTTTTTTTTTTTTTCCTGGAAGGAAATTAATAAAAAGCTTTAAATGCAGACAACGGGCTGCAGCTGGGACTAGTAAGAATATACTTTATGAACATCTTGTCCAGCCGTTCTAAACAATTTTTCAAAGGTTCATAATGGCCAGTGAACCCAAACTGCATGTCAAGAGTGCATCTGGACAAAGCAGCCCACTGCATTTTTCTTACAGCTTTTGGTAGCAGTCACTCACACAGAGGGGCTAGAGGAGTCTGATTGTTTACAGAGGATGGAAATTTCAGTCTCTTTAGTGACTTGAAGGAGATTTTTTCCATTCCACAGACCAAACTCTAAAGGAGATTTTTACTACCTTTATCTAGAGACTAACACCTAATCTACAGATGCAGGCTTTGTAGGGGATTAAAGAGTCTTTAGGTCACTCAACGAATGGAATCCTGTTATCAAATTATCTTTTAATATTTTCAAAACTATCTCAGGGATATGTTTGAGACTGAGACTCACCAGCCTTAACAGTGCTACACGATCTGGAAGGTTTATTTTCTTTAATTCTGATGTTTACACTGAGAACAATAGAGCTTCACTTCGTCAGCTGGGCTGCCCATGGGAACTGACTTCACCACCCCGGGAGGCCATCGGCAGCATACTCACATGGCTGCCACATAATTTTTGATAATCAGCTCATGAAAAAAGGCTTTTGTAAAAGTGTGTGGTTTAGCCTGTTGCAGACGTGTACTGCAGCAGTATGATAATGCTGTATGTAAATAACAGTTCGGAGTGGGAGAACTGACTCCTCTACAGGGAGAAATAGGCTTTGATACTGTTAACTAATGAATGATGTTATGAGGTAGGATGTTCAGATACATGACCAAAGCAATTAATCTCAGAAAGGACTTTATGCTGAGGAATAAAATGTTAGAGGAATGCAGCAGATGTTTTAATTACTCGATGCTACCATGTGGAACAAAACCTAGCAACTGTGTGTGCTATGAAAATGAACTGAAGTAAGATCACTAGGTGTGCCTCTGCCAGCATTAATATTAATATGTCTCATTCATAGTTTGAAAGAGGAGAGCACTGCACAGCAGCTTCTGCCCAGGACTGCATTCCTGGTTCAAAAGCAATCAGCTAGGATGCCAGAAGAGCTACACGTGCTCTTCTGAAGCAGAATAAGGAAAACAACGTTGACAAAGGTTGTTTGACAAAGCCAAGAAAAAAAGAAGTCTGTTATCACTCTTCTGCAAACCTTGCTTCAGTAGTGCAAAACTATGCAGTCAACAGAAGTGACCAAATCTTGGACAGAATTATTGTTTTTATTGGATATTAGTGATCAGGCAATCGGAAAGGAAACCTCTGATCTTTGTTTCTTCATTTCCCTGTTCATGGATATAGAGTAGAAGCTGGCATCTGGAAGAAACATTAATTACGCAATTTGGCAATCCTGTTAGAAAAGTGGAAAAATCTAATTATGCTTTCAAAACTGATGAAAACTGTTGTGTTTTCTGCCTGTTCTGGGATCTATGTCAAACTTTATTTCAGTGGCAGATTGAAAGACACATGCTCATGTCAAGTTATGAATGCCTCTTGATTTGGGGACATGCTATATGTCAAATCTTATTTTCCACATTACTTCCATGAGGCACTGAACATCTTGTGGATAAACTGCTGCAAAGCAATGAAAGAGCCATTAAGACTGGATGGATCCTGTGAGAGGAATAACTGGCTTTCTGCCAGGAGAATCTGATGCAAGAGCCTTCTGTGGAGAACAATTCAGAAAGAAGGGAGAATGAAGAATAAAGGGAGAAGTTTCCAGAGGTTCCGGAGTTGGAAAGCTAAGGCAGAAAAGGTGTCACATCTTTAAATGATGCATGTGCTCTGTCTTGAAGAAGTTACTTCATCAACAGAAACAGAATCTGAAGTAAAGCTATGATTACACATTTAGCACGTGGTACTTTGTCCTGGTTTCAGCTGGGATGGAGTCGATTTTCTTCTTGGTGGCTAGTGCCGTGCTGCGTTTTGCATTTGGTGCAAGAATGGTGTTGATGACACACCGATGTTGTTAGTTGTTGCTGGGTAGTGTTTGTATTGGACTTGTCAGTCTCTCAGGCCCTGCCAGCGAGAGGGCTGGAGGGGCACGGGAGGCTGGAGGTGGGCACAGCTGGGACAGCTGACCTAGCCTGGCCAGGGGGATTTTCCATACCATATGGGATCGTGCTGAGTATATAAGCTGTGGGAAGAAGAAGGAAGGGCAGCGGCAGGGGGAGTTTGGAATGATGGCATTTGTCTTCCCAAGTAACCGTTACATGTGATGGCACCCTGCTTTCCTGGAGGTGGCTGATCACCCGCCTGCCCATGGGAAGCAGTGAATGAATTCCTTGCTTTCATACGCATCTATTGCTCTACCTGTGAAGCTGTCTTTATCCCAACCCATGCATTTTCTTCCTTTTCTGATTCTCTCCCCCACCACACTGTGGGGGAAGTGAGTGAGCAGCTGCATGGGACTTAGTCACCAGCCAGCATTAAACCATGACATACTTAAATTGGCTTAAGCAATTTGTTTCCCCACCATATATATATTCCTGACCTTCTCTTTGTGCAGGTGTGACTGCTTGGTAAATTGCCTGAGGGAACAGAGTCAGCCAAGAAGAGCCCAGCTAAAAACGTTAAGAATTTGTTCATTGAGGGACCACATGAACTTTTGTGCTGCAACAATGCAGGGTAGCAGGGACGGATGTGAACACTCTTGTATAATGAGCACTGGGAGATAATGAAGCTAGTACTGACACAAAGAGAAATATACACCAAATTATGTCATAAAAGTAGGTAAAAGGGACTCCATGCCCCTTAAAGGTGTTGACCATATTGGCTTTGTGGGGCAAGGCCTTCAAGTGTAAACCTATTATTTTGCAGCAGAGCTCTTTATCTCCTTTTTTCCCTAAAGACAGATCAGTTCTCCAATTCAGGCCACAAGATGGCTATGCATGTACCTACCAACACACAGGAAAAGACATCAAGAAATAAACATGAAAGATGGCGTATCACCAATAATTCCATTCTGGCAATCACAGGAGGAAAGAACAGGTGTGGAGCATATCAGACACACCCAGGAACACGTTTTCCATATATTTGCACTGGTGTACGTGGAAATAAAAAGCCATGTTTCCCAAGAAAACAGATATACAACTGTAGTCCATGTATTGGCTAATATCCCGCTTTAACTTTGGAAACCATTAGTCAAATGCAACAAAATTTGACAGTGCTAGAAATAAAAATGACAAAAACATGTAAACTTTAAGCAGGTTCATGAAACACAAAGATAAATACAGAGGACACAATCACAGTGCCGCTGAGGGAAGACTGTAAAGTTATCTCTACACTTGTTGCAGAAGCAGCCATGACTGTTAAAATGAGACCATAGTTACTACCTGGGCTCTGCAGTAGAGGCTACACCTCCTCGTGGTCCTTCAGGGTAACCCAAAGTAGCCTCTGCCCCAGCGTGTCTGGAGTTAGAGCTGCTTCCTCCCTATTGACTGGCTTCATTGATCACTCAATAATTTTTCTTCAGCTGAACCCAAATTTTGGCAACAGATCCTACAGATCATCATCCAGATCCTGTGCCCATGGGTGTAACTGGGCAAAGTCAGGCAGCTGTTTGAGGGTGGGCTGTCTGGTTTGTGTTTGCCCTTGCACTGTGTGTGATGTTGCGGTCTGGCCGATACAGGTTGCTTGGTGGCCACACAAAGAAGTCCATTGGACCTGTGGGATGATGTAGTCCTTAGGAACTTCAGGGACCACAAAAGACTGGTGGAAAAGGAAATGGATCTTTTTGGGCTGGAGTTTATAAACTTGGACTTTGGTGGTTTGGAAGAGCGTCATCCTTCCACCAGGAGTGGTCAGGTTACTAGAGGTGCATGAGGTGACCATCTCACTGATTCATTAGAGCACTAACATCAGCCCACACACAATTGATGTGTGAAAGTGAGGAGGGTGAAGAACCCCTGCTCATCATGACTGTGGCCTAACTTTCACCAATGCCATCAATACCTATTCTGGCTACCAGAGGAGATCTTCCAATTGATAGCACTCTGGTTGTGAAGATTCCAGATAAAAGTCCATCATGTCCTTGTTGCAGGAACCAGATAGGAAAAATGTCAGGAGTAACTGATAAACCAAAGAGAGTTCACGGAAGGAAAAAGATCCTGTTTCAGTGAACAACTGTGAAACATCATAGTACCACCCCCTGCTTCCCAAAGTGCAAGGGGGCTGTGGAATCTGCCCTGGTGGGGGGCTGGAGCTGTAGAAAATGCAATTGTGTGTTTGAAACTAAATTTGGACTGACTCAACATAAGTGCCTGGTCCGCCCAGTTATTAGGAATGTAGAATGGATCTTAATCCCCTGCCCAAAAGAAGGTATGGCTAGGAGGCTGCAGTGCTGGACACAGAAGGAAGTTAACTTATCCTGAGAGCTTGAAAAGCAGTATGAGGGCATAAAAATATCAACAAGCTGATAGCAGAGCGCTTGCTGTCTAAAATGGCCAAACAGTTTAGTGA
The DNA here is from genome assembly GCF_017639655.2 of Falco naumanni. NCBI lineage: Eukaryota > Metazoa > Chordata > Aves > Falconiformes > Falconidae > Falco > Falco naumanni. The sequence goes on along the minus strand of NC_054056.1, from coordinate 60,269,831 downwards.
CAAGCAGAGAGAACTGAAGAGTCCAGTGAAAAAAGGTGAAAGATCTGGATTGGAAGAAATGTCTATGGGAAGACATGATCTCACCTCTCTGGTGACCAGTGACAGGACAGGAGGAAATGATAGGAAGCTGCATCAGGGGAAGTTCAGACTGGACATTAGGAAAAGGTTCTTCACTGAGAGGGTGGTCGGTCACTGGAACAGGCTCCCCAGGGAAGCGGTCACAGCACCGAGCCTGTCAGAGTTCAAGGAGCGTCTGGCTGAAAATCTTAGTCAGATGGTTTAGTTTAGTTAGTCCTGCAAGGAGCAGGGAGCTGGACTCAATCCTTATGGGTCCCTTCCAATTTGAGATATTCCATGATTCTATGAATTCTTATGCTTCCAGTGGCTGTTCCAACTGGGAAGCTAGTCAGTACTCTAGATGATGTGGAATCCCTGACGTACAGCCTCCCAATGGACTGTGTTCAAGTAAAGATGTGAGTTGCCAGGAACATTCAAAGGCCTGGGAACTTTCAAGACTATTGGCTCCACAGACAATCTGGCATTCGAAGCCATGATTATGGCAAAAGAGATCTCTAAGAACATGAGAGAAATTAGTAAAAACTCAGCACTGGGCCCAGACCATTTGAGTCTGAGGGATCTAATTAAGATAGATCCCCAGCATGTCCAACTGATGGAAGATTTTAATCTATGACTGTATCCAGTGTCATATGGGACATAGTAAAAGAATACCTGACAGTGTAAATATCAAAATCTGTGTTGCCTGAATGACAGAGAAACATCAATAATTAGCAACCTATTGTGCCTGGGTCAACCATTTTGAGGCTGTTTTCAAGGATCTAAACAGCTCTGGTTATTAATTTGCAGCAGACGGACTTTATAAGACGACCTAGTTCCAAAAATTTTAAACTACTACAGCTACTTATCCGATAAGGTAAGAGGGAACATCAGCCTGTCAGAGTAGTCATCGCTGATTTGGGTAAAGCCTTTTACAACATAGGCCACTCTATGACGATCCAGAAAGGAACTGACAATCATATTATTGCCTTAATTAATTTTTTTTATCATAATATTAATACCCAGATAGATCTGAGGAATGAATGGTGGGACCCCACTGGGATCTGGACTGGGGTGAAGCAAGACAATCTAATGTCTCCAATTTTATTCAATCTGTCAGTCATCCTCTACTGTGCAAGCTGGAAAAGGAAAGCAATGGGTTCCATCACTGTGCAAAAAAGATAACTTCAGATTTTGGAGATGACTTGGTGCTACTGAGTGATTCTTGGGATGGAATGCAGAACATTAACATTTTTTAAGTCTTCTGTGAATAGACCGGTGTCAAGGGCTGAAGTGCCATGGCTTCTACCTCAAAGCAATGAAAGATTCTTATACAATCAATGACTGCCCTGGTTGGGCATTCAATGGCATATCGTTCAATATGAACGACCCAAGCAGCTCTGAGAAATATCTGGGCTTTTAGATATAGACCCACGGGTTGGGTTATCAAAACCTGAACCATCAGAAAAAATGAGTGGCTAAGGCAGACTGGGCAGGCTTCAATCAAGCCTTTTCAGAAGGAAGACATCTTGAAAGGATTTACTATCACTCAATTTTTTATCTAGCTGACCACACCAATGTGAAGGCTACGTTCCTCCAAGCCCTTGACTTGGCCATTCAATCTGCTGCCAAGGAACAGTTACACCTGCTTGCTTGTACTTGTGACACCATTCTTTATTCCAGCACATGCAACAGAGTCCTGGGCATTGTCAGACTCGTGGCATTAATCCCAAGCATGCAGATCTGCCAGCTGCAGCAAATTGTCCACCCTTCTGATGATGCTAAAAAATCAATAGTTCATCAAGAAAGTATTGCGAATGAATTTAGAAAGTTGTGGATTTCTGTGGAAGAGAAAACTCCATCAACTTGGGACCCAAAGGCATTCATGGTGATTCAGAAGTGACTTGTGGTGAAGCCCCAGTCTCAAAATGGGAAAATTCCACTCCAAAGGTCATCTTTCCAAGACCTAGTAACTGGTGGAAGGAAGACTTTTTGAATTGGACCAGGTTGCTGTGTCAGGGCTGTGGAATTACCAGCTTTAAAAAAGACAAAATTAGTAACAACTGGATTGACTATTACAGGGGCATTCCCCACTGGAAGCTCATTACCACCTTACAATTAAGAACTAATGTCTATCCTGTGAGGGAACTGGGGTAGGCAGGAAACTTAAGATCTGACAGCGCTGTCAAGCTAACAGTGAGACTTACACACATATTATTGGGTATTGCTCACCAGTTCAGGAAGCTAGGATCAAAAGACATAATCAACTGTGTGCTCTACTGGCTGAAGAAGCTCAAAAGAAGTGTTGGCTTGTGTCTTATGAGCCACTCCTACAAGACCACAAAAACAAGCTCTACATGCCTGACCTAGTATTTGTTAATGGTGGTCAGGCACTGGTGGTGGATGTAACCATCAGATATGAAAGAAAATTATCATCAATTGCTGAAGCAGTGGCTGAGAAGGTGAGGAAGTATCAAGGAGCAAGTCCAGGTTGTGACAAATGACAACAACATCAAGGTCATCAGGTTCCCCACTGAAGCATGTGGGAAGTGGCGTGGTGGCAATTACAGGCTTTTATCGGACCTTGGGCTCTCAAAAACCCAACAGGAAAAGGGGGCTCAACTCTTCTCCAGAAGCTTTATTCATGTCTGTAGATATTGTACCCATCTGTGAGTCATATGAGAACCATTGTATAAAATTCTCTGTGAGTCATATGAGAACTATTGTATAAAATTAATCTGACTGTAAATAAGTTACCTTTGTGGGTTGTCATGTTCTAGGGAAATGGATTCTTGTTGGAAGCAAGGGAGGCAGGACGGATAGTAGACAGGGACTAAAAGGGACTGGGTAATCATGATGCGTCATATTACCCACTGACAAAATCAGCTCAGCCTTACCTAGGTGGACAGGCCACCCTGCTTAACCTGGAAAGGAACATGTTAGTTATATGTGTTCAGTAAATAGTGGGGAAGGCATTATGAATGTTTCACACTGGTACACCTTATTAGACACAAGAGCACCCTCCTCCTCTCTCATGTCCAATGAATCTGGAAAGCCAATTAGACATTGCCTCCTTCCCTCAGCTGGGATATTTGTAATATCTCTCTTTATTCTCTGACATCTAATAAAAGGCATGCTCACACTGTCATCTTCTGCTGTTTAACCAAAGACAATCAGCAGGGAGACACAAATCTACAGAAAAAGTCTTTAATAATTTTGCTGTAGCCATGTGAAGGACAACACAAAAGTTGTGCTACCTCAGAGTTATTTGTTCACTTTCTGCTATATCCATTAAAGCAGGAACTAGTAATATCTCACAGCCAAATGAATTATATGGATTTAATGCTGAAGACAGGAAAAGAAAAGGTACTGGAGCGCTGAGGTGCTGGCACTGGGACGGAGTGATCGCAGAACACATTTTTGTGTATATAATGGGCTCAAAATGCATCTGAGCCAATTGTTCATTACACCATTAGTGCTAGTAGCAGTCTGCCTGGGAGGAGGAACATGCAGATCCTTCTCTTTTCCTCACAGGTTTTCTTAGCATGGTGGTGTAGCTTTTGTTATTGTAATTACAACTCCAGCTCAGGCATTAATAAATGACAAGGTAGAACTTCCCATGTCCTGCTGCCAAAAAAGGGTATCAGACAGAGCTGGGAAATCCAGACCTAGGAAAACGTAAATTCACCTTCAAGATCCAGTGGAGCAGCAGATAGGATTCAGCAGCTGATGTAAAATCAAACTCACTACCGTCAGTTCTGACTTTCTGAACAAGAACATGACATATTCACAGCAAAGAAAATTTAGTTAATTGGGGAAAAAAATTAGCTACAGTAATACTGATAGTCTTCTACAACTAACAGCAACTCTGAAAGAAGCGCAGGCTGTCCTTATGCCAGAGCTGTTGGTAGACTCAGCCACAATGGTAGAAGTTGCTGACCCCAGCTGCCTGCCTTCAGCCTCTAGCTAGAGGTTAGCCCCATGAAGTTTCACACAAGTGCTTTTTAATCCGTTTCAGACAAAATGAGCTGTATTAGCTTATGCAGCTCATTTTTGATAACCTGATGCCTTTGGTTGCAATGGTGTACAGGAAGAAATGCTTAGTAGGAGACATAAACCCTCTTTAAGGTGTAGTGATGGGCAGCTGAGAACTGGCTAATGATCAATGGCTTCTACTGCTACAGCTATTTGCAGAGTACACATCTGCCTAGTAAACAAACCCTGTAAGGTTATATTTAAAAATATAAGAAGTTTTAAAAAAGTTTGTCACTCAACTGCTATCCCTGTAAAATTTTCTCACATTGTACCTGGTCATTTTTCAACATCAAATTCTGATTCACAGCCAAGCACCAGATGCTGTGATATGATCCTTCCCAGATGTAAAATCTCCAGAGATTCCATGTCTACAAAATAAAAGCTACCCAGGAATATCCAATTTCATTCAATACTAGTCTTGGAAATCTTTCTTCTGGTCATTCCAGTATAAAGTATAACCAGACAGTGCGCATGTGTAGTTTCACTAGAGAGTGAACAGCTATTTATAACTCAGGGAACACAGCAGGCCAGAAGCACTAGCACAAACAAACACATAAACAATGTCATTAACTGGGTGCTTTGGAAGAACACTTTGAGATTATCCTGTTCTTTAATGCCGCCGCAGTGCTGTGATTTCATTTTCCCAGCTTTATCTGAAAGGCACTGTAGCAAGCTCATAGCTACATGGCCAGACCTGTCCTGGCTGCCATAGCAAGGGAAGGAAAAGACAGAGGTGTTGACACAGGAATCTCTTCAGTCACAGCTTCCTCTACTTCTTACCGCCTACCAGTGAGCGAGCGCCTGCCAGAAGCCTTTTTGCATATGCATTATGCAAGATTAGCTATGGTCTCCCAGTATTCCCATGACCACTCATCTGCTTTTGAAAGCATTGAAAGAAAGCCTCTCTACAACCTTTTTTCCTACTTTGTTCTAGGACACAGCACGATAGTATGTAAGATTTAGTGGGGATTTTCCACCATCTGCAATATATGATAGCCTCTCAAGTGCAGTGCAAGAAACCAAATTAAGAAAATTGTCTCCATGTCATCAAGGGAATGGGAAAAGGGAGAGCAATTCAGACCTGTGAGTTTGATGCCTACCTAGAGTAAAGCAAAATATGTAAATATTGCTTCTTGTCACCATTTAAGGTAGAAACAATTGCAAAGTTCTGATTCCTGTAAACAGTATGGAGTTTCAATGACTCCTATGTTCTGACAGAAGTTTTGCAAGTTTAACCAGCTTCTCGCTTTGCTTTCTCTCTCCTGTGTTGATAAGTACTTCTCTCACACAGATCAGGGGAAGGCAATAATGACGCCCAAGTTTGGAGAATAAACTTCCTGGGCTCCATCACTGACCTTCTGTGAGTCCAGGATGTTTCAGATTAACAGAGGTAGAGTCTCAAGGAACTGGACATAGGGGCAGTAACACCTCCTCAGCATTTACAATTCAGTTCTTAAGCATGTAATTCGGGTACCCTGCATGAGTGCACAGCCTGGATTAGCAACTCTGGTGTTGCTCAACCACCATGTGTGCCTTTGGTTTAAGATTTCTGTGCCAGCCTGACAGGACACAGCCTCTTGTTTTTGCAAATACTGAACGAGTCAGGCGCATACCTCGGCAACAAGGACCACTGCAGGCTTCCCCCGGAGCAGGGCAAGCAGTGCCTTTCAGCCTTGGGACACGGGTTGTGCGTTTCTACCGAAGCCTGGCCTCCATCTGAAAACCCTGGGAGAGGCAGGCCTGCGCGCATTCCCGTTTTCCAAAAACTGTCCTTTGGCTTTGGACAGGTCGGCGCTGGGGGGGCTCCCGGGAGCGAGGCACTGCCTAACACTGCGTGCGAGCTTCCACCTGCACAAGCCGCACCCGGTGACACCGCCCGCAGGCCTGCCAGGGAGAGCGCCAGACCCCCTCCCCGCCCCAGGCGACAGGGGACAGCCCGCCCCCGCCAGCAGCCGCCCCGCCCGCCCCGGCCCCGCCGCGCAGGCGCGCTGAGGGGCGGAGGGCCCGGCCCCTCCCCCCGACGCCCCGTGAGCCCTGCGGCGGCCCGTCGCGGGGGCGCGGAGCGCAGCGGTGCGTGCCGGCGGGCAGGCGCGGCGACATGGCGGCGCAGAAGATTAACGAGGCGCTCGAGCACATCGCCAAAGCGGAAAAATAGTGAGCGGCGGGAGGGAGGGCGGAGCTGGCGAGCGGGTGCGGCGGCTGCTCCCCGGCCCTCCGGCCCCGTGCAGGCGTCGCGTCGCCCGAGCGGGGCTCGGCGGAGCGCGCTGCCTGCCGCCGCGGCCCCCCTCCCCCGCGGCCTCCGAGCCCGGGGGCTGCGGGCGGCCAGCTCAGCGCGGCAGCTCGGCGCTGCCCTCGGCCCTGGGCCGCGGCGGGGGGCAGCTTCTCGGGAGCTGTAGTTCTCGCAGGCGCCCGTGCGGGGAGCGGCGGCCTCGGAGGAACTACAGCTCCCGTGAGCCCCGGCGGGGCGGAGAGGCCGGGCAGCCGGGGGGGAGGTGGTGGCACCGCGGCGGGGCCGGGGGGGCACCGCAGGCGCCGGGTGGCGTGACCTCGGGGGAGGAGGGGGGGGGGGGGGGCGTGGGCGGCCGGCGCGGAGGGGGTCGGGGGACGTGGGTGCTTGGCCCCATTTCTGCCGCAGGGGTCTTCCCTGCAGGGGGCCGAGTGGGTGCTGGCGAGCGCCCTTTCGCCCGAACGGGGAAAATAAAGCGGCGCGGAATAAAAAGTCACGTCAGGGAGGCCTTGTGGCTCGGGGGCCTGAGCAGTTTCCCGAAGGGCCCCGTGGCCTTCATCGCTGTGACCCTAACCGGGGGGCAAGGGCCGTCACTCCTGCTCTTCTGCTGAAGTCAGTGGGAGGAAAGAGTTGTGAGGGTTGTGGCGAATAAAGGAGCTTAAGCTTGCCGAGGTGGCGTGTGTTTTGTTTGTTTCTGGACTATGAGAAGTGTGTGATTGTTTCTTTTTAGATGGTCTCAAAGAGCTGTGCTGGCATTTAGCTTAGAAGGGGTTAACATCTATATATGACAGTCTTGTTATGTATTGTAACACTAAATATAGCCATTTCGCTTCCAAGTCTCAACTTCACAGACTACAGGATGGATGTAATAGGTCTGACAACTCTAAAGATGCTATAATTTTTGTAAGAAAGGTGAGAGGCAATCCAGAAATCGTGGATCAAAAGTATGAACTGTGATAGAGGACAGAATTTTCAGAATAAAAAAGAATCTGTACCAGACACACAAAATTACTTGACCAAAAATGCTTTTCAGTGGATTTAATTTTAAGCTTATCCTGGAAGGCATTTGAAATAAAAGGCACCTAAATCTCAAACTGTATGCAGAGTAAAACATCGTGTGTTTCAGCTTTATGCATTTGAAACTTTGCCTGTGATAAAAATAACACAATATAAAGGCTTGCTTTAGAGTCACATACTGTGGTTTCCATCCAAGACAAACAACAAAACCAACACAGTGTCTGTATACAACTGTTTTTCCAAATTAAGCATGTATTACATCAGAAGTGTCTGCCTACAACAAATATGGAAGTGGACTCTAAATTTGTCACTCTAATACTTGTTTTAGAAGTAAGTCATAATAGTGAAGTCAACTTTGCCTGATGACTTGCCTCATTTTGCAGTGTATATGTTTCCTGATGTGTATATATATGTCTGTGTGTGCGTGCGTGGTGCCGTTGAGTGTCATGTTCCATTGTAGACATATAAATGATGCGTGAGGCTTTGTCTTTGTGTTGGTAAGTAAATTCTTTCATTTGTGTACGCAGCAAAGAGTCTTTGATAATTCTTGGCAGCAAAAAATTACTGTAGAGCACAGGAAACTTCTTGATGTGTAACAAAGTATTGTCAGGTGTTATGGTATTCAAAATCTTGAGGTATGTTGGTGTAGGTGGAAGTATTTTTCTTCTGTTGACCTCTTACTGTTGAGGAGCTGAACTTGTGAAAATTGTGGGGACAGTAGAAGCATGTCAGAGTGAGGCATGTAATATGGGATGTTGTTGCAGTGCTTTATGAAATTTTTGAAAATGCTGGCATTAATTTTTGCAGTTGTCATGCCACCGTTGTATTAGCATATAGGTAATTCCTCCTTTTCAGAGGTAGTCTAAAGTTTTGAATATATCTGAAGTTCTTTGAAGGTAAACCATAAAATCTTCACTAATTGTTAACAGGCCTTTCTTGCATTTTAGTCTGAAAACCGGATTCTTAAAGTGGAAACCAGATTATGACAGTGCAGCTACTGAATATGGGAAGGCAGGTACGTATGGCTCTCAATATGGCCATGTATTTGTGGCTTCAAAGTATTCTTTAAGCTTAATCCCTGCTAACAATTTACATATTTTCAGTACACTGCTGTGTAAGTAAAACTGTTGTGAAGACAAAGTATGATGAAACAACAGCAAAATAGTTTTAGTAGCACTGTGAAATAAATTTCAGATTGTACTTGGAGATCTGGAACAGTTGTCAAAACAATTTTTTCCCCCAGCACCTTACAACTTCTACTTCGCATGTTTCTACGTGTGAGAAAGATAAAGCTTGCTTTCTTTCACTTGTCCACCCCCAAATCCTATTACTTTACCTACAAACCCACAAATATTCCAGCTAGTTTTACCGTTTTGCTTTTTAATCACCTCATGAAATATATCCTAACAGAGACTGTCTCGGTAAGGTAGAGAGATTTTGCCAGGTTCTTTTTTAGACATAGGAAGTTCTCCTTCCTTCTTTCTTTCCACTGCAAGTGTCACACTGAATATAAAATTCTTATTAGTTGATTCCTTTTTGCTCTTAAACAATTTTCTTCTTTTTGATAATAGTAATTTAGCATGGTTTTTTGGCTTCTTGCTTTAGGCGTTCCTACTCATTCATTTAAGCCTGGATAAGAGAAATACAAACTTGGAAGAGCAACTAGAGTATTTATAAATGGAAGTTTAATTTAAATCCTACTTTAATATTCTGTCAGTCTGGCTGAGATAGAAATACATATTTGTGCCCTGAAATGGTTGTGTTGAGGAGGTTATAGGTGTGCTTTGTTGATGGTACACTTATATTCCTTCCATACTGATTTTGTATAACCTCTAATGGCTAACAATATATACATATGCATTCCTGCAGTTCTGTAATTAAAGTACAGAATGAGTGAATTCCAAAATCCAGCTAAACAAATTATGCGCAATGTGTGGTACAGTGATGATATGGAAATGTTAACAATAAATGTTTTTAATGATAATAAGTGACTAATGAAGCAAGGAGGACTGCCGTGGGATTTCTTGGAAGAGCTTGGGAAATTAGCCATTCATTTTAAAAGTCTGTTTGCATCTTTGGGTGGCTAAATTCTTGAGCAGAAGTAGTGAAAAAAGGAAAATGCCAAGCTGTTAATAAGAACTTTGTTTGATTTCTTGCAGCTGTTGCTTTTAAGAATGCCAAGCAGTTTGACCAGGCAAGGGAAGCCTGTTTACGGGAAGCTGAGGCACATGAAAACAATAAAGCGTATCTTTTCATTGGTTGCTGTTCTTTTTGCCAAGAAGCTGACTAGTTGCTATAAGAATGGGGTGATGTGCGTTGGTAGAAGATGTATTTAATGTATTTGTGCATTTTGTCAGTCAAACAAAACTCTCTTTTTAAAAGACTATTCCTGTGTGCTTTAAGCAGGAAAACTAAAGAACTCTTGGTTAAAAAAAGCTGTGTTGTTTCCAATAAGATAGAATCATAGAATGGTTTGGGTTGGAAGGGGCCTTAAAGGTCATCTAGTTCCAACCCCCTGCCGTGGGCAGGTTCACCTTCTACTATGCCAGGTTGCTCAAAGCCCCATCCGGCCTGGCCTTGAACACTTCCAGGGATGGGGCATCCACAGCTTCTCTGGGCAACCTGGCCCAGTGTCTCATCACCTTCACAGTGAAGAATGTCTTCCTAAACATCTGGAGTGGTAAGATGCTGACCCATGCCTAAGATGTCTAGGTACTACTGTATAAAAATTGTTACATTTTTTTAAATACCTACAAATGGATAGTAAACTAAATACAACTCTAACATTATTAGAGTACTCGTGGTAGTATTTAGTCACCAGGGACATATTTTAAATAAATGTACTTTTTACAACTTTACGTGCAGTTACACTTTGGTACGTAGCATTTATTCTGTCGTTAGAAGCATTTATTTTTGATACCTTGCCTGTAGATGTAGTAGATTTGATTTCCCTTTATGGATTCCTTGCTTTGAAACTAGCACTTTTGTAAGATTTTGTACACTAATAATTTTTCTGCATTATATTTTTGTGGCATTTGTCCTTGACTTTGATAATGTTACTTCTAGTCTCTTCCATGCTGCCAAGTAAGTATAGGAGCCCTGAGGAATCTGAAACAAATTTTCTAACATATGGTACAAGTGTGAGCTATCATTTTGATCTCACTGTAATAAATGGTATGTTTTAAGTGGTTTCGCTGCTTTAAAAGCCATTTAATGGAAGTGCGGGCTAGGAAAGTCTGAAAACCTGCAATGGCTATCTGAAAAGATGAGGATTTTTAGCATTCTTCGGCACCTTTTGATTTTGAATATTTTTTCTTAGATGAAATTATGGTAATTTTGGAATTCTACGCTGTTGAGCTTATAAAGACATTTTTAGTTAAAGAGAGTACTTCAAACCAAGCAGATAATGACAAATAATCCAAATATTGCCTGTGGGTGAGATCGTGAGAGTATATTTTTAGTGGGCAGTGTGGTTGAAGTACTTCATTTGTGGAAGATAATGTTACACGTGTGCCGTTTCATTAAATAAAACACTTGAAACGTCTTCAAAGCATTGAATATTAACAGTGGACTGATAGCTGATGCATGTTAACTTTTGCCATGTAACTACAGCTTGCTGAAACACACCGTATCTAACTACATTGTATTTTTTTTCTCTGCAGAGCTTATGAACAAGCTGGCATGATGCTAAAGGTATTTTCATTTGCTAGGTTTTATTAAAAAGTTGTATCTTGCAGTGAAAAATATTGTGCACTAGACCATTTTACAAATATATGTAAGCAAACGTTATATTAAAGTGGTATTTTTCTGTTGACTCATAGTCCCCACGAACACCCTAGTTAGGGAATGACATTTGTAAGTTGGGGGGGGGGGGGGGAAATGATGTTCCTTTTGTAGAAGTAAAAGTGAAGACCTTAAGTTAGAGGGTAATAAAAGAGCGGTGTTGCTTTTGCTGTAAACTACCACAAATTCATGCCTTACTTGAAAGCTTGGTACTTGGAAATTAGTTTTATGGAGTTGGTGGTCAACTTGCACTAGCTCTAGAAATTTGTAAGTAAAAATTAGAATCTTAATAGAAAAGGTATTAGTTTACTTTGATTTTTTTTTTTGTTGTACATAAGCACAGTTCCTGACAGCAATGTCCCTCTAACTGTTTCTTTGCAGGAGATGCAGAGACTCCCTGAAGCAGTTCAGCTGATTGAGAAAGCCAGTATGATGTACCTGGAGAACGGGACACCAGATACAGCAGCTATTGCACTGGAACGAGCTGGAAAGTAAGTCTGGGGGATTGGTGGCTAGAATGCATGCAGAGCATGGGTATGTCTTCAGTTGTCTTTCTTGTCTTTTTGATGCTTTTAAGTAAAAAGTATTTTCATTAGGTCTGAAGAGAAATGATTTATATTTATTACAGGTTAATAGAAAATGTGAGCCCAGAGAAGGCTGTGCAGCTCTATCAGCAAGCAGCATCAGTGTTTGAAGTAAGTGGGGTTTTTTGTGTTGGTGGTTCCCCACCCTGCTCAGCAGAGAACTTTCCAGTTCCAGAAAGCATACAGAGATGAATGGATTGGTGTTTAGGGTCAGCTATACAGTTAAAAAAAAGCCTGAGGTTAGATTCAAAATGATTTTTCCTTCCTTTCACATCAGTGGCTCAGTAATGAAGCTGAAGGCTTCTTTTGCTGTAAAGGAGATTATAAAAGTTAGGAGTCTGCTTTGCCTTTTTCTGTCTGGTACTTGATTGAATCTGAATTTTGTATGCTGTTTTCTGCCTTTTGTTGGGTAGACCAGAGGGTGGGGAACATGGCTGCTGGAGCGTTCTGGAGCCTAAAATAATTTGAAATCCTTGAAGGCACAGAAGAGAAGAGTTGCCCTGATGCTTTACCCATCCTGCAGGCAGACGATTTGCCTTTTTGCTAGTGCCTTTCGTGTACTTCTCTACTGTCGGTTGTCACATGTTTCCAGATGAGCAAATATGCATCCGTGTTACTTTGCTCTGTAGATCCATACAGGAGCTGGCTATGGGACTTGGGTGCACCAATGCTCATTGTGTTTCCCTTGAGTGTGTGAACTGCTGATACAATAATTAACAGTTATTCTAAGTTACAGGTGACATACTTAGATTAAGGTCTGGTGGTCTTAATTCTGTGCAAATGAAATATGAACGCATGAATTTTTTGTTCTCTAGAATGAAGAGCGTTTACGGCAAGCATTAGAAATGCTAGGGAAGGCGTCAAGACTTCTAGTCAGGGGACGCAGGTATAGCTTTATGCCTTTTTAAAAAAATGACTGAATCTTTAATGGTGACTTTCATGGGTGTTTTTTCTTGCTGTTGTTGGGTTTATATATACTGTTACTTAATTCTTCTTTGAGAAACACTTCAAACTAAAATTCAGTTTCTGTGGCATATGCCATGTACATCCAGGAACCACCTGTTTTGTGTTCTAGGATGGGAAAATGTGGGCTGTAAGGCTTTGTTTCCTTTGTGTTTGTTGAATAGCTAGAAAGCACATATACCAATTTTCATTATTTCTGAAACTGCTTTGGGAATTTTATTTTTTTCTTCCAGCACTAATATGTAGAAAGTACTTGAAAGTCTTACAGCTGTGGAATATAAAGCAGGTGAATTAGGTGACTAACTTGAGGCAAGAAATTTGTTTGCAGCAGCCTGATTCTGGACTTCTAAAGAAGAGTGTATCTGGGAGTCTCAGTGAGATTTTATTTTATTTGTTAATGACTAGCACCAAACTTGACCTGCAGTTCAGCTTAAACAGGCTGTTTAAACAGGTAGTTCCTTTAAGAACTCGTTTGGGTTTCTAACTCTACTTTTAAGACAATTTTTTTTCACTGCAGTATTGTAGTCAAAGGAAATTTACAACATAACTTGAAGGTCTTTCTGTGAAAACAAGTCAGCATAGGTCTGGATCATCTGAGAGACTTGGCTGCTCTGCTGCTTTATAGCTCATATATTATTGCTAATTCCTAGAAGTTTAATATGATGATTTAAAGATTATTCAAACTCTAAAGCAGTTGCTATGACTTAATATTGGTAGTTCATGGATATCAGACTTACTGATAGCTTATAGTAGCCTCACAACATACAGAAATCTGTTAGGGTCCATAACAAGTCATTAATCTTGTACAATGTCATGAAAAATGAGGTTTCTCTGAGTGGATACCAGAAATGTTCTTAGCCTGCATGTATAGAAAAGGAATTGCTGACTATATTTCTCCATCTGCTCTGTTAGTAAGATCTATTTCTAATGTTAAGTTGTGTTGCTTTTTATTCTGGTAGACTTGCCGGTTTACTAGTTAAACACTTTGTGATTAGCCACAGGTTGATTATGCTGTATTCCTGACACTGATGCTCCTAATTGGTTTTTTGGTTTTTTAGACTAGATGAGGCTGCATTGTCTCTTCAAAAGGAAAAAAGTATTTATAAGGAAATTGAAAATTACCCAACGTGCTATAAGGTAAATTCCAAGAGACAATTTCTGATGGTGCATTTCAAGTTTTTCTGGGTAACTAATGACAGCTGACACCTGACTGATAATATGTACCTCTGGATTCACTGATGTGTTTCTTGCTACGTGATGAGAATTCATGGTAGCGCATGTTTCCCCAACCTCTAACTGCTTTTTTCACTACTTTAAAGTTAAAGTTAAGATGCTGTTACCTACAGGAGTATCAAAAATAAAGGTGTTACCAAAAATAACAAACCACAAACACTGTTACTTGCTGCAATGGTTCATTACAATGTTCTAGGAGATAACATGTTTCATACCAGCTGAAGGTATGGCTTACTACTTCTTAACTATGTTGTTCTGACTCTTACGTCAGTATCTTGGAATCATTGTGGATTGTAATGACCTTTTTTACACTAAATATTAGCAGTTTAGTATTTTTAGCATATTTTGCTGTTAATTTCTATGGAATCATCAGGTTGGCCTTTTTTTTTATGTTTTTGTTTAGAAAACTATTGCTCAAGTCTTAGTTCATCTTCACAGAAATGATTATGTTGCTGCAGAAAGATGTGTGAGGGAAAGCTATAGGTGAGTCTACTTCATGTCCTGTAATTTTAAACTGAATGTTTCATTAATGTAGATTGTTCTTCTGAAAGAGCAGTAGAAACACCTTCAAGAAATTTTAAGCCTGTACAGTACATTAATAGCATTCCCTGGTATATGGCTATCAGGAATGTTTTTCACTCTTAACACATTTAGCTGTAATTAACATAGCTACTTTTCTTAATGAACCTAAAATAAAAAAAATAGTCATAAAGAAGTAGTTATGACTGACAGGTGAAATGAGATGGAGATCAGAACTTCCCATTTTTTTTCCATGTTAAAAGCTGAGCAGAATACTGTTGTGGCTGGGATTCTTGTCTTGCTTATATCCTTTTGCTTGTCCCTTTTTGTTTTTCTTTTCAAATGGAACAGAGGTGGATTAGTTATTATAGACAAATGTTTTAGGATTAAAATGGGTATTTCTGGATTTTGCTAACTGAATTCTAATTTTTTCAGAACTTGCTGTGTGTGTGTGGTGCCCTTGAAGTTGAAATTCTGACTTGTCATTTCCATATATTATTACAGTTTGAGTATGGAAATACGGAATGCAGTCTCAAAATGCGCTATAGCAGCATCCAGCATAATCCATTAAGCTGTCTAGTGTGGTGATTAGATTGAGAGAAAGATTAATCTAAATGTTTTTGTTAAAAGCTTGCTGCATGTGAATTACTACATTTCTGGTTATGTTGATCTAGGGGATCTTGCCCTCGTCATACACTGGAAGAAGAAAAGCAAGTTTTCTACTTTTTATGACTTTTTCTTTTTAAATAGTTGATTGAATTTAAAGATAATTTAGGAAACAGAAAGTAGTCCAGTTGAACACACTAAAATGAAGGAGGAATTTTTTACACATCTAGGAGAAAATTCTGGTGGCAAAATCTGGATTAGTGTTTAACCTTGGTTCCAGAGACTTTCCCAGCAACTCTGCATTTCAGCTTTCATTAGGACTTCAGTAACAAAATGCTGAAACAACATATTTTTACTCAAACTGTGTTTTTAGTGAAATGACTTGAACACATGTGTAAGTTAAATTGTACTTTATTTTTAGAAAGAATTTTCAAGATCAGTCTTTAAACATCTTGCTCACATTTTCCGAGTCCTCAATTTGTATTTTATATATAGAAACTCGTTACAAATTTTTTCTATATGTTAAGTGGAGGAACAGTTTATTGAATAGTCACAAAAAACGGGAAAATTCTAATATTCTCTTTGTCTTGACTGTGATTATCATCTTACTGTCAGAATGCAAATTAATATTGCTGAAATGTTAATTTTATGAATATGATCCATGTACCTGGAGAGGTTGAAGTGGTCATAAGCAGCTTTGTGGAATAAGCAGTCCATCGGATTCTTAAAAACTTCTTGCTCTTCTGCTATTAATCAGCAGCATTTAAAGATACAATAGCTGAGCATTAAGTAGATTGTGGAAATTCCCTAAATGAACTTTTCATTTCCTTCAGTATACCAGGGTTTAATGGAAGTGAAGACTGTGCAGCACTAGAGCAACTTTTAGAAGGGTATGACCAGCAAGATCAGGATCAAGTTTCTGAAGTCTGTAATTTGCCACTCTTCAAATACATGGACAATGATGTAAGTAGGCAGTTCCTGTGGATTTTTTTTATAATCCCTTTGCTTGTTCAGGTTGAGATTTTTTTGTTTTTCCTAGTAGAGGAAAATGAGAAGAGCAGAGTCCATGTATTGTGACTTGCTGTCATCCTGCTGTGTGCCTGTGAACTTTACATTTTCTTCTACTTTGCTGCCTGCCAATGTAAATTCCCCCAGCATTGTTCCTTTGAGATGGTGGGAAGGCTTAGGTGAAAGAGCAGTTTGTTGTGGATTTGCTGAGTTTGACGAGTTGACTAAAATTTGGTTCCCTTCTGCTTAGTTCTTTAGGAACCAGAACAATTTGCTGCTTATGCTTTATCTCAGAAATGCCATATAGCTGGCATGCATACATAAACATTACAGAATATGATGCCTACAGGATGGCTCTTGAATGTTTTTTTCAGCACTTATTCCTTAGGAAGGCAAGAAATAGTGAAATTTTTGGGGTTTTTTTATTTTAGTTTTAAGAAAGTAGTTGTGCGATACCTCCCCCCCCCTTTTTTTTTTTTTTTTTAACTCTGCTTCTAAATTGTGGGAAGTATAAGGATAGGAAAAGTGTGGAGTAATGGAGACATCCAGCCATGCCAAACTTTGTAAAAGTGTTGATTAATTTTACTTTGTTACTATGTTGAATAGTAAAAATTAAGGGACTAGTCTTACTGAAAAAGTTGTGAGACTTTTTTACATGAACTATTGCTAGATAATGTATGCAGAGCTGCATACTGATTTTTTTTTTATGTAAAGCTTGAAACACAGAAGCTGTAGGATGTGGCCAAATTATTCTATAATAAGCAATATCAATACAGATCTCGCATCCCACTCTGAGTGTTTGAGGTAGGAAAAATAAACCAATGTGAGGTTTATTCTAAGCTGGAAAAATACACTCTGAAAGCAGCATCAGTCTGTTTTCTGTACTGTACTAAATGTTACTTGCTTGTTTGTTGTGAGTGTCAGTCAGTTGTGTGCAGTGCAATTCAACAAGATCTTCTGTGATAATACAGAAATTAAACTTGCCTTGTTATTGTCAGTATGCCAAGCTTGGTCTTACCTTGGTGGTCCCAGGAGGTGGAATCAAGAAGAAATCGCCAAATGCTGCACAAGACAAAGCAAGAGGACCAGCTGCAGTGGGCTCTCATGCTGATGAGGAAGAGGATGAATATTCTGGTGGACTATGCTAGCTACAGACATAGGTTGTCTTAAATATCTGATTTATTTGTGATGTTGAGCATATCCAAAGGTATCAGATATACCAGAGCTTCATTGCAATTATGATATGGGAATGCTGATATTAACTTGGCAGCTTCTGGGTACAATACAGGAGAAGAATCATCGCTGTACTTACCAACTTGGAACATCTTTAGACTTCATTTCTTACCTGGTAGGAGCTCCCTCAGGGCCCTGCCTTTAGGTGACAGGAAGAATTTGAGAGAAATTTTTACTAAAAGCACAGTTTTAAAGAAACCAGAAGCACTGGAGTAAGGAGAGTTGTACAAAATTTTAAATGCTGGATTTCAGCAGCTGACACTTTTTGGTCCCGGTAATACACTTACATTTGTGATTGTTTTCTTAGTCAAATACACAAGCATTCATCTGGCTATTTATCTTCTGTTTAACACTGTAAGGCAGACTGTGCCAGGCATGATTTTTCACTCGTATAAGCACTAGGGGGAGCATTCAGTTTATTTTCAGCATGTTTTTACTCCACTATGGAATTTTATTTTGATACCGTATTCTTTGCAAGCAGTATCCATGTGGGTGTGGAAAATACTAAGTCAAATAGTTTGCAGCTGGTTTGTAAGCTTAAAAGTACACACACATCTTTCATCTTAAGAACTTTTTTGACCTGAACTCTTTGGAAGTAAATACATGCATGGTGTTTGTAAAGTACACCTTGGGAATGGAAGGCGTGGACAACCTTTCTTAGCAGTGTTCCTGAAGTGCATGCCATAACCAAAAAAGAAACCGAAGGCAGCAGATAATGTGCATTGAATATAAAGCTTTGAAGACAGTGTTTAGCAGAAACTTAGGTGGAATGTTTCAATGATATTGAGTTCATGAGTGTTTTAGATGTTTATATACTAATCAATAGTCTTCATAGAAATTTCATTCTCTCATATGTTCAAAGCATAGAACAGCTATCTCTTACAGATGGCATTTTTCAAACCAGCTCAGAATCCAAAGTATCCAAATTTTACTGGATCTTCTCTATTTTTGTTTGATTTCAAGGCATCATGTACTTTGCAAGCCTCTGTAGCATCTTAAATTTGTTTGACCATTTTATGCTTAAAAATTGACAGCTCTAGAAGTTGTACCTGTAGTGTGTTTCTTCAGAAGAACCTAATCGAGATCTGTGCTAGGGTGAGAGCACTTGGAATCCAGCAGGGATTTGTGTGCGATACGTGCACCCAAAGTTCAGTAAGCAGTAGACCAAAAGCAGAGTGTTAAGCGTTGGTACAGTTTCTGCCATATTAAGGAATCTGATGTCTTCAAAAATATCAAGCATATGTCTGACATCTGTGTGATGTCTGACGTCAGTGTGTCAGACATGATTGTGATGAAGGTAAAGTTTTAGAGGGCTAATAGTTGCTTTCCTTGGGGTGGATTGCACTCAGTAACTTTGTGATGAGTGCACAAACTACAGCATAATTTGTAGGCAGGGCTGCTGTAAAAGTCACATTATTCAATATAATGGGTGTTAACAAATCAGTTTTGTCTCTTTGTATTATGTAATAATAACCTTGGATTTTTATTTGAGACTACACCTGTAGTTCTTTACTGTCTGACAGGTAATTTCCCTTTGTTATTAGTCACGTGTATAGAAGTTTTTGCTCTTCTATAAATAGTCTAAATGAAATTTTAAGAAGCAATTTGCTTTTCTCTGAGAATATTTACAGGTATACATGAAAGATGGTTTTGAAGACTTTCCTGTAACTTCTGTTCTCACCATTGGAGCAACTCAGTCTGGTTATTCAGCTTGTGCCTTCAGGATTTGTTCATGAAGGCGACCATGCACTTTTTATGGGGAGTCTTTATCACAAGCAGAAAAAAACCACACGTGTAGGAGCACTGGGAACACCAAGTAATTTTCTTCAAGCATTTCCCACTGCTTCCAATTCTGAATTTAGTTGAATGGTCTCCGGGAGTCTGCTTTTTTGTATATGTGAGCAATTACATATATCTGAGAAAATGACATACATAAGAAGAAAAATGGGGAACCTTGTGTGCTTCTGTGAAAGAACTTGCAGACTTTATTTAAACTGTGCTTGTAACACTAACAGGCCCTTAAAGGAAAAATTTAAATTTATGCATTAGATTCTTAAAGCATACTTCTCATATTGCCAAAAAAAATCAAATAGATGTGAAGACGCTCTTCCCCGCTCCCACCAGCTTTTTTCTTTTTACCCTGTGCCAAGTGTGGAAAATCTGGAAAAAAAAGTAACTTGTACTAAACATGTTAAGCTGCCGTTGAACTGAAGGGGGCTTCTCTGAATCGTAGGAGTAGAATCTTAATCTTTGATTGCAATGTTGCTGCAAACACCAAATCTGCAGAAATGGAAGTGTCTGAAAATAAGATGGTCTATTTTATATAACTTATTCTTCTATTTTAGGCAATGAAAGTGTGATAGGAATGTTAACTGCCTTTTAGTAAATGTTTAACTATAGAAGTTGTCTGTATATTATGTGTTAGTGTTTGTTTCTATCTTTCAAAGCAATTTGCACACTTATGTAAATACCATGTAAGTGATACAACATAGAAAAGGTACCATTTACAGCAAGAAATTTTCCAAAACCAGTGTTGACTGCAAGAAAAAATAAAATTAAATTGTGCATGAAGGCTGAGTGATGGCCAACACAATGTATATGTAAAATGAGAAGATTTCTAAATTATCTGTAACTTAATACTCAGTATGCCCAAGTGCAGTGTGAAACCTGTGCTTTATTTGTTGTTTTTCCAAATCTGTGGTGTATTAGAGTACAAAACGTGTTTGTAATAGCTCTAAAGATGCTGCCTCTTGAGAAGAGGCTATGTGTTTCATGAACATGAAAAATAAAACTTGGAACTAAGGCTTTTGTGCTAGCTTTCCCTGTTGTTGATCAGGTCCTGCTGAGCACCACCAGTTGAAAATGAAGATTGTTTTTTAATCTTGAGCAGATTTTGTGTGTGACTGTCTGCAGAGCTTGTCACCAAGCGTTGTGAGTATATTATGTGATGAAGGACTAAGTCTTGGGAACCTGCTGGCTCGGGTTTGAGTGTTGAAAGTCAGCGAGGTCCAATCTGTGTGGCTTATTCACTAGATATTTACTTACAGGCCATTTCATTTATCCTGTGGCTTTTGTTTTTCTAACTGGCCTTTTGATACCTTTCTGGTAGCTTTCATGATTTGAGATGCTGACACCTCTTAGGCAGTTCTGTCCACTCAGAATAAAAGATAATGTATGTGCTTTGCCTCTCTGCTGATTGTAACATCTTGGTGGTTCATTGTTACCACTTCCCAAAGACATGTATTCAGAGAACAAAATTATATTGGGCAACTGTCAGACCTGAATTTATAGTCTTTAGCAGTGTGAAATAGAGAGAAATAATTGATTCTCCAGTTCTTGGTCTTCCTTAATCTTGGCTAGTTATGCAAAGCATAAAATATTTTTTTTAAAAAAAACCCATAACTGTGTTTATAATGATGGTGGAGGACATACAGATTCTTAGATCTGCTGTGGAAATAAAGCATTTGTTTCCATAGTTGGGCTGGTTAAGTGTGTAGCAAACTCTTGAAGTCTTCTGGAAGAATACACGTGTATGCTCCAAGGTTTTCCTGAATGCGGTGAAATCTAGAAAGGACTGAGAAGGTTAATGGGAGCAGCCAGGACATAAGAAAGGTTCTTGCACCAAGCTGTGCTCTTAGTGTCCATACTGACTGTCACAGATGCATCCTGTTTGCCTCAGGGTGCCGCTGGAGGCTAAAAGAGGAGCCCAGAGCAAAATGGCTGAGGGGCAGTTGAACGTGGAGGATGCCTTAGCTGTTAGAACTTCAAAATTCATTCCTAGAAAGGATCAGTTTAGAAATGGAGTTTGCTCTCCAGCAAGAACATGTATAAGTGACTAAATTGCTATATAGGTTGTAGGTTTTTGCTGATTTAAAACCAAGACCTGGGGGCAGAACAAAGAGGAAAGGTTAGTTTGGGTTTGTAAGGAGTTGTTTTTCACCTGTGTCTTCCCACTTATATGCTGAAGTGTCGCTGGTGTATGTTTAAGCATTTCTATAGATTAACATAGGGTTTTCTCCCCAAGTTTAATTTGTAATTCTCTTACAGGTTTTTGGGGGAGTTCTTCTGAAGTGAGGGTGTTACTTGTATTTGAACAAAAACTGACTCCGTTAAGTACATAATATAAGTAAGTTTGTGCTGAATTTGTAGAGAAATGGTGAGGAAGGTGTGGGCATTTTAAGTACTAATGTGAATTTTAAGATGGCTGTGTTCATTGGAGTTAATTAATCTTATTTATCCCTTGTGTCAGATTTTCAAAGTGGTTTTTGTCCATGAGAATGCAAGCTTGTCATTATCCAGATGGATCCAAAGGGGTGTGTGTGTTTGAAAAACAGCTAGCTTTCAGCTTTCCAAAAGCAAGATCTTTACACAATTTAAGGATGTGAACTCTATAACTCTTTGAAGACCTCATAATTGCAGAAAAATCACCTTTTCTACTGTTTTAAAGTCAAACTTGCCTGAGTATTTAGAGGCTGAAGAATCTGGCACTGAAGTTCTTCAGTGTGACAGAAGTCATCCCTCAGATGCTGTGAATAAGCAGCTGTAAAAATGATAAGAACTGGGCTGCTCTTGGAAAAAATAAAACTTGTTTTATCATCTAGGTTTATAAAAAGTAGTGAACTTTTTTGGACGTAGAAAATGGAAAACAGAAGCCACGCCAACTCCAACAACTAGTGGTGGTAATGAAATTGGAGTCAGTAGATACAACTTTACAGAGCAGGAGGTAGTTTTAGTCTGAGGGGGGGTGTTAATATTGAAGGTGCTGGTCTGTCGAGGCAGGGCAGCATCCCCAGGAGCTGGGCGCATCGCTTCCTGTGCCATGGGACCTGCTGGAGATGATGTGCTGAGTGCTGCGTGTGACCGTGTTCCGGAGGGCTGACGGGTCTTGGTTTCACAGCTGCTGCTGTTGCCCTTCAGCTGTGGGTGCCAGCGCGGATGCGGAGCGGCCGTGCAGCCTGCAGCCTGGAATGGGAGCGAGAGGCAGCCGCAGGGCTGCACGTACATTTGAAGAACATATGGCCCTTGGCTCATCCGCGGCGTCTAAGGGGAACAGTGGTAACGAGCGTGGCCTGGCTTCGAGGTGCACGCTGCTGCGATGGTAACGGGTGTGCAACCAGTTTAGGCTGCTCGACAGAAACTTCTGGAGTGACAGAAGTCGGCCCTAGCATGCGTGAAGCGAAACTGGGTTGTCATTAGTTGCCCTGTTTTGGGTCCATGCCTTGGTTTTGTGCTGTTTCTACATGGGGAGAGCCCGGTTCCCGCTGCCAGGCGGTGCCGCAGGGCGGGGCAGGGCTCCCGGCGGTGGGAGCCTTTGCCCGGGGCTGGGGCGGCTGGCGCGGTCAGGAAGGCTCGGCTGGGGCACTGACGTGGTCAGGAACGTGCGCACGGGGCCCTGTTCTGGCTGTTGCTTCTCACGACTTGAAGCACCCGGTGAAGCCGTTGAAGAAGGCAGCCCTGCGGGCCCGGGCCCGGCTGCCGCGCTGTGTCCGCCGCGGGGGGCGGGGGGCTCGGCGCTGCCCACGGCCCCGCTCCAGCGGACCCCATCGGCCTGTCGGGTCCGGGCTGCCCGGGGCGCTCCGGGCAGGGGGCGGGGGGCGGCTGCCGGGGGACGCGCCGGGCGGGGGGCAGCCCTGGCTGCCGGAGGTGGTCGCGCCGGCTGTGCCGCTCGTGGGGGCGGGGGCAAGGGGAGCGCTCTGCCGGGGCGTGGCTCTGGCCCTGAGGAAGGAGCCTTAACCCAGGCTGTGGTTTGGGATTTTTCCCCCAGCATGCCTGGGAATAAATAACAGGTCCACTCCTGCTACTACGCATCTCCTTCTCGCCTACCCCCCCAGACTTAGACAAATCGCATTTATTTTTTGCTGCAGTGTTTTATCACATGATAAATGGGCCCACCCCCAGCTGTGATGGATGTGACTAGTTCCCCTTTCTTTCCTCTTCTCTGAGCTGGGCCTGGCTAATCAGGTGATTAAGAGCCAGGTTGCAGAGGCTGGGGGTGTGAGGAGCAGGTGGAACAGCAGCTGGTGTGCAGTATAACTTGTTAACTCCAGGGCTGGCTGATTCTGCTGCAATTGCAACTCTCCTTCCAGCCACAAAATTTTATGAAATGCCTCATGGACAAAATGTGGTGTTAAGGACAGAAATCAACAAGTTGGGGGGGGGGGGGAAGTGAACTGAAAATGGAAGGAGTGGGGAAGTCAGTCATCGTGCAATGGTATTTTGGCTGATGGAAGAGAAGGCCCCTCCTGGAATTTACCAAAAGGACAGCACTTAAAAAAAAAAAAAAAAAAAAAGAAAAAAAAGAAAAAAACAAACCAAAAAGCCACTTTCTGCTTCACCCATAGAGGCAGAGCGGGAGGAATGAGGACTGGCATGACTGGCCTTTTCACGCTGGGGAGAGGTTCTGCTGCTGCATGCCATGTGAGACGGTATGAGCGCAGACACATTCTGGGAATCGCATCCTTTGCCTGTCATTAACTGACTGCAATTCAGGAATTAAAGGTAAAAATCTTACACCAGCCAGACAGGGACTTTTTTCTTTTGTGTGTTTGTGTGCAGCTGACAACTTTCTAGCCAATGCTTTCTGTGCTGCTCAACAACTGTCCCTAAGTAATTGTGTTAGTAATAATATAGCAGAGAATTCATGAAGTGTAAAGACTTATGGTACCCCATGTGTCATACTGGTGCCAAGTGTTTTATTTAACTGACGACCATCCAGTAATTTTCTGGCTCCCTGTCTTGTGTAAATGTATGATTTTCCAAGCTGAATAGCTGGAGAAAGAATAAGGATTCTCTCAGCTGCACCAGAGCCTGGAGCACAAGCTGGTGTAAGGAGTGAATGGTTAAAGCTGGGTAGACTTGAAGGGCAAGACAGCTGTGTAGCAACACTAAGTGAGCAAAATATGTTAAAGCTTTGATAACAGAGATGCAGCAACAGTGGTATATTTAAATTTTTTTCCTTTAAGTAAGATATTATCCTGGTACTTCAGCGGTCTTGACATTTACCCTCCCAAACTTACCAGATACTGCATGTTGCAGGAATTCCTAACAAAAAAAGTTTCTTTGAAACAACAGCATAGAGTTATTTCTACCTGCTTTGAAATATTTCAGACTATTTCTGATGCCAGATGTGAGTTTGGTGACAAGCCCTGCTGCTAAGAAACATTGGAAAGAAGAAACCACCCTTGTTTTCTGTTGATTCAGACAGAGGGAGGTGTATGTAGAAGGCTTGTGTGTTGGGTTTTTTTCCCCTTAGATCTTAATATTCTCTAATATAAGGGTTAGGGGTGTTTTCCTTTGTGGTTCATCCATGTTGGTATGCAATCTGAATTTCAGGGAGCTGTTTTTCTCTGTGTGTCATCCTGTAGCTGTTAGGGAGCAAACAATTTCTTGTGGTTGAGATGGGGGCAGGAGGGAAATTGAGAGAGAAAGCATGAATGTGCCTGCACACACTCGTCACTTGTTTGTCTTTGGGTGTATCAACACAGAACTACTTGTGATGTCTTGGTGGATAGGCTCTCAAATGGCTTCACGTATACATAATTTGCTGCGTTTTTTTGCTTGGAGATGCTACAATGATGTTGGCACAGATGTGAATGCCTCATAGTTGGTTTAGTGCATCCAAACAAAATCTGGTACTGACGTGAGGCCACAGTAGTAAACGCAAGTAGCAGCCTGAATGCATACACATGTTATATACTTTTCTCCACTTGCATTTATGACGTGGTAATTTCTGTTTTAGAAGGTCGTGGATATCTAAACCAGGAAATATTTCAGAAGTAGTGTTTCTTCACAGGACTGAAGTGTAGTAATGGGATAACTTGAAGTTTACTGTAATGGGGTATGCGTTAATTGCTTCAAAGCTTTCAAAGATATTTCTGTTTCAAGGATAAATTTCTATGTATTTGTTTTGCATGAGACAGATACGGAGAAACACTCTGCATCTGTGATCACTCCACTGGACTTTGAACTAGTTTGTTAAAACTGTAGGGGGGAATTTAAGGAATAGTAAAAAAAAAGTTTAGTTAAACTAAATAATAAAAAAATAAAGAAAATTAAAAGAAAAGCCTTTGCCTGTTGAGTTTTCCTTGTAGCTGATTACATTGTGGATAATTCTAACTACTGCATGTAGTCTTGGTTTTCTATTATAAAATATATTGGCCACTTTTAAATATAGATATTACAGCTACTAGGACTCTGATCTTTATGGACCAGAAGATGGGAGCTGTTAATTAACAGATTCAATGCGACTGAAGCATAGAGAGACAAGGAGGCAGTGAGTGATGTGGAAAGGAGTGGACTTGGAGAGCAGAAACCAAGGAGGGTTGCAGCCAGTGCAGTACTCATGCCCTCTCGTGATTTCCTAACAATAAGTGTGAAGAAGGGTGACGGGACAACTGGAGACATAATGTGTTGTTTGGCAACTAACAGAGAACCTTAACATGAATGACACACTCTTTTTGTCAGAGATTTAAAGAGGTTTTGAGCATCATTGACAATTTTGCCACGACACAGTAGGGGAAAGCACTTTTTTTTTATGGTGACCTTTCAGTTAATGCCAAATTTATACTGCTCTGATCTAATGCATTTCTTCAGTGAAGTTTCCAGATGTACAGCAAATGAATAGTGTAATAAAGGGATCCCATTTGCTGTTTGCTGCATTGTTTCCTTTCTTTAGGTGTATGTATTTTGTCTTTGCTGCAGCAGCAGGAGTATTCCTTGAAGGCTTTGCTCTATAGCATTTTCCTTTTTTTCCCCCCAGTTTACCCTGAAGGGAAACCAAACCTTTGCTCTGGTGGGCTATTGCAGTAAGTCTTCGCCCTTTTGACCATTTTTTGCTTCATTTTCAGCATCTTACGAAAACCATTGCTTTGCAGTTGACAGAGTGGTGAACTTGGTTTGTGCTCATTGCAGAGAAACAAGTAATAAAATTAATGTACTATAATGGAGCTGGAGCTGATGGAAAGCTCCTGGTCTCTGCCAGCAATCCAGGGAATCCAGGGTGTGCTGTGTTCTGGTGGCAGAAAGGCTGACATTTTGTCACTGTTTTGGGGTTTTACCTTTGACCAAATACAAATAAATGGGTGAATGTGACACATCATCATTAGGTTTAGGACACGTCCATGTTGGGAGTTGTGGTAGGTTAAATGAAGGCTTGAAGGTAAAATATGCAAAGTATTCTGCAGTTACTTTCCATTCTGTAGCAGACTTCTAAGGGCTGTCATACATCGCCAAACTCTTTTTCTTTGAGTGTGTAATTCACACTCCTTTGAGTTAACTGTGGTGTGGCTCACTAATACAGCATGTGCCATATGGTACAGAAGTATAGCATTTTAAGACAGTTGGGTTAAATGCAAGTTAATTGCTTAAAATATGAATGCTATGTTTCTTGCCAGTCTTCTAAGTTCTTTCAATGAAGTTATTTGTATCTTTGGCTCTTTTCCCAATTTTCCTAAACATCATCTCTTAGTAGTGTTTAAATATGTTGATATTCCTGATGTCTAAATGAATGGTTGAAAATCTCTGGCAGTGATTTTTCTCTTCAGATGAAGATTTAAGTCACTCATAGACAGCTGTTGTATATTTTTGTTCACCCCGTCCATCTCTAAATTATGTTCACCCCTATGGTTCATTTTATTTAAGGGATGCAACGTTACGTATCAGCTGCATGAGCCAGACTGTGATACTTCATGGCTCTCAAAGTGTTCCAGGCTTTTTTGGATAAATGACTGACAGCCTGTGGACCTTTGGCAATCTCTTATAGCCAGGCTGAGATCAAGTTGTTTGGAGCAGAAGTCTAGGACAATTCTTGATTATAATCTTGTTCCTGCTGGTTGAGCTCTTTAATTTAAAGGTCTCAGTGGTAGGAAGGAGAGGCTGCATGAAGAGCCTAGGACCTGTACATCCCAACTGCACTGAAGTTAAACAAATCAAAGGGTCAAACTTCTGCAACCAGCAGGAGAGGATGAAACACTGTGGTAGTCTGTGCACAGATCTGTCCACACCTGAGTACACATACCTTCTGTCCACATCCGAGTACACATATCTAAAAAAATCACTTTTAAGAAGGGAGAAGAAATAGCTAAAATAAGAAAATAATTTTTTTTTTAATTTCTTCAGTGATATTTTTAAAAAAAGAACTTTATAATGATGGCAGTGTTTGTAGCCAGATTGATGTTGCAGTCACAGAGCTAGGAGCAAACCCTGAAGTCTGGTTCCAGATCTGGGTCAGCAGTTGAACGTCCCTGGAGTTCAGTGTGGGAGATGAGTTGGAAGCCAGCGTTCTCCAAGTGCACGTCAAGCTGAAGCCGTAAACTCTCTCTCCCCTTAATGTACTTGCCTACAGACATTATGCAGCAGATCCTCAGCTGTGTGCAAGGTGCGCTGCCTTGAGGCAGCCAACTGTACCCACGGGCCAAAATTCCTGCAGTGAAGGATTGCAAACTTCTGGCTTTCACCCCTTTCTCCCAGACAGGCTTTCATGGCAGGCAAGGGCTTGACTGAGACTCCTGTATGTGTTTACCAGTCACAGACTCCCTCTCATGCTGGAAAGATAGCTATTTTCTTATATTGTCAGGGTATCTAAGCGCTGGCTCATGCTTGCCGAGGCGCTGAATGGAAAAGAGACAAGTGGACAGGAAGGCTGTATAGCTAAGGATGAGCTGGAGGTTGAAACATCTACCATTTGTCAAGGCCATTTAATTCCAGGCAAATTGTCTTTGAGCTTCTTAAACTACACTTGGGGCTTTCTGAGTTACTGAAATGCAGCTGTTCCCAGAGCTGAAGCCATCAACAACGTAATAGTATGCAGAAACCCCACAGTGCAATAACGTGAAAAATAGCGCTCTCCAAATAATACTACAGGATGGATTTAAAATAGGAATTTGATGCGATTTAGACTAATCGCTGGGCTGATTAGCCTGCAGTCATCTCTTCTGGTTCTGCTCATTGCCTTGGTTCAGAAGTTTGTCAGCTGTTCGCTTCCATCATGAGCATTTATAGTCACATATTGCGGTCATGGCCCTGTTACACCCAGTGATGTTATATTGGCTTGCTGTCCTTGTGTTTGTTACAGAAATTGTCATGTTTCACTCTGTTGGTTTAACAGACTGTTAATTAGGCAGTTTGTAAGCAGTAGTGCCAGGTAGGAATTAATCTGCCAGACGGTAACGTTGCTGTAGTTCTGCAGTTATAGTGAGTGGGTAACATCAGGTCAACAGCATTTGCCTTGTGCATTTAGTGAAAGCAGCACTGAATGATGTGTCCTGGAAAGGTATAAACATATCTGAAGCATTAGAGTTTAGAAATAGGAAAAAACCACCTCTGATCATTACGCATTGAAAGCTTTAGCACAATCTGATACACTGTCTATTACAGTCAGTCCTTAGGTAATTGATAGCATTAAAATACTCCTGAAGACCTGGAGTCTGACATTTTTTTGGCTTCCTCCCCTGCTTGCCTCCTTCCCCTGCCCCTCCTCCTCAAAAAAAAAAAAAAAAACAAAAAAAACCCACCAAAATGACCCCAAAATACCCCTAACAAACCAACCCCAAAAAAGACAAACCAAAAAAATCCCAACCCCAACTTCAGCTCTGTAACTTATGAGACAGTCTCATAAATTACCATGGTGGGGCTAGTTATCCAACTGCCTGTGACCTGCTGGGTATTTGTTGGAAAAAAAATAATGAATTATAAGAGTTTCATGAATCTTAATTTGAGTGATTCTCCATCTGAAGGTTTGGACTGGATTGATTATTCCCCAGTTTAAAATATTTCCCTCTTCTATTCCAAGTGTAGTAATATTAACCTATTCCTAGGGAACCTGTCACCCAAAATGCAGATAGCAAAGAGTTGGAGAGAAGAGCTGGCAATTCACCCATAATTTCAAAATGTTATTGGTCTCTGATTACCACATTAAAGGGAAGCCAGGATCATTTCATGCGTGACTTACTAACCAAGAACAGAGCTAATTTTAACAGAGGACATTAAAAAAAATGTTCAACCAATGCTAGTGTTGATGTTTGTACGCTGAACTGCATATGACTGGAGTTGGGACTCTGAAAACTGTCTTGTTCCTTTATTTCTCAAAAGGAGAACATGTTCCGCAAACACATTTTGGGATATCTTTTGTCCTTTGTGATGAGTTTTGATATTCATACAGGCCTCATGTCATCAGTACCAAGCTGGATAGGTGAAGTCTTGCTGAGAATGGTCAGTACTGTCTTGTGCCTTTGAGAGGGGCAAGTTGCTTGATGACGAGGAGGCAGCATAACATCAGCCCTGCACTAATATTGAGGCAGATCTCCACTGTACTGCAGTGTTCCTGACACCACCGTCCTTGAGGGGGTGAAGACAGGAGCTGTTCAGCTGTCACCTGCTTGTGTCCACAAGAAATCTGCAGACCTTCAGGGTTTCTTTAATCCATCTTAAAGGATAGCGGTGGGTCTCCTGTGTTCCTGAGCTTTGAAGAGACCCACAGACTCTTAGGACTGTGTGGGAGCTGCCATGTGTATGAGGATGGGAGTGTAAGCTGTGAAACATGTGATGTTCATGGAGCTGCTTCGAGTTTGTGTTTGAGAGTCTCTGGCTCATGTAAGCCATCTGAATTGTTTGTTTTCAGTATGTCCGTTTAAGAAAAGTTAGAAAATACACACACATCATTGCCCCAAGATCAGAATTATCTGTGAACCTGCAGCCCAAAGCCATACAGCACAGGAGACCCAACCTATACCTCATAACCCACATAACAGGAAGGATGCCTGTCAGCAATAGTCTTGCCTCTGTCTTTACTTTTATCCTAGTTCATTTAGTTGCCGAGAGGCATGCATTTACGATGTTTTAAATGTTTTAAACTGGGAGTGATGGTGGAGAAGCAGTCCAGCCAAAACGAGGACAGTGCAGCTAGGGACACCGAGTCTCCTGCAGATTTGCTCCCTTGAGGTGGGAGGGGTACCATGCATTTTAATGCAACTATTTCCTCAGGTAAAGCTACCTCGTGCAGATAAGTGGCAGAAGGATGTCATCTCCCAAATGACCAGCAGAAATGGGGAGATGATGTTCTGGTGGATTCTCTTGATTTAAAATGTGACCTCATGGGACTGAGTGGTCCTTTTCTTTTGCTCGCCCACTTCATGTCACCTCTCTCCAGCCCGTGGAAGGAGATACAGCACTGAAATCAAGACAGGGTATTTTGAGAAACTATGCTCCTCATATGAGGCAGCTGAAGAAGTCTAGCATCTGATAGTAATTGATTAGTAAATTAAATTTTAACAACCTAGAGGCTGCATGCAGTCCAGCCCTGCTCCCCTAATATAAATCATTCAGATTTGCAAATACGAAACACATGTTTTCTGCCTGACCTTGTCTTTTATGGAGCAGTGGAGATTGCAAACACAGATGCTCAGGTTTGTCTGCTTTCTTGGCCGCGGAGGCCACAAATGGCAGCTTCGCTCTCGGAGCACACGTTACGTAGATGTTGCTTCGCGAACTGGAGTACAGATATGGCAACAGGCAATGAGGCTGGGCTGGATCCTGTTCAGAAAGCTTTGCTCCCTTTAGGCCTTGTTCACCTAGGGTGGGACCGTGACCTCCGTTCCCTTGCCAGGAGGGGGGAGGATGCCAGCTACCCCCCCAACGTGGCTGACAGCAGAAGGCAGTCTGTCACCCACCATCTCTGCCTGCAGCAAAGTGCAGGTTTTGCCCGTTTCTTCGCTGGTCTGGCTTAAACCCAACAGCCTCGGAGCACTCTGGCTCAACTAGTCCCTGATGGCTTTCCCAAGCTTGTTCCCTGTAGCTACCAGCTCCCACACCGACTTGGGCACTGCCAGTGCTGCTTACCCCTTTCCCAGACGTGTTTAATGCACCTGCAAAGTCAGTTTTCCTCTGCAGGGCCAAAGCCCAGGTGCTGTTACCCCTCCTGGAGGGAGCCGGGGCATTCTGCATGCTGTTTCATCCCCCTTTCTCATCGGAAGGGCATGTCCCAGTCTGACACCTAATTTTTAGCACTGCTATTCCGGAGCTGAAGCGGAGACTGCATGTTTAAAGCCTCAGATCTGCTCTGACTGCAGTCAGTGGGAATTTTCCTACGTAGGTGCTAAGTATTATTCAGTGTAAGCAAAACTTGGCCTGTTAGTTTTAACTTTATTTTCCATTATAAATCAAATCCTTTCTCTAATTTTTGCCTGAAATCTTTCCTCCTACAGAGGAATTCGCTGTAGCTATAATGTTGCCATGAAGTACTCCAGCCACGAGAGCCTGAAAAGAATTTTCTTTCTTTCTAGAAGTCATGTTTCTTAGGAAATCTGACTTGGTTTCAGACCTCTGAATGTGATTTATTGATGTATTTCGACCTAGAGACTACTGTTGTTGGGAAAGCAAATGGATTTGGTCCCGAGTCCAGCAGCCTTCTAGGCTGAGGGGTTAGAAGAGCATTTAATGCTCTCTCTAGCATCATGTGCCCTGGTGAAGGCACATGCTTAACATCCATGTGTTGCTGCTGTCCAGGGCTTAATAGGACAGGGTGAAAAATCTAGGTCCTGAGCTCAGACCGGTTTATGGTAAAACAAATCAAGCCCTGACTTCAGGGGGAGCTGGGAGCGCCTTCCTCAAGGGTGTCACAGCACGAGGCAGGGGCACTGTGGGACCTTCCATCAAGGAAAGGGCAGCGGACCTCCCCATCCTCAGTCACGTTGTCCCATCAGTGTGTTGGTGATCTGTAACACCCTGTGCTGGAGTCCAGGAGAGGAAATAGAGGCAGTGGGGATGAAGGAAGCAAGAACTAGAGAAATGAAAATGTGCAGAGGCCAAAGGCTGGAGCTGGAGCATCATTTCAGCCTTTTGCTTTGAGGTGATGATATTCTCAAATAGCTGCAGGTGTTGCCTCCTGTCCGCACCTGTGCATGGGATAGGGTGGTAGGGATGCATCAGTGGGATGAAACAGTCAGTACCAAGGTTCTAGCACTGATATCATGTGTGGTTTGGGTTTTGCAGTGACCTAGCTCTAGCCTGGCCCTGTGGATCTTCTGTACTTCTCCATGGTCAACATTGTCACAGCTCCTGCCCAGAGAGAAAAGGGCTGAAGGCAAAAGAGGTCTGATCCCAGGGACTGAACTGCCCATAAGTGGTCCTAGCACATTAAATGTGTATCTGCAGTCTGCATTAGCTTCATACAACAAGGATTCAGTTCATGTGCTACAAACCCACCCCGTAATGCACACTGGAGTTTGGTAAGAGGGAGATGCTGTCCTCAGTCCTGTGCTTCAGATCCAAGTTACAATGCTAATGCTGTGGACACACCAGTAACAGGAAAAATAGATATTTAAATTTTACTGCAAAGAGGAGTCCCAGGAGAGCCCTGTGATCTCTTCACACTTAAAAAAACTCAAGAAGATTTTGTTCTGAAAGTGTTTCATAGCCATATAGTATCTGGAGAATTGCTTTGAGGTGGGAGGGAATCCTTCAAAGCACTTTGGTTTGGTTGCATGAAAGAGTTTACTCATGTGAGTGCAGTACAGTGCGCAGTTAAGCATTGCTTTGAAAGTTCACAGATCACCTTAAATCTTAGTTACATTACTGATCTTTAAATCTTACTGATTACATGAGGCGTGTGAAGCTGCCTTTGTGCAGACGGCTGTCAGCAGGCTTATGCTTTTTCATTGCCTTCTTCCTTATACAGGATGTTCAGCATCTTTTGTGTGTGTAGCTATGACTTTTTAGTTATTATTATTTTTAATTATTTATTATTTTTAAAGGCTGGAGCT
Source organism: Falco naumanni (assembly GCF_017639655.2). Taxonomy (NCBI): domain Eukaryota; kingdom Metazoa; phylum Chordata; class Aves; order Falconiformes; family Falconidae; genus Falco; species Falco naumanni. Next base: position 60,236,814 of record NC_054056.1, on the reverse strand, counting down.
CTGATTTCCAAGCTGATGGAGCCCTTACCAAAGTTAAATGAGACTTTGGAGTAGTCAAGTATATGCTGAAGGTAGAAGTTAAGTTTTTACCTACTGAAAGTTTTTATTGTAAATTTTTTAACATAACATCCCTGTATCAGCCACTTAATAAGAGCGGTATGTGCTAATATTTGTTAATATAACTTGTAATGGAGGAAGCCCTTTCCTACTTATTGTTGGAACATCTTCGGAGTATGCAGTCATTTCTGTTAGAGGGCCACAGTGCATGTAGATACTAATTATATGTAGGAAGCTGAACTGATGTAATTTATTCTCCAGAGAAACTGGCTTATATTATTTAAGACTGATTTTTATCACTTGTTTTAGGCTTTTAAACCTGAAGATGTTAGTCATTAATGCCTACTGGTGTGAAAACTAAAAGCTAATGTTTCTACATGAATTGCTTTTGGATGACAACTTTGTGCATTTCAGTATCATTTAAATGTGTGTGTTGTTACTGTCTGGATGTGGTTTGTAGTTCTGCATTAAAGTAGTAACACTGAGGGGATTTTTTGGTTTGTTTTTCTGTTTTCCTCTGAGGGAAGAAGTGTTAACAGCAGTCCTGCTTATAATATGACCAAGAACATGGCAGAGCGCTCTAATGAAGTTCCCATTTGCAGTGATGTTTGCAAACAAGTGGTCTTTTATCCTATATTGTGTATAGCCACCAGGCTCATGAGAACAGACTTGTAATCCATCAGTTCCGAGCTGTTCCGCAGCCACTGTTGCACAGGCTGGCTTTGTTGCCTTGCTTCAACTGACTTCTTTTAATCTAAGCATTATATTTTATTCAGCAAGCAATTCCTTTCTTGCAGCTGCAGTGCCTCCTGTTAAACCTGAGGCCAGCTGGAAAGCTGGCTGTTGTGCTTGCTTGGTCCAAGACTGCGCTGAGCTTGTCTGGGTCTTGTGAAGGTGTTGTGGCTCTCTCCAGCTGGATCATAGTGGGGCTTGAACCATCCTGGGGAGAGGGCATGTTGCCTTGCATGGCACAGTTGAGTAGCTGCTTATGTGCGCTAACTGCCAGGGAAGAAGGGGAACAAGTCTGTCGCGGGTATGATGGGAGATTTTTGAACTTTGCCTTTGTGCAGAGTCCTTGTTACTGCTTTGTGGCTACCAGAAACTGTGGGACTGGAGACTCCAAGCAGAGATGGCTATGGGGACTCTAGGCAAGCTTGTGGAATTGCCCCTGGAGACTGAAACTTTCATGTGAAGAATGAGTGGTAACATGTGTCTCTGTGATGTTTACAACTTTTGGAAAAGGCAGCAAATGTGGGACGCTGTCAGCTTGCAGTCTTTCCGTGCAGGACCTGTACCTTGCTGCGCTGGTCTGGGTGGAACCAACTGTTTGCTAACTGCCTTGCACTGCTGTCTTAAATCACTGGAGCGGGAGGACTGCTCTAAAATGCTCATCTTTGGGATTCACCTAATAAAAGAGACCAGCTACCAAGTATAAACTCAGCCCATCCTCTATATTCGTCAATATTCCCTAATCAATCTCTCTTGAGGAAACATCAAAGATTTTCCTTTTTCATCACAAATGACTTGAAGTTCTGCTTTTGCTGAACAAAAAATAATAATCATGCTATAAACCTGCCAATGTAACGAAGCTATACACCACATATATGCAATATGTGTGAAGTTATGTAATATATACAATTATATGCATTACATTAGCAGATATAGCAATTATTTAATGCAGCGTTACTCAAATATGCCACGGGGTGCCACACTGTGCATATGACTAAGCTATAAAAGTGTTTTCCCAAGCTGTGCTATGCACAGCTGTGAATCTCTGTGTTCTTGCCTGGTGGCTGTCCTGGTTTCGGCTGGGATAATTTTCTTCTCAGTAGCTGGTACAATGCTGTGTTTTGGATTTAGAATGAGAATAATGTTGATAGCACACTGGTATTTTTTACTTGTTGCTAGTATTGTTTATACTCAGTCGAGGACTTTTCAGTTTCTCAGGCCCTGCCAGCAGAAGGGCTGGAGGGGCACAAGAAATTGGGAGGGGACACAGCCAGGGTGGCTGACCCGAACTAGCCAAAGGGATATCCCATACCATAGAATGTCATGCTCAGCATATCAAGGTGGGGGAAGAAGGAGGAAAAGGGGAATGTTCAGACTGATGGTGTCGTCCCAAGTAATCGTTAGGTGTTGATGGAGCCCTGCTTTCCTGGAGGTGGCTGAACACCTGGCTGCCGATGGGCAGTGGTGAATGAATTCCTTGTTTTGCTTTGCTTCTGTGCGTGGCTTTTGCTTTACCTATTAAACTGTCTTTATCTCAACCCATGGGTTTTCTTACTTTTCCCATTCTCTCCCCCATCCCACTGTTGGGGGAGCGAGTGAGTGGCTGTGTGTGGGGCCTAGTCACTGGCTGGGGTTAAACCATGGCAGTGGCTACATGCAGTATCTAACGGGAGAGACTGCATAGATTCAGACTTTGCTACAAATGAGAAGATATGGAGGGGGACTTCACCTCTGCAGGCTACCATACTGTTGACTTTCTTCTTAATTAAGGCTGCTGTTAACACTTCTTCCCTAAGAAGTGAGATGAGCTTCCCTCCTCACCCCTGCATTTTATCTGAGAGCACAAAGTTCCTACAACAAATCTCATGGTGTTCCTCTTTAAGAACCTTAAGGCCAGCAAGTTCCTTATGGCCACGGCTGAGCTGGGACCAGCCATCCTGCTGTGACAGCAGCAAATTCAGCTAGCCACCCAAAGCAATTCTCTTTCTGTCATATAATTATTCATATACCTAAAACTATATGTATTTTTCCCTTTTTATTCCATTCTCTGGGGCATTTTATTTAATGTAAGTACAATTATCTGAAACTTCTCCAAGTGTAAACTGGGGAGTCCCTGGGAGAGGGCTTGAAGTCCTCCAAGCTCATAAGACCTGCAGATTTTAGGGAGCTGTTGCACCCAGTTTTTCAGTGTGGATTTCTTTGCCAGATCAAGTCTGAAACAGATCAGAGACCATTGTGCTGAAAGTTGAAGAAGGCTTGAATGCTAAGGAAAATACAACAGCTGCTGGAATGTGCAAAAGTGGGGTCAAAGCTAAGCATGAGTGAGGAGAGAGATCCAAAAAATAGAAGTTCATGGGCTGTGCTCACTGAAATTATACCAATTACCAGACTGTACAATGTAATTTCTTCAGATAAGCTTGTATATAGGACATCAAAAGCTAAGTCTGTTTATAACCTTGTCAAATCTACATGCAATCATTGCCTTTCAGGTACTGGTTTGTGCCATTGCCTTCTGGTCCTAGCTGATAGCGGGACTCCATCCTTTCTTTGCCATCCCTTTTGTCTGTGCATCCCTCTAGTGCTCCTGTTGATTTGTGTATTTCAGAGAAAGATCTGGCTGGTGCTTGAATCACTTTCCTCCTGTTTTCATTACAAGATGATGCCAGCCACTTCATGCAGGCATTGGGCTGCAGTCAGCTTTAATTAGGACTAGCTCTACTGTTTCACATTCACATAAGTCTTACTGATCTGGTTTATCTTAGAGCATGGCAGCTGCAAATAAAGTATTTGCTAGCGGTGAGCGCAGAGACTGAACCATACAAGCTTGTCGGCTCTGGAAGTAAGTCTGAAAGTTAAATATGCCAGGAGAATGGACAACTCTCTCTACTAAGCCAGGAAAAACGATGGGCCAAAAAGGACATCTGGGCTTCTCAGTTGCAGCCTTTTTGTTAAGCTTCTGGAAATCCTGGGAGTGGGTTCCAGCTCAGCTGGATGATCTCTGGGATCCAATTAAAAATAAACAAACACACCATCCAGCAATGTCTACTTTCCCTGCTGCCAGGTCATTCCTCTTTTGGGCAGTTACCTATCTCTGTCTCCAGGATGCTGAAGAAGCATCCACTTTCCCCCTGCTTATTGCAATACAATCCATAAATGATTACGTTGCCCTCTCTAAATTACATTTAATTCTTCTATCAAGGTTATTTCAAAAGAATTAGCACGCACAAGTAATATCTATATCCCCTGTTTTCCCTCTGCTTTCCTGTAAGATCTCCTGCTCGCTCAGTTGTGAAGGTTGATCTCTGGGAGTTTGGAGAGGCTGTGTCTGTTTCCCAGCGAGAGCCAGGCAGCTTGACCTAAGCAGGATCTGCTTGCTTTGTCATTTTACCTTGTCATTTTACTTGACTGAATTCAGCAGATAGGAGGTCACTTCTGCCTTACATTACTGAAGAACCAGAGCAAAAGGGAAGTGTTTTGCATGACTCACATAACCCAAAATTTCTGTAAACTTTATTTTCTGTGTTGCATTTGTCTTGTGCAATGAAATTGCTGCTTTCCTGGTGCAATTTCTACATCCCACTGGTGCGATTTCTTTATCCCACTGGTGCAAAGCTGTAAAGACAATTTAACTTTCTACAACTATGGCTCAGCCACAGCTGCAACACATGGTATTTATAATCCTACCACTCGATTAGGTGCTGAATGGTGTCTGGAGAAGCATATGTGATAATTCAGTTAACTTGAGTGGCTCTGTTTGAAAAAAGATAAAAAACCTAACTAAATGAAAGAAAAACCCTGAGAATTTATGTCATGGACCTGCTCCCTAAAACCCACTTCTGCTCTGGGGCTTGCATCTTTGTTAGGTACTTTAAGTAAGCAAGCTTCACACTTTTAAACAATACGTTGAGAGCCAGTGCCATAAAAACCTCCAAAGACTTTTTTAGGAGTCTTAATCTTGCTATTAACAAGCACTACTGATACCGAAGATGTGAAGAAAGAAGGCAGTTCTTGATAAGCCACGCAATTATGTTGGCTAGGCAATTATATTTCATTCAACCTCCATAAAATTCAGTGTCTATTCCGAGGGGTTCATGTGTTTCTTGTAGTAATGCTGCGTCTCTCATGTTGGCTAAACGTTCAGACAAGTATCATGCCAGGCCCAGAAGGGCCGATGCTTTGTGGTGCCATGGCAGTACCAAGGGATGGCTGGAGGGCGGAGGAGCCTCCTGAAGAAAGCGCCAGGCAGCTGCTGTCCTGCCAGCCTCGCCGCCTCCCTGCTCTTCCGCCCACGCCGTCATGTCTAGACTGCCGCCCTGCACGGGGCAAGGACTCTGAGCTCAGCCCTTTCAAGTCAAGGAAAGCTCCTGTCAAGGGAGTTTTGCCTCAGAGATGAATGTGGGTTTAAGCATCCAGTGGGTTTATACGCAGTTTGTATCACTGGGCCCTCCGTGCCTGCATTTCACCAGCTCGGGGCCCCGCGCGGGTCTGTGCTTTGGGACATTCTTGCTGCTGGCTGGCAGCTGGACAACTTGTGTCTCACGAAGAAATTTCTCTGTGATTTCAGAACCGCTTTTGTTCTGACCCAGGGTGAGACGCACAGCTCCAACGAGTTTTATGGGACAGGAATGCCATAAAAAGTTGAAAGCCAAAAATAACTTTTTCCCCCCCTCCCTCTTTTCACCTCCTACCCTCCAAGCCAATATTCACTCAGGGCATGGAAAGGAAGGGAGAGGCATGCAAAGACTGTCAGAAAGAGCAGTGGCTGTAAAGCTTTGGGGGAATGGGCTGCAGCATCTGGTTTGGTCGCTGAGTTCTGAAGGATTTCATCAGTAATAAAGCTTAACCCAAATGTTGTTTTTGACAGAACTGTAACTCCTGTTGAAAACCACTCTCGGCCATTTTATCAGCTCTAATCAGCACCTGGACAGATTTAAGAAGTAACAGCTATATCCTAAATGCAACCAGCACTCTCTGCAGTAATAAAGTTTGAAGGAGTAATACTTCCCCAGGAGATGGAGCAAGAAGATAGTGTGTTGCAGATGTCTTTAAAAACAGTCTGGTGTGCTCAGGGAAAGAGAAATTAAGTAGAATAGTTTCACAGCAAGATGCTGGACTCGGAGAACCACCAGAGCACAAAGTGGGACCCAGAAGCAAGGACTGTAGGACCACAGTTTGGGTTGGGAGGGACCTCTGGAGGTCCCAGGGGCAACCCCTCTCCAGACAGGACCAGGCTTACAGCTCCATCAGCTTGCTTGGGACTGTCTGGCTGAGCCTTGGCTGTTCCTGAGGAGGGAGATTCCACAAGTTTTTTTGCATCCCTTAGGGTAAAAAATAAAAAATTCTTGTATCTGATGGGGATCTCTTGTGTTGCAACTTGTGTCTGCTGCCTCTTGTCCTGTCATGGCACACCTTGGAGAAGAGTCTGGCTCCATCCTCTCTACAGCCACTTATTAGGTAGTTGAAGATGCAGGTCGCTCTCCCTTTAACCATCCCAGGTCTCTCTGCCTATTCTTACTTGTTTCCTAACACTGCTAAATGTTTTTTATTGCTTCCAGAGACTAAATCTGGGGTCAGGAAACAGCATTAAATGTAGGTTTTCCCCACAAGCTGGATCCCAGTGAGCAGCCTGAGGAGTGCCAGAAAGCCGAAGGATGGTGTGTGGGAGGAGGGGTATTATGGGGAGAGGGGAAACTCCTGTTTTAGGCCTTTGGATTGATCAGCATAAACTTTTCCTATAGCATGGAATTGAATGGCAGTAAATCTTGATAGTAACCATCTGGAAACTTTTGTTAGTGATCACTAATAGAAGGGGTCATCTTTTATGGTTTATAATGCTCTAAAGGGGTGCAGTACAGCCATGTCTTAGAGAGTTTCCCTCCCTCCCTGTTGTGGATGTTTCTCAGGAAGTGTGCATGATGGAGGACAAGGTGTGATGGTGTTCCAGTAGAATCAGCCTACTGAGTGACTACGATGGCTCAATGTGGCTTTTGATCCCTTTTTTAGCAGTTTCTCTGCAGCTGTCATCATTGCAGAAGGTGGGCTTGTGGCGAGGAGATGGGCTTGTGCAACAGGTTAAACTCCACTTGTCTGCGGGTTGGTAACTCTTAGTGAGAGAGGATGGAACTCCAGGGGTATTTTCCAGAATCAGAAATAATCAGATGCTTGCACCATGGTTCAGAGTTCAGTTCTATTCCACAGTCTGAAAGAGTCTACTTAAAAAAAAAAAAAAAAAATTATCTTGAGTTGTACTGCTCGAGACATCTGAACCACTTCTCTCGTGGTTTTATATGAAAGAGGGATATAAGTTACAGTTGCTTTGGGAATCCATACTTCAGACCTTTGACTTCTGTGAGTCTAATTTCTCAATCTGACTATTCCATTAAACATATAAATTGAATGAGGCTATAAACACCTGCAAGTAAATGTCTTAATTGTTATGTCAACAACATAAGCATGTATGGGTGGTTTTTTAAATGGCATGAAGGACCAAATCTTCCACCAAATATCTTGGAATCTAACTACACAAATGAAAAACTTCTTGCCAAGTCTTGCTTAAATGTAGCACGCTTACTTTTATTACAAAAAGAGAGAACTGAATTGCCAAGGTTTATTTTTCCTTCTTTAAGTGATGTCATTAAACTATACCGACAGGGGTGGTAGGAGCAGGGGAACCCGTGTCCCCACTCTGCAGCCTGCCTCTGGTAGCGTCTGCCTGTCTGAAAGTCAAGAGCACCTGGACACTGGTCTGCTCTCCGTCAGCCTCGGTGCCCTTGTGTCGGTGATGCTGGCTGCCACAGCAAAGCTATACACCACGCTTTCATCCATAGCGTGGTAGGGTTAAGAAAGGACAGGTGCAGCGCGGAGTCCTTGTCAGCTACGTGTATGTGCAGCTGCATTTGTTACCTCAAATAGTCATCCCCCATCTCACCTTCTCTAAAGCTCTTGCTCCTCCAGTTTCTTCTTTACTGTGGCCTCTTTTTTGTGGGGTTTATATGAGTTAGGGGTTATACCTGCAAAAATACGGCTGTTTTCATCTGTTGATTGAATTCAACTACAGTCCATGGGAAACAGGTTTCTGAAAGTCATAAACTAGAGTGTTGGCTCAGGCTGACTCACAGTGTCTGAATCTTGGTGAAATGCAGCCAAATCGTGCTGTTGATTAGGAACAACAGTCCTTGATCTATTTTGATCTGTCTTGATGGGTTTCATGAGCACAGGTTGGGAAAACTGATGAAGGAAAAAAAAAAAAAGGCAAAAAAAAAAAAAAAAAGCTTCAGTTCATAGTCAGCAGCAAGATGCAGTGTACTGAGAGCTGGCTAGACTCTCTGCTTTGTGGACTTTCCAGATGAATTTGTAATAGCAAAGGAGGAATGTTTTTGGAAATAGGTATTGCCAGCTGAAACAGAAAACACATTTCTGTAAACACCAGTGGTTGCATTTGATTTTTTTTCTCAGAATTAAACTTGATATTTTTTCTTTAACAGTCCCTCATCACTGGTCGCCCTTGCATCATTTTTCCGTATTACCTGTTGCCATAGTATCCAAGTAATGATGCCAGCATGATTTGAGATGAGTGAAACTGCACGTTGCTGTGTGTTTACCTTTAACTTGGACAATGAGAACGTAATGGAAAGCTGCACCAGATGTCTAAAACTAGCAGGACTGAGAACTGTATTTGGGTGAGGGTATTCACATGCACAACTTTAGGTCTATCCTTTAGCTCCCTCGTTAAACAGTTGGGCTCCTTGTGTGGTCAGTGGAGAGGGATGCCCCAGTTCAGAGCATGCACAAGCTGGCAACCTGCTTTGCCCTCAGCCTGAACGTAGGTGTTCAGTCACTGTTCTTTCCTCAGCATATATTTGAGTGGGGTGTTGGTGGGTTTGTTTTTTTTTTTTTTTTTGTTTTTTGTTTGTTTGGCTTTTTTGGTTTTGTTGGTTTGTTTTTTGCCTTGTTTTCATAGCCTTACTAGATCTTTTTGTGCTAAATGAAGAAAAAAAAAAGTGTGGCTTTATAGAACATATTTAATAACTTTGTTTTCTTCTCTGAATGCTTTATCTTACTGTTGTTCTTGTGCATATTCTGCCTTGGAGGTGATCCATATTTCTTAAAATACTTTTCCCTGAGAGCAAACACATAGCCTGCATGCACGTTGAGGGATGGAAGGTGGTTTGTCTTTGTGGCCTCTAGGGATGTGCAGAGGAGACAAAAAGGCTCCTTTTCATTTTGTCCTCGGGGTAGTTTGTTCCCTTGTGCCAGAGACATGGGATGTCACTGATGGACTTCCCCATCTGTTGCTACATGTAGTTATGATCTGTGCTGCTGCCAAATGACAAAAGCTTTTCTTCAATGAGTGACTGGCAGAATATGTGTGTGTGTGTGTGTGTTAATTCCTCTGCCTGTTTCATTGCATTTATTCAGTTCCTGACCTGCAAGGCAGAAAAGCTCTTCCCTGAGTCACTAAACCCTAGAATAGGTTACTCTTTCAGGTTGGTTAGGTACTCAGCCTGCTCCTCCAAATCCATTCATCCTTTTCCCCATAGCTCATACTCTTGTAGTTGGGAGTGAAGGAAACCTCAGCGTGCTGTGCTGAGCTGCAAGGAAATGCTCCGATGTATTTGCTCAGAGGCAGCTGGCTGGGAAGATGCCCTCTTCGCTGCTCTGCATGGCTTCAGTTCATGTCAAGGAGCTTAAGCTCAGTGCATGGGTATCAACAAGCCTAGCCACAGGAAAAAAAGAGGACTGTACCTTAGATTGTAGGAGTTGAAATTGGCTTCCCCAGGCTACAGCCAGGACAGTCAGTTCAGAGGTAATTCCTACAGAGCTCAGCAGAAGGTGGCACCCTCTCTTTGGGGTTGACCACTTTGGCTGGTGCCTGCAGCCTCTGCCCAGGACACCCTGTCTAAGTGCTCAGCGCAGGGAGCACCTCCCTAGATGTCTTTGGGAGGAGAGCCAGGGCCATCCACATCTGTGCTTGGTCAGCTGAGAAGGGAAAGGGTGGCTGGGTGCTGCAGCACAGCAGACTCAGTGTCTGTCAGAAACCCTGACAAAGACCAGTGCCCTTCCTGTCATTTGGACTCTGACCAAGACCACCAACATTTTTGTAATTTTTTTTTTTTTTTTTTTTCAGCTGAGAGTAGTTGAAGTAGCTACATAAATCCCACAGCCCTGGAGGATTGGCTGTGGAGTCTGTCTAGGCAGAACAAGCAGAAGAAATATTACTTCATCAACAAAGTACTAAGGATATGTTTTGAATCCACACATCATGAGCTAATTACCAGATGGGCTGAGTACTGCAAAAGAAATAGCTCAGATAGATAAACATCAAAAAGGATGATTCAAAAAGCCATCTGAAATGCATTTTGTCTCCTTGCTCACATAAATGACCTTCAGTCATTTGGTTTTGCATCGCTGTACTTTTTGCTCTGTTTGATTTCCTCATTTTTTTCACAATATCTTTTACTAGGGCTGGAGTATAACAGCACCATTTCAAAGGAGAACCTTTGCTCCGTGTCTCCCGGTGCCTCATCCTACTGTAGGAGTGGGAGCCTGCCTGTGCCAGGGATGCCTGGGGCTGGAGATGGGCTGGAGCCACTGGGGAGGAGGCTGGGCTAGCTGGTGCTGGGACTCTGCAGCGGGGCCCTGGCAGCTGTGAACTCATGCAGATTTTCAAGGGGCAGTGAAGAGGATCTGAGAGCTGGCACATGTGAAACTTGAAGACAAGGGACAGGGAGCCCAGCAGCAAAAGCCACATTGTTCTCATTAGGCACAAAGAAGAGAGCAAGCAGAGTCAAGCCATGCAAAAGTGACATTTTTTGTCCTTTAGGTGCTCCTTTGAAGCAGACTTAGTATACTTTATTTGGCCTGCAAAACAATTGGTAGATAGAAGCATTCCTTGAATCTTTCTTCTCATCTAACTATTTCTTCCTTAATCTGTTTTATTTTTTTTTTCCCCTTTCCCTTTGAATAACAAGGCAAAAACCAGTTTCATCTGTATTTCTGGTCATCTCTAAAGTCATCAGCAGTGAGCACCATGTTTGTGTTCAGCTGATGGTGAGCTGTGGACTAAAAATAAAAACAAATGAAAGCATTTTGCATATCCCATCTGCCTTTCTACAGGCCAGGTAACATGGTGGTGTACCAAGCTTAGAGTATCTGGAGCTCATCCTTATTTTGTGACACTTTTTGAGGGCAAGTATTTTGGACCTTTAGAAGGGTAGAATCCTTCACCTTTGAAAAGGAGGAAGGCACTGTCCAGTTTTTGTCCATGTGCCTCCTTTTGAAACACAATGAGCTTTACAACTGGTCTTCTTTTTTCTCTCTCTGATCCCCCCTTCTCTCTCCTTCCCACCTCTCCTCAGTGTTGGTTAAAATGGAGAATTTTAATAGCTGGGTGAATATGTAGTTAATACACTGCCTTGACCTCCAAAGCTTAGCCTCAACAATGTATTTTGAGATCTCAGCTGAAAAGGTTCATTAATATTTTACTGCATTACCTCACTCTTGCTGCCACAACATTAAAAATGTGCTTTCCCTGAATGTTTGTTACAGGAGTCTGATGGTCACATCATCATGAGCTGTCTGTGCCTGCTGGCAGCTCCCTCTTCTGCATGGGCTGCAGTAGCCAGCAGCTTGAAAAATTAATGAGAAGTAATACAGCAGTCCTGTGTGGCTGAAAAAGAAGACACACATACACATGCACAGATGCACAATGTCCATGTATGTGTGTCTGTTTGATGTACATGCTGCTGCCTCTTGAATGTACAAGACCAGATGCTGAAGTTGCATAGTAGGTGTCAGCAGGCATCCAGCAATGCAGCAACGTGCACCCCAGCACAGCTGGGCTGCCTCAGGCAGTGTAAAAATCCTCACAGTAAAACCAGATTCCCTCTGAAAAAGGGTACCATCTCACCAAAGCCTTTGAAGGAGGTTTGGGTTGCAACCAGAGCACTTTACGCTAGCAGGAAATCCTCATACGTTCGAACAGTTGTGGTACCCCATACCTGGTGGTGCCACAGGCAACAAGAAAGGAGCAGGAGGAGGAAATGAAAGGACTACGTGTGCTGTTACCGGTGAAGGGAGGCAGGAAGAGATGGCCACAATACCTCTGAGCCATGTGTGTGATGTGTGCCCCTTTAGATAACCAGCCCTGGCCTGGGCTCGTGATTTGGTGAGTTCAGAGCCTGGGCAGGGGCAGGGCTGGGGTTTTCATTTCGTGCATTTTGCTGGTTGCAAGCGTATAGGTAATTTCTGCATACTGAGGAGAGAGAAAGATGGTTTCTTTCATATGGGAATAATTCCCCAGTTATTACTGAGGGAGGAAACTCTGCAGGTCCAGCTAGTTTTCTCTATAGTAAAATATTGTTTTCATTAGATTTTTGTTTTAGTAACAGCTTTAAGTAGCAGTCAGTGGAACTGGCCTTGGGAGGTGCCTGTCAGGCCAGGAAAGGCAAGGAGAGGTGTTTGGTGACCGCTTGCGTGGCTTTCTACTTGTGCAGCACATCTTTCAGGCAAATCTTGAAGCTTTGTTGTGAACGCTTTCCCATACCATGAACTTTATCAACTTGAAACATAGGATTGAAGGACTTCCTTCAATCATAGGACTCTCCTGGAATGATTCTGAATACTGTTTCTCCTCCAACTCTTTTTCTGCTGTCCTAAGTCTCCACCTTAACTCTTAATGTGCCCTACAGAAGGCTGTAGGAGAAGCCCTTCAAGCACCGTGGAGCAGGGCTGTAGTGCACGCATAGCTTCTGCTCCCTTGGCCACTAAATGGGGAGTCTGCCTTTCCTGTTGCACGCTCTTAGGTTGCTTTGCTCTTGCTTTCCCTGAGCTTTTAATAAAACTTTAGATTTCCTCTGTTTTCCTTCCTCTCAAGACAGAAGCAACAAAAAAGTGATCTAAAATAGCCCCAATGCACACTGGGTAGAAACACCCTGTAAATATTGCAGGATGCCATGCAGAGCAGCAGCAGTTTTGTTCTCCAGCATCGCTCAGGGATTACCCAGTTTAGCAAGTCAGGGAAAACTGTGAATGCTTCGATTACACAAACACTGGGAGCTGAACAGTTTGCCTTGTCACACACACAGGTGGGATTTCTGAGATCCCTGGTGTTATTTTGTGGGCTGTGTTGTCACGGCAGCTGTCCTTGCACTCACTTGCAAACTAACACCACTACGTGCATATGCACACACCGTTTTCTAAATATAGCTGAGGAAAACATACTGCAGCTGAAATCTGCTTTTCCTCCTGTTTTCTGAAGTTGTGTCAGGACCACTGATGACTGTAACGAGGGAGGAAATGCATTCATAGGCTGGGAAAGAAAACCAGCAGGTTTCTTTGTTCGCTGTGGGCTGGGGAAATGAACAGTGGTGGTGATTCTGCTATCCTGCAGTAAATGAAAGAATCAGATGAGGCATTTTGGTTTGTCTCTTGGAATGTCTAAAGGTAAAGGAGTGGCCAGTATAAATGCTATTTTTTAGGTAGACGTTGATTAAAACCATGTCTTAGGAGCGCAGGCTTAGCTTTTGCCTGGAGAAGCCTCCCTAGCCATTGCTTCTACCATGAAATTCAGTCCCAAATTCCTTAAGAAAACCCCTTTGATAAGTGTTTTTTCGTTTTTTGCTATTTTTTTTTTCCCAGTGGAAATCAGAGAAAAGCGAGAGAATTGATTGAAGCTCCTGTTTCTCTTTGAAGGTGCTGGTGACACAGCTCTAATGCTGATGTGGCACGGTGCAGAGGCATGTGGACGCAGGCAACTTCTTCGAACGAGGCGCAGCTTCTTCCCAGGGCTTAGCCCCCCAGTCTGACCTTTTGGTACACAACTTGGCTTTTACTGTGAGCACAAGCTGCTATTGAGACACCTCTTGGAGCTGAAGTCCAGGTGAGTTTGTTGCTGTGGCTGCACGTGGTGGGTCCCTGCCGTGGGACCTGGGAAGCCCGTCCTGCACCCTCAGCATCCAGTCTGCTGAAATGTAAGCACTTTGATTTTAAGTGGTGTCTCTTTAAGCCGAGTTACCAGATAAATGATGGAAATGGGATATGACTGAAGCTTCATAAATATGACAGCGCCTTCTTGGCTATGCTGTTTCCCTCGTCTCTGAAAAAAACACTCTATTTGAAACAGCAGAAAATCTTTATTGAACTTGCAGTCAGCTCCCTACCACCTTACAATCGGCTGGTAAAATGCCCACAGGCTTGACGCAGGTGTCCTTGCTCTGCCTTGCCTATTAGGGCAGCATCGCACAGGTCGGCTGGACAGGAATAAATGGTGCGGACCCCGTGTTCCACAGCAGGGACCACTGAGGGAAATGCAGGGAGATGCTTGCCACTGCTACCACGTGGTTGCTCTAAGAACTGCTTAGCTGAAACACAATTTCCATAACACAGTGGAAAAATGAAAACTCAGCACTGCAGAAGCGAGTCAGGGCCGCCAAACCTGAGGCTACAGGAAACTGGATCATCTTCAATTTAGTGCTTGATGCTGCAGGAACCACCTGGGTTTGCAAGGAGAGGGGCAGCACGAGAACGTTTTCTGTCCGTGTGGTGCTGACAACTGTGATGGCTTTTTTACCCTTCTGGCTAACGAGTGCTGCCTCTCGCAAAGCATCATCTCACCGTTTACCTCATCAGAACATTGGTAAAAAATAATGAAATAAAAAAGGAGCAGCTGCTTCAGTTTAAAAGGTGAGTTTGTGGGCAGGTGAGGAAAGAGAAAGCAGTGTTCAGCTCCGGGTGTCGGGCTTCTCCCCTGGCCACTCAGTCGAGTGCCCTTTCCCTAGGCAGGGGTGAAGCTAAGGTAGGAGCTGCTGAGGGGTCCATTTTCAGGGAGTTAGCATTTATTTATTTACTTGCAAGAGAGAATGGTAATTGGGGGTACCTTGGTGGGGTAATAGTTCACAAAGAATTATGACTTTTTTTGTCTTCTGACCCTGACTGCTGTGCAGGAGAGTGAAAAAATGGGATATAAAAAGAGCAGCCCGAGCGTGTGGTGTGTGGCAAAGGCACATGGAAGCTTCAAGCACTCACTAGGAGTGGACCCCAGGGACACCCCCTTCCTTTTGGCACCTTATTTCATGTAAGAGAGCAGGCTGATCTGCTCAACAGCTGCCAGGCTGAGTGGTTGCTGTTGTCCTGATGCAGCACCTCAGTGACATTTACTGAAACCAGCCACTGCTTTCCAGGCCGCCGCAGCTGCCTTGGGAGCGCAAGCATTTTGGAAAGAGCACCACACACATCAGATAAAATCCCTTCTCAGCCTCCTGGCTCTCATGTAAAGTGAAGCGCCTGCACAAAGGTGATGGCCAAGAGCTCAGGAAATGCTCCAAACACTTCTTGGACTGAGTATTCACCACATTTGTGAAGAACTCAGAGTAAAGGTGCCAGCATTAGCTCTTACCAGACTTGGCCTCCTTCATCCATGCCTGATTCTCCATCTTGGACCTTGAAACAGCCATGCCACTGTTTCCTGAGGAAGCACAGCAGAATCAGCATGTCCTCTGCCAGCGCCTGGAAAGCAATGTTTCTGCCAGCTAAACACAGGAACTGTACTCTGGTGAACATGTGCATCAGGCTGGTTGTATTAATCACAATGCTTTTAGTATGTGGTAACCATAAAGTGATCTGTGTTTTGCAATTTTCTCCTGTAGTTTGGCCTCACAGCCATGGTTATCTGCTAGCTAGCTTGCTGGGCCAAGGTCCAGGGCATCCAAAGAAGTGCCTGGTGGCCAAACCACTTCCAGACTGGCCCTCTGATGAGGGCAGCAGAGCTGAGGGACTGCAGACCCTGCTTGCTGGAGACTTTAAACACACAGTGGCTTCCAGAGCAGAAATGACAAGTTGCCATGCTACAAAGGTGAGAGAAGGAAATCCAAATGAGTATGGGGAAAACTTCTGTTCACCTTGAGGGTGGTTGAGCACTGGGATAGCCCAGAGATGTTGTGACATTGCCATCTTTGGAGATTGCCAGACTGCAACTGGACAAGTCCCTGAGCAAAGTGATCTTATGTTGAAGTTTGTCCTCCTTTAACAGTACGAATGGTCAGAAAAGCATAGGTTCAGCACTCTGGCTTCCGTAGTCCAAGGGTAGTTTTTTTGGACTGTTGGCTTAGTTCAGCCTCACAAAGAAAGATTTTTGCTATTTCTTTTCACAAAAGCTGCGAGCTAGGTTGGAAATACACCTTTTGTGATAATACCATAAACATTGTTATTGCAGACACTGAGGGATAGGGTAAGATGGATAGGATAGGATAGGAGAGACTAGACTATTTCAGTTCAAAGGGACCTACAGTGATCATCTACTCCCGACTGCCTGACCAGTTGAGCACTGACCACAAGTTAAAGCACGCTGTTAAGGGCACTGTCCAAATGCTTCTTAAACACTGACAGGCTTGGGGCATCGACCACCTCTTGAGAAAGCCTGTTCCAGTGTTTGGTCACCCTCTTGGTGAATAAATGCTTCCTCATGTCCAGTCTAAACCTCCCTTTGGCACAGCTTTGAACTTGCAGCTTCTTTGGAAACACTGAAATACCAAGTCCTGTAAAGGAAGTAAACCCACTGATGCTTATAAAACAAAACTGATTTTATTCTAAGTCTGTCTCTTCTTTTCTTACCTAGGCTTACACCATTGAAGAGCTGCTCCTGTGTTGAACAAAACAGGAAGGAGTTCTAAAACCTAGGAACTAACCACAAGGATCTAGTTCATTGAAGTCTGACCTGGTAACCTTCTAAACGGCCATTTGATCCCATCCATCAAATTCAGTCCATTTGTATAGGTAAGGGCTTATGTTATCATCTTGTGAGCCATAATTTCTTGATTACAAGGGTGGAAGAGGGAAAACTGGACCTTTCTCTGGCACTGCTTAGCTCTGAAAAATTGGACACGGGATTACTAAGGTTTGTCTGTAAGTACAATTATTTCTGTGTAACTATACTGTTGCTTTGGATCTGATGACTGTATTCTGACATTTTGGAGGTGGTTGTTACAGCAGCCAATATACTGTCTTTGGTAAGCTATTTCGTCTCCATCAGAATCCTAAAGTCGTAACACAATTCAGGTTGTAGGGGACCTCAGGAGGCTTCAGGTCAAACCTCCCATGCAAAACAAGGCCAGTTACAAGTTGCTCAGGGCCTGTCCTGTCAAGTTTTGAAAACCTCCACGGCTGAAGATCCCATAGCTTCCCTGGGCATTTGCTCCAGTGTTTGACTATCCTCATCGTAAAAATTATTTTCCTTCTATTTAATCAGACTCTCCCTTATTGCAACTTGTGTCTGTTGTCTCTTGATCTATCGCTGTGCAGCTCTGCAGAGCTTGTCTCCACCTTTTCTGTACCTTGCAATTAGGTAGCTGCAGATACAAACAAGCTCTCCCTTTGGACTTCTTTTCAAGGCTGTACAAGCCCAGCTCCCTCAGCCCTTCCTTGCATACCATGCCCTGCAGTCCTCTGCCAGACTCAGTCCAGTATGTGTGTCTGTCTGGCACTGGAGACCCCAAACCTGCATGTAGTTCTCCAGATGTGGTCTCAGAAGTGCTGAATAGAGGGGACTACAAGTCCTTTGGCTTTCAGCTGTGCTTTTGTAAATGCAGCCCAATATGCTGTCGGCTTTGTTTGCCTCGGGGCACACTGCTGATATACATGCAGCTACCACCCGGGTCCTGGTTCCTTTTATTGTAAATCTGTGCCCTACCCACCTGCCTACTCTGAATTGCTGCGTGGGGTTAGTCTGCCTCAGGTGAAGGGCTTTGCATTTGTCTTAGTTGAACTTCATAAAGTACCTGGCAGCTCCTTTCTCCAGCATCTTGAGGTCTGCCTTGAAAGGCAGCCCTGCCCACCCTGTAAACAACTGCCCACCCCATGCCCCAGGAGGGCAGCTGACACAGGTTATCACAAACCTCCCCAGACCCAGATTTGGTGTGGTCCAAAAATTTGCTGGCAGTGCACGCTGTGATGTCCTCCAGATTGTTAATAAAGGCATTAGATGGTACTGGTCCCAGTATTGACTCCCTAAAGCATGCCACTAGAAACTGGCTGCCTGTTTGACTTTTGCTGCATGGTTGGGCTCAAAGGATGGTCAGCAGCAGCATGGATCTCACCTGTTGTAGTTAGCTATTCAGTTCGTGTCACCAATTTGACTATATGTTGTGTTAAAAAAATAAATAAAAAAACAACAGAAGAATCCTTTTATTTTCAAAGTTTGATCAATCCATGAAAGAAAGAGCAGCACATTTCTGCAAAGCCAAAATAACTGTACAGCTCATTCTGCAGATAGATTTTTCTCACCAGAAAGGAAGTGCCTCTGAAAGAAAAGGAACTAGGAAGGGAGCCAGGACCAACTGTGGCCAGCATGGTTCTGCTGGCTGGTACCTTTAGAAACACATTACAGCCTCTACACTTCTCCTTCCAGCGTTGCTCTCCTTAAAAAATCACTGAACACCCAGGTGAGGATCCATCTAACCATAAAGGACATTTTAGCATCCCTGTTGGATCCTACATCAGGGCTGCCCTGTATATTTTGATTTTCATTCACAAGTCCTGTGGAAGAAATGGAGAAAAAACTCTCCACCAGGGGAATGCTGCCTGGATGTATGAGCAGCCACCTTTCCATTACACTTTGGAGGAAATCAGGTTGTCTTCCAGTGAGTTCCAGTCACCAAATTATTTTATTGTTACAATATGATGAAGCGATTTCTATTTTGTGCACTTCATGGTGCTCAAAATGTTAGTTTTCACAGTATAGAATGGTTGTGACAGCATTTGTCATGGAAGCACTCAGCAGAGTATGTTGAAACTTCATTTAGTTGTGCTGTTTTATGAAGTTCTGCAGTAAAATGTGCCAGCAAATTATGTTGTATTAGTTTTTTTTTTTCCGGTGATTAACTAATCATTCATATAATAAATAGCAGCTAACTACAAGAAAGAGATTTATTTGTCACAGAGTTAGAAGAATGTCAAACTTTTCCCATTTCATGTAAAAAGGCAGAGGAAAAAATACTTCTAAAATGACTTTGCAACATGTGCTTTATTTTAAGTCATTACTGAATCAAAACTACACAGTATACCCTTTTAACATATCTTACCCACTGAATGATTTTTTTCTCAATATTTGTTTTTAACATGGAATGAAACCTACATCGCAATTGTAAATTTTCATGCTACAATGTTCTCTAATGAGCCATTTGTGTCACTAATAATAGTAATTTAAGAAAAAGGCCATTTTTGAAGCTCATACGTATGTCTATATTTGGGAACTTAAAAAAAACCCGTCTCAGATGTAAAAATGTGACTTGGAATATGTAAACATTTTTGTATACCTGAAACACTGGAAGAAGAATTTCAGCAAACAGCAAAACAATGGTTGCCTTAAATCATCGAAATGGGAAAAAGCATGTCATGGGGAGCAGAGAGAAGCACACACTATTCAGTCTTTAAAGGGTTATAAGAAATGACATAGCTCCTTAGGTCACTGAAATCACTTTCTTTTCTCATCTAATGGAAAGCAGTAACTTTGAAGAGAATGGCCCAGCAGAACACCCCAATAATTCACCATAATTATTCTAGCCATTGGTTAACCTTGACGAACTGCACCATAATTATTCTAGCCATTGGTTAACCTTGACGAACTGTCAAGTTTCAGTTGCTTTTTTTTTTTGTTTTTCCTGAGAAAAGTCATTGATGTTTGGTGGAAACGTCTTCCATGACTGTACAAATAAAATAAGGCATTTAAAGAGATTGTTACTGGTTTTCTTTTTGCTAACAGAGGCTTGTCCACAGTGTCCTTTGTACATCAAAACCTCTGCTTTTCTACAAATGGGTATGGCTAGAATGTCTTCAGTTCCCACTGTGGCCCTGGGTCTTGGGTGTCCTGAAGGCTAGTCAGCGTCCCATTACTGTAGCTTGAAAGTCAGTGATGTACAACAGCATATTGCACAATCCAATCCGTATGGCTCCAGGAAGGGTTAAGAAGGTACACTGGAGTCATCTGTGGGTTCACTCCTTTCTTTTCTCTTTAAGTTGTAACGATTGTCTGGAAAATGAAATTAGCCAGACAAAGATGCAAACTTTTTGTTGATTAAATTACAAAGCAGTCCCCAGATTGTAGAGGAGTGGCACATTAAAAACAACAAATCATCCAACCTTCTTCACCGTTGATCCTTAATTTGAAAGGCAGCATGGATTCCTAAGGCCGTAGCTTCCAGGACTCCGTCAGTGAAAAATCATTGCTACCTAACTATAAAAGGCTTAGCTCTTAAGAGAATATTGTGCTTTTTTTATTTTTCCTTTAAAATTCAGATGAAATCAACTTGATTCGCAGTGTGACTCCAAAGAGATCAGTTAGTTTTTTCCCTAGTCCACTTGATCATAGTCTCTGGTGAACGATACAGGAATATCAGTTTGGCATACAGATCTTCTTCTAGTTCCAGTTCGCCAGTCTCTCGCACTAAGAAAATGTCAGTACACAACTTCAAGATTCGGTCTACGTTGGGTAGCTCCTCAAACATGATGGAGTGAGAGATCCCACTGAAAAATTCGCGGACGAACTTCCCTATCACCAGGACAACTGAGGCATATAGTCCCATGATGCTGAAAAGAAAGGAAGGAAAGAGCTCAAATCGTGCCTTGAAAAAGGGTCAGCCAAGTGTGAGGGAGCTCATCTACAGGGCTAAGTGAAGTCTGTCAACCGAGTGAACATTAATTTCTAATTAGGATCCTGTTTCTGCTGTGCTGCAGGATGAAAGAAAATAAGTTCTCTTGAACACAGAAATCTGGGAACATAGACAGCTGAGGCTGCTGACTTAAACAGTTTAACCCCAGCTGCTGATGGTCTTACGTCCTGTCTGCTACAACTTGAAAGTCACAATGGGAAGTCTGACAAGTGCTGGCTGCTAAAGGTAAATGATCTGTCAGGTTTCACATCTAATATTTTTTATTAACATATGTAATAATTGGTGACAGACTAATGTTTATCTGTCCTCCCCTGATAATTCTCCTATGAGGCATTCTCCAAAGTGCCAGGAGGCAATGTCTCCTGCCTTCCTCTGTCTGTGGAGATGTATTTCATAACTGTTTCACGCCCAGGGTCCTGGATACCGGACTGGGAAGGTCAGAAAAACTGGGCAGAGTTTGGGCAGAACCTGACCTGTAGTTAAACAAACATCTTTTGAATGATTTTACTTCAACAGGAAATTGGTGCAAAGGGTGCTTCTGCCTTTTTTCCCACTAGAGAGGAGGTATCGAGGGTAATACCATTCCTTACAAATATGAAGCCTTCTACAGATAACGTTAATAGACATGAATTTGAAAATCTCACAAAACCCCTTTTCAAAGTGTTGTAATGTTCAAACAATACAACAACAAATAAGAAATAAAACTGCAAAACCATCAAATGAAATCACCTCTACTTCTATCTTATCTACATTATTTTAATTTTACATAGAGATTCCTTCTTACCCATAACCAGCCAAGAATCCGAGGCTTGGTGGACTGACTTTATCACTGAATATGAAGAGTTCAAGACTCTCTTCAGATGTTTTGTATCTTTTTCCAAGCTGATTCAAAACCCACCACTCACGAACTCCCTCATCGGACACATTTTTGACCAGGGAAACTGTAATGTTTTCCCATCTGCAGTCTATTGAAAAAAAGAAATGTTAATATATA
This sequence comes from Falco naumanni, assembly GCF_017639655.2. Classification (NCBI taxonomy): domain Eukaryota; kingdom Metazoa; phylum Chordata; class Aves; order Falconiformes; family Falconidae; genus Falco; species Falco naumanni. The sequence goes on along the minus strand of NC_054056.1, from coordinate 60,215,373 downwards.
TATACCAAGAATTGCAAAAGTCAAACTGTTTTGATTCAGATACTTCAAACATCTGCATGATAAAATGACTGAGAAATGTAGGAGTAAAGGTTTGTTATAATCCTAAAAATCATTTTAGTTATTTCTGTACAAAAGTACAATATCGAGACTTTTGTGGTTCTCCTTCTGTAGATCTCATCTGAATGTGCATTACATCAATAAAATGTTTTGTATCACCTACATTTTCTTCTGTACAACTGTCAAATCATTTCAATATTTTCAGGCCACAGTGTCAATGATAGTCAGCATGCCTGTCTTTCAGACCTAAAGACAGACATTTAAGTTGGAGGAAGAGTGGTCAGCTTCTATGCGTCAAAGCGAAACTATCACTGTAAATTATTTATGTCTTGGTATAAAAGATGCTATACTTTTATATCAAGAAAAGCACACTGTCCTATTATGCACACTGATCACACAGACAGGAGGTGAACTCTGGCCCTCCTGATTTCTGGGAAACATAGAATAGCAGTGTATACATTAATTAAAAGTCCTTTTGAAGAATCTTACGTTAATAGTTCTTTAGGATAGGACCTGACTAATGACAGTGTAGCACTTGTAACTTATTGCTACTCACAGAGCTATGCTGAACCTCAGGAATTATTTTTCCTAATTAATCTAATCATGCTCGCTAAACCTTGAACAGTAATGTACTACATAGTACTACTACTATGCCCGAGTGCCAAATTTAACCTCTGTCAAGCAAAGTGTTCTTAGATAAAGACTTGTTCCTACTTTTCCAACCCAACAGATATTTCAAATGCATGTATGTATGTTTGCACGTATTCTGTATGTTTGTGAGTACCTGTATGCATTCTGATTGGGTAATAGCCCTCTGAAATTCAATGATTTAGCTAAACTGGATTCTTTGTAGCCAATACGGAAGGAACAGTGGAAAAAAAATATCATTCATTGTCACTATTTATGCCGAAGAGCTACATTTGCAGACCTGTGGCACTACTGACTGTAAGCAAGCAGGGAGATGCAGAGAAGTGATGCTTGTCATCACTTGCTCAGAAAACAATGAAAAGCAGTTCCTGAAAGCAGACTTGAAGGGAAGGTGCCAGACTTCATCCTTAGGAGTCCTTACTGTTAAATACAAAGCTAAAATACATCCAGATGCATTTTCTGCCTTAAACTGTATTACTTCAGAATGTCTCCCCAAGCTTGCAGGCATCAGGTAGAAAGCACTGCAAGTGCATTTCAGTCTGAGGTGCCCCATAACAGCTCAGTGAATGTGCAAGTGTGAGTGCTGTGTTGCACTTCTTCAACTATACTCTGCTTTCTATGGTCTGGACACATACCTGTCAATAGCTGCTTTATGGGTTTTGCCAGAGAATCACTAGGAGCCTTGATGTAGTATGGGTACACTGTCTCTAATGTTCTGGAAAAAATGAGAAAGCAAATATTTCATATTTTTATACCTCTAAAATAATTTAGAAATGACTAACAGGGATATACGCAGTTCCCGGTAATTCTTGGCTTAAGCTATGATTTTATAGTGTTCAGATGTCACATCTGAAAGGTAGCTGGATTTATTAACTACGTTCTGTCAGTACTTCAGCAGGGAGCTCCATCCATAATGTTGCCATTCACACGCCATGAATCCCACACACCTGGGGCATGTGTGTTTGCAAGGAATGTAGACTTTATATTTTGTTCCCATTTTTAACAAAGCTGCTTTTATAGTCAGCTATACAAACAGCACAAAGAAAGGCAACACACCACCAGTAGTACACAAGCTAGAAAAATATGTAGCTAGAAAAATATGTGGTGAGAACAGTTATTACTTCAGACTTGCAAGATGTTTCGATAATAACACCTGAAAAGCGTGAGAATTTTTGCCAGAATCTTTCATCAGGAAATATTTTCACAGTTTGCAGGAGGATTTCAAACTTAAAAAGAAAGATGTTTGTAAAAGTTCTTCCATTGGAGTAAAAAATCAGATCACTTTCAGTGGGAATAAGTTACCGGCATCCAGAGAGAAAGACATTTCATTAAAAGCAGAGATACTTTCCTAGCTTTTTCCTCAAATGACTGAACAATTCTAGGGGAGAAGAGCTCTCAGGGAAGTCCTGTGATGCTCAGCTATATTGCATACACCAGGCTGCGGAAGAACAGAGGTGGCCAATTTAAACCCCCTCCTGATCACTCCAGCAGGCCCAAAAGATAGGGAAGAGCTCAGCAGCTAAGTTGTCCCAGCAGAGGTGGTGGCAGAAAGCTCCCTGCTGAAGTAGTCAAATGGCTACTAGCTGCCACAACCACTTTTTCTTTATGACAAAGTAAAAAAAGGATTAAATCAACAATATTATTGCAACACGAGCAAATGCGGGTATATCTTCTATGTTACTGTTTGCCTCCTGCAAAGAGAGAATTACAAATTAATTACCTCTTCCTGCAAATGAGCAAAATCTACCCTCCTTGGCACTACATCACCTTAGGAAATATTCCTGTACCCTCACACAACAGAAAAGTAGAAGAGGCATAGAATATTTTTTAAATGTGATGATCAGATGTGCAACAGCAGTCTGTCTGGGTATACAAGTGTGTGTGGGTGCAGAAAAATAGCTTTGCACAGAGAAGACTAATTTCATTTCCACCTACTAATAGATATGAACCTCTCAGAGACTTCACTTATCCCAGCTGGTCTCAGCTTTAACTTTTCAACTCTTGTGGCCACAAATCAGATCAGGTGGCCTTCAGGGATGACATGTTGGCTTAGCAGTATTTAGAGACTACTGCTGTAAAGTAATCCCCCGCGAGCAGGTGGAACAGGAAGAGCCAGACTCCTTTCAAATCTGAAGAGGCACCACTGCTGTTAATGCTATAAGGCTATATCCACAGAATAATGTTTGATACTCATATGAAGAGCATGCTCTTTCTGCCTTGTGAATTTCCATTACAGGAAAAGATCTGATGTCAGAAACAACTGTAGATGTTACCCTTTCACCGCAGTGATTTAAAGCTTCCTTGCTAATCTAATACTATTCAAGAATAACAATGAGAAATACGGTCTGGATGGCTATTTAGAACAAAGAAATCATCAATACAACAGCCTCAGATCAAGCTGAAGTAACTCGAAGAGTTTAACTGTGAATTCACCATAACAAACTTGTGCTTATCCAATAAATCAAAGAAAAGTAGCTAATAGCTTCACCATGCTTGCTGGTGGTGTTCCAGTGTTCGTAGTCTTCGTAGCCTGAATTTATCATAGGAAATAAGCTTTTAACCTTAATGTTACTATTATGCTACTTCAATGCTGTTGGCCTTTGTGAACAAGGCTCCAAAGCTATTAGAGGGAGGATGGATGGGCAGGCAAATGATACAGCTGCACAAGCCTGACCTCCTTAGGAAATTAGGTTTTAAAAGGGAAGCTTTGCATATAAATAGGCAAAGAAAATAACTTACACCTTTTCCAGCTGCTGTCCAGACATCATTGTAGCAATCTCTCTTCTGGTGTTCTCTCGTAGACTAAAGGTGAGTTTATCTGATGCTATTTCAGCTTTGGCACCAAGGGTGAGATTTCTGTTGTAAGTAAAAGGGAAGACACATTGTCAGCCTATGAGGGCATAACCTAAACCAGGGGTCCTCAAACTTTTTAAACAGGGGGCCGGCACACGGACAAAGTGGCAGGCAGTCATCTGTGGCTGCTTGGTTTCCCCCCCCAACCCCGGGTGGGGGGGTTCTTTAAATACTGGGGGCCGGACTGAGGACCCTGGGGGGCCGTATCCAGCCCACGGGCCGTAGTTTGAGGACCCCTGACCTAAACACTTGTTTGCTGCACACTAAAGCTAGTTGTCTAACTAGTCTTAACTGCACTGACCATGGCTATCCCAGTCTTTGCTAAAGCAAGCATCATGCTACCTGTACCTGAGATGGTGTGTTTTCCCACAAAGGCCATGCAGCTGCCTTAAAGGTATGTTTTTCTCACTGGCAATGCCTTTGTATGTATTACAGGACAATGATGGCAGATTAATGCCATTTTGCTCATTAAAACAGAATGGGAAAGAGTATTTTCTGTGTCAGACAAGCTAAGGATGCTGCAGCCAGCTACAACTTCCCAAAACCCCACCTCTGCCCAGCAGAAACCTGTGGCTAACAGGCTGACAGGACCCCCCTGCCTCCCCGAAGTCTTCACGCCAGCTGCAGAACACAGCTGGGGCAGGATCAGCCTTCACACAATGCCTTGTGCCATGCTTTGCTCTCAGGATGCGGCAGCTGGGTGAGGGCAGCTCTTGGGCTGCTGGGGGCTGCAGAGAAACATCCCCTGCAGATGATGTGCAAAGGCAGAAAGTGTGTACACTGCCTGAGCGACACAACAGGCTCATCTTACAGCTGCTTGTGGTCTCCTGGCCTAGATGAAAGACAGCAGTTTCCCTTTAGGGAGAAAACATGGAAGGTCGCTGTGGTAAGTCTTAACCACTTTCAGTCATTCACGGTCATAATGTAATCCACAGGATATAATTTGAGGGTGAAAAAGGTCTCTTTCAACTAGTGTATGAATGTTTGTAGTTATGCAAGCATATGAGCAAACTGAGTAGTAGTATTAAAAATTAATATAAAGTTCAGAAATGATGGAGTGATGGAATTCACTAGCTAATACCGCATGCTTCCAGGAAAAAAAGGGGGGGTCAAATAAAGTTGAATTAAGGGTGCAGATTCATTACAAGCCTGTTGTTCAATGTGGAAGGAATGATCCAGTGAGTTCAGAGCTCCCACAGTGATTCAGCTGACCTTCTTGTGCACAGTCTTTTGCTGAGGATTGCTATAACAATGCAGTGTCTACTTCCAACAAAACAGGTAGGTACTGGAGCTGCAAAGCTACTTAATTTCCATGGAGTGATGACTTAATTCCAATTTAATCCAGCAGTCCACAGGGATTCCAGCTGGCAGACAGTTGCCAACAAACCACCTCGGTGACTGGGTGTGCTCTAGCTTGCATGCAATTACTTTACATTCTAGGCTGCCTCTTGCAAAAACTTCATTGTAAAGTAATAGCTCACCGAGGCCAAAGGAATCGCAAGTAAACAGGCAAAGATCTCAACAAAATGGATCTGTGCCACTGTTATGCTATTTGCATAACAAAGTCTCCGAGTATATGCGTATTTAAAAAATAGTTTGTGTCAGTTCCAGACACTCTTAATAAGAGAGGAGTGCACTTCTGTTTTTATTTCCTCATAGTTTTCTGCCTTAACTAGGTTTAAGTATTCAGTTCCCATAAATGCTAACAAGATGGTTGTTTGGGGCAGTGTATTTGAACATCTCCATCTAAAACTGGATAAAATGTTCTTATTTTTCTCTCCTTCCCCTCAAGTCCCATTGAAAACTCCACCCTGCCTTTTTAAATAATGTACTTGGAAGGTTCCACTTCCCTTTTTATTTTTTGAGAACCGCAGGCAACAAATGTTTTGCTGGGTAACAAAATCACTACTCTCTATCTCTTTCCCTCTCACTTTCAGGGTTTGTTGCTCTGCAGTACAACAGAATTTGCTGGAAAACTAAATGAAAAATGCAGCGTGGAAGTGTTCTGCTGAATGAACGCTTGGCAAATGATCCATCAGCCTCAGAACAGCCACGTTAATTACCTTTGAATGCTCCATGAAAGAACTACAGTGAACTCAGCTGAAAAATCCAGCAGTCCCTGTATCATTTTCTGTCTACTGGGAGGGCTGATGGTCCATAAAGAGTTTGAATTTCCCTCTAGATCTGCTAGAGTTATATCTTCTTTTCCATAGCCCTCTAGAAACTGCAAAGCAGCCTGTAGGTGCAAAAGAAGAAAACAAAATTTCCCAGTCACATTACCAATCAGGCAGAATTGTCAAAGTTTGATTAATTGTAAGTGCAGTGGTTTGCATTGATTGTTTTCCTCAGTACCAACTGGGGCTTTAAATGGAAGGAGGAATAAATAAAGGATAGCCTAGCTAATAAGGCAAAACAAAAACAGCCCTGCTGTTTGAAGAATGATGGTCACATAGGCCACAGCGAGTCTGAAAGTTCATCAGGTAAACCTGTAGAGTCTACTTAAGTTGAAATTTTACTCTATCTTATGTTAAGCACTTTTCTGCATCGAAAGAAGTCTGCAAAGGATAAGGCAACTTGAAAATCCAAACTTCCAAAGTCGATCAAGATTACAGTATTAATGCTATAATACATGGGCTATTTGGTAGGATCTAGCATTAAAAATTGTTAATTCTTGAATGGGCTAGAAGCAAGCACCTTTTTTAAAGTTATATCTGATCAAACCCCAGTTACTTTAGTAATGCAACAGTTATTACTAGTCCTTTTCCTATAGGAACTTCTGATAATTTTGTGCATGTTGCACCACAAAATAGTGAGACTATGTTTAAATGTTTTGACATTTTAATGTCAAAACTTTTCTAGGCCATAGACACTTTCTTTTCCCAGAACTACATGTCCTCACTAGGCGGTAAAAGCGTGTGTGCTATAGGAACAAGACAGGGCTTAAAAGTGCCAGCACTGCTGTGTCCCCACAGCGTGTTTGTTTTGGTAGTACACCAACAGCATCATGTCTCCTGAAGGTTTGTGTCATTTAGAGGGGAGGTCATTATTCAGGCAATAGGACAACTAGGGTTTCTGACTTCCATGATTTTGTGCAAAGATGTCTCAATTAATGGTAACTTGCCTTACCATAACCCAGCCCTGTTCTGACAAACGATCTGTCCAAACCTTTACTCATGCAATCCCTCTTTATGGAAACTGAAAAGGAAAAAGGCCTAAAAACCTAAAGATCCACCTGAGAAAAGTCTCAGGTAAAAGTTCTGTCCTGCCTTAGAAGATTGCTCAACTTGGTTACTGAGGAACCATAGCATGTAGTACTGAATGGCCCTGTTCTTGCTCACTGTACCCAGGCCTAAGCCTTTGTTGGAAATCGCTGTACCAGGTACTAGAAATCATAAATTAGGTAGAGTTAGACATATAAATAGAAGAAAATGGTAACAAGCCATTTTCATGTACAAGATCCTGGCAGGGTCACTTATGAAAGAAAGTTGAAAAGTGTAACTCTGAGGAAGACCACTTGAGTGAGGCCGAAGGACAGAACGACCCTCTAAAAATTGATGCCAAGAGAAGACTCCGCCTAAACTCCAGCCAGGCCCCTCCTAGACTCTGCCCGTCATTAATATGCAATGAGATGGCATAATTACATGAATAATGCATGAGAAGACATTGCAATCATGTATGTCAAATGTATAAATTAGCCTGCTTCACACCTGTACTTCGGAGAAAGTTTCTGTGGTGCGAACCACCTCCTCCCCTGCACAGAAAATAAATACCTTGCTGCTAAAGTACAAAAAGTCTTTTAGCAGTTTTCTTCATTCTGAGTTTTTTTGGCATCAAAACATCTTCCAAATGATGGCAGCACTGCTGACCACTTACAACTACACAAACAAAGCTCAGAAAAGGCCTCCATGGAAACATGCACACATTTGTTAAGTAATGAGGTATTCTACATTTCACTTACAGTGTTACCCCTATAGCTTCCCAGAAACGCATTGAAACCAGTCTGATTCAAATCCTTGAGCTGACTCTGCTGAGCACTCATTGTAAAAATAGGCTGGGAAACAAAAGAACACAAACTTGTCACATTTACTTCGCATCAGCTGCTACATATGCAGTACAGCATCCTGTGCATCACAGTCCAAAACAATTATGGCACTCAATTCAACCGGAGAAGGTTACAATATTATTCCACTGAGAAGCAAGATACCTCCAATTATATTTACCATGTGGGCCTGTAGGCAGCTATCTCAGTGTACCTGATATAGGATAATTTATTCAAATTACACTGACATTGGATTATGGTTTTAACTTGAAGATGAAGGTATTATTTTACATCAGTGATAAACTGTGGTTTTAAACCCAAAAGGGATCATTTGTGGGAGCTTGCCTGTTCTCTTGCATAAGGCAAGAGTTCAATCCAATGAAATGAATAAGAAATGGGACAAGGAAATAGTGCAAAAACAGAGTTTGCTTTTAGTCTTTCTTCTTTTTTACCTGATAACCTCCTAGAGTTATTGTGATTGATACATCTAGAGGCTTGTTGGTGATGCCTGCAACAGATTTGATTAAAGACATGAAGAGCAGTGGGAACCAGACAATACAAATCAGCAAGACGATAATCATGCCACCCATTCCATACTTCACAACTTTCTTTTTCTTCTGGCCTCTTGGTTGGGGATATCTCTGCAAAAGCAAACAGCAACATGGTAATGTCTCTTCTATCAGAGGTACGCTGGGTATGATTTGATGGGTGAATATATAACGATCTTAGGGCTTCCTATCTTCTGTGGTAATTTGCTACCCAGTGTCAGTCCAATTATTTTGAGATTTTTAGCCAAACCTGCACAGACACTGAATTTCTGGTAAGAGAGAAAACTGCCAAATGAACCCATGTCAAGTGTGTGTCTTGTGTGAAAAATATTGTAAACCTCCGTGGTTCACAACTATAAAGAAGGGAAAAAATTGAGTAAGATAATTTGAATTTTCTGTCTGAATGAATGCGAGTATGAGCTCACAGGAACCAAACATAAAATAACAGCAGCAACCGTGATACAACAATTGGTTCAAAAAACTGCTATTGGGAGTGACCCACTTGTATTTGTCCTTCCAAAAATTTTTCTCTCAAAGCTCCTTAAGACAGAATTACTGTCATAAAACTTGAGATGCTGCAAACTGTATTTCAGTGTGTGTATGGGGAAATGGTTTGCCAGCAACTGCCATGCACGATCAGTAGGACTGCCTGATATTGCACTACCTCCACATTCATTTCACACCTCACAAACAGTATTTCTAAGAGCTGTTCACAGGCTTGAACCAATCTGTTTCTAGTGAATCCCACGCCAACTGCATTTAAATGTTTAAGGTTTTGTTGCTGTTCCTGGTCTTGACACTGCTGATGTAACACCCTCCCCCTTTCTCAGCTTCTGAGACCAAAAGTGACTTTCCTTTTAGCCTTCTCTTTTCAAAGCAGATCACAGGGCATGTCTGTTCTGCCTTGTCCCTAACTTCCACTCTGTTATTGGCCTTATAGCTGAATACTTTAATAGCTTCACCATCCTGTAAAATGCCTTACTATTACTGCAATTTATTTTGGTGTATACTTCTATAGGATTTAATTCTGCACAGCGTTTTAGGATCCTGTCTTTCATGCACTGCATACTGCATGTGCCAAATAAAGAAGCACTGTATTGCACTGCACCTCAAACACACACCAGGAATCTGGCTTTCAGGAAATTGTTCTTGCTTTACAACATGAATCCATAAAGCCCTAGGAGAATATTAAATTTGTAATACAATGCTGTATTTAAAACAAATCAGTTACTTTTCAAAAGCAGTGTATCAAATAATTTGTCTTGCACTACAGAATACTGTTTTCATTAAAATATCTTATCAAGATCAGCAGGAATATATTATTTGTCTGTATGAGATTAGTTCAGGCACCTTTAAAGATGTTACTGAACAGCTCAGACAGCCTCTAGCAGTCAGAGTACTTAGGCAGTACTCAACGTGAGAGACAGACAGAGAGAATCAAAGTACCTTCAGCAACACTCATAAAGTCATGGGTAGTTATTTCACTACGTGGCATCAGCACACACATGTTAGCTTAGACGTGGAAACCTTCCCATGTCAGATCTGTATTACATACCATGCAGAGTGATCCTGTTGTAGTGTTAAAATGTGTAGCGAGATGGACAAAGTAGGACTGGATTATTACTCCTCTGACTCCTGAAGCCTCTGATGACACCCCATTCATGGCAGAAATGGAAGTCATATAGAAAAAGCCTATATGCAAGATTTGTGTGCACTTCAGCTCTGAGTTAATCTAAGTGACATGCTTGGAAAGTAATTGCCATTAAGAGACAGGATTATAGTAAAAGTAGTACGTCAGTAACACTTAAAAATACAGCCATTTCATTGCAGATGTACAATTTCTGACTGGTTGGGTCACTCTTAAAAGAATGTTTAATTTCTTTTTCAAATTGGCAAAATAAGCAAGCATATGGTTGCAATCTTTATAGCGGTTATAAGGAATCCAGAATTTGCAAGTTTAATTTGAACTGAAGCTTAAATGATTTAAAGAGACTGAAATTTCAGGCAGACAAATGGGTTTATCTGGCCTGCAGTTCAGTTCTGGATGTGCAGGGACTCGCCTGAGATAAAGGAGGCAGCAGAGTTCCCTCTGCGGTTACATGAACCAGGTGTCCCTGGGACCTACACTGTGGAGGCATGAGGTCTTCCTTCTCCTGACCTTCCTCTTCAGCTACAGTTTCCCTGCTACTGCAGGTTACTCATTTAGTTGTTATGGACAAAACAAGCCTGTGTGAGTACCAGGACTTTCAACCTGGGCGTTGAAACTCAGGCATGCAATTCAGCTAGCAGCCACATGCTTGTGAAGTTCACGCTAATGGTGGAAAAATCAGCTAGGCACAAAAGAGAAGCCATTTGAAGTTTCACTTGCTGACTGCCAACTAACACAAAGTACCCCACAGTCTGAATATTTCTGAACATAAATGCCAGGTGTATCTTCTAACAAACTGCCTTTATGATTGATTTCCCAATTATTTAGGGACTCATGATTATTTCTTCTCATTTCTGCATGGTGGAGAGGAGGCCTGTATCGCTCATACGGGGCTTCCTTACTTTTTCTGACTCACGCCAACACTTCAGGATGAATATATGAGCATAGATATCTTCAACACAGATCCAGCTGGAAAGACTGAGAGTGGTATCTGTCCAAACCCAGTCCATTACTGCTCTCAGCTCAGTCAAAAACGGAACCAGGCGGAACCTGAAGGGAGACCACAGCAGATAACTCACCAGAAATGGGGGCTCACATTGAACAAGCACAATAAGCATACATATGACAAGAGGGAGTATTAAGTCAATGTTAAAATACAGTTTAATGGGAGATTTTGCAGCCACAAATAAAATCATATCCTGAGATTGCACTGCTAGTACTGATGTTTTGGGGGTGGTATCTTTTGCCATAGCTCATGTTCCTCTAGATCTCCTTGTTGAGCCATGAACACACTTTTGCATCATTATGCCCAGTAATTGTAATCAAGCCACTGACAGAATAGTATGAGAGAGACATTCTTGTATCCCCAAATCCCTCTGACCTGTGAGCAGAGCAGAGGAACATCCTTTCCACAGGATGGTGAGGATTTGTTTTATACCTCCTTACATCAAGTGGTGCACAGCTTTTTTGCAGTAGGTGGGCAGTCCTCAGCTGCCGATGGAATCGGGCTTTGTGAGTCAGGGTTAAGCAGCAGAAAGAGGTGAGCTAACAGGAAACCAACATGCATATAGCAGCTGTTCAAAACACATCATTCCCTTTAGTCCCACACTTTTCTGCTTGGCCAGGTCACAAAGACTATTTCACGCAAAGAAACCTTTCTTTTGTAACTTTTCCTAGTGGAATGCAACAAGCCCATACTGCAAATATTGGAAAAAGGCTGAAATTACTCCAGCTTTTTCTGTGAAATATGTATATAGTTCTAACAGGCTTAATCACAACATCATGGTAGCAGCATAAATGAAGGGTGGGGTATGCCTCACTAACACTACCTTTCACTCTGAGGTGATGCTGTGCCTGTTACTTGTTACCTGTTACTCCTAACTCCTGGGGAGTTTCAAATGTGCAGCACTTCTCAAAAGATACACAAAGGAAATACTTTTTGATGCATGGATATTATTTCTTATGTGTACTGTCTTTCACTTTTTTCCTCTCACCTGCTGAGGTAGACCTTGTAGACCTGCTCCAAAGATCTCTTTGGGATTTGATGCCTTACTGCTTTTTAGGACTGCAGAGCAAATAACATTACCTGTTTTCTAGTACAATGTGTGGCCCCTATCTCAGTTCAAGAGGTGGTTTCTTAGAAGTGTTAAAAGTGTCTTCCATATGGGCCTGAACGGCTGACTGCTGTGTCAGGCTTCTAGATGCAGAGTAGGAGACCGATTTTTCTGAATTTTGCATTCCTGAAATTGATTTTTTGTGGACTACAGGGGACATATGGCATATACTGAGTGTCCTGTGCAAAATTTACTGTCTCATTTCCAGCAGCCTGTGAAAAGAAGTCATGAATAACCCCAGCATCTCATGATAACAGATCAAAAAAGAAAGGAGGAGGTCAGTAGGTCTAGACTTACCCTTGAAATAAGAACAGGTTGACATAGTTATAACTTTTGGTGAGGAAGTTACCAAGAACACGAGTTGGATATCCGCAGCGTATCTGATATGCTGATAAGCCAAAATAAACACATTTCACAAAATACCAGAGCTGGGCAACTGTGTTCTGGCTAAATTTCCTGTAATGGAAAAGACAGATAAAGGGAAATGATGAGTTTTGTATCTGTGTATGACCAAATTAGCTTGAAATGTTTTGTGCTCCTAACAGTTTTCCTTTCCTGAGATCCTGTGAAAAGCCCTTGCACGGTTTTTTTAATCCACTGCAGGGTTAAAACAGTATTTGAAAGACGCTGGATGAGAAAGTGTATAAACAACACCTGTTGTGACTTCAGGGTGACAGGAGAGAGACTGGGAATAGGCTTGCCAAAGACTGAGGTCTCTGGGGTAGTGCAGTCTCGCTTTGGATGCTGAAGGTGCCTTGCTGCCTGACACAGGCCAGCCTGCCCTCTGACCCCACCACGGCGCATCCCTCTGTGAGCCCGGGGCAGACACTGCTTCTCTTGGCTTTTTAGAGGGCTGGCATCTGGACAGAATCTAGACAGTTTTAATGGCTATTTGTGTTCATGGGGGCACCTCGAAGGTCATGAACTCATACAGGAATCTAAGCTGGAGTGACCTCTGAAGATCATCTTTTTCAGCCTCCCCTGCTTGAATCAGGTTCAGGGACCTGTCCGTTTGAGTTTTGAGTATCTCTGAGGATGGAGACCCCACAACCTGTCTAGGCAACCTGCTCCAGTGTTGGATTACTATCATGGTGAAAAGATTTTTTGTCATACCTAACTGAAATGTCCCTTTTTTCCACCCTGTGGCCTCTTGTCCTATCTGAAAAGAGCTTAGCTTCTTCTCAATGCCCTCTTTATTAGGTAGCTGAACACAGCTCTTCCCTTCCCCTTCTCCAGACTGAACTAACCTTGTTCCATCAGCCTCCCCCCACATCACGTGCTCCATCCCCCTGACCATCTTGGTGAACATGTGCCACTTCTGACTGCAGTTCAATAGCATGGTAGAACTGCAGGAGATGCCCTGTGATGGACATGATCCAGTATATTCAATTATTTCCTGCAAAACTGTTTTCATTAAGAAATTTTCAGGGGCTTCTAAGAATCAGCCTAACTTAGAAGGAATACAGGAGGTTTCTGATGCAGATTTGAGATCAACAACTTCATATAAATTTCATAAAAGCACAGAAAAAGTCAAAATTATTTTATTGCCTTTCAAGTGACCAAAGCAAGCCAAAAGTTTCCTATCAATTCTCAATGCACATTAGATAGGAGATCCACTCGAAAAATGCATTTTTTTCCTCAAGTTGAGGCACAATTACTACTGCATTGAGGAAAAAGAAAACATTTGGTTGTGAGAGGAAATGAGACCTTCCAATCTGTCTTTATACTATGCACCTATTTTGTTTTTTTCCCAGTAAAATAACTTGACTGTTAATGAAGTGTAGTGTTCAGGTGACACACTCAATTTCCCTGTACAGTCAGTGGAGCGAGGTAAATACTTCAAGGAAATTTAAATCTTAAGAGGGGAGTTATCCAAGCACTAGAGAGTGAACCTTAACACCTCTGCAGCGCAGACCGAGGTGACAACTGCCTTGAGCCATGCAATGAGCAATGTCAGATTTTGAGTGTGAACCTGAACAGGCACGTGATACAAGATTTCACACAGTAGGTGACCACCTCCACATCACCTCCAGAGCCATCTGGCAGCAGCAGGGGAGGAGAACTGCTCTTCAGAAGAGACATGGGTTTTAGACACTCCTCAGTCTAACGATATTTAAATCCACATTCACACATTCCAGGAAAGTGATATAAGTTACTCTGAGAGAGACATTTTCTACTCACTCTTCTGAACCAGCGTGCAGCAGTCTTGGGAGTAGAGAACCGAATCAGAGGCCAACATTGTCTCAGCTGAGGGCTCTAATCACTCAATTAGAGGCAACTTCTCTTTCACCTGCTTGCATTTTAGCCTAAGTTGAGAATATTTCTGTATATACTTATATAATTAATTCTTCCTCAAACTTATGTTGGGAACAGTTATTGCTGTGGAAAGGCACTCCAACATTCTGCTTAGAAATGAGACCAAGAAGAAACCTGTTCATGATTCCAAAGCTTAGCTATAGCCACCTCAAATTTAGATACAAACAACTTGGTAGAGCATCAGTATTCAACCCATATTGTGTGATTATAAGGGTTATACCTTTCTGTCACTCCAGGCAAGATAAAGAACATCCAGAAATGTATTCCAAAAACAAGGATGACCTGGAAGATGACCTTTCCCATAACAGTCTTTTTGAGGTACAGTGCTCGATCTACCACCATGGTACCAAACTGAATAAGCACCATCACCAAAAATGCCTCCGGCACCTGGTCCTCTGATAATGAAGAGGTGATATCTGCTGCTGCAGAGTGTTTCTGAAAAGGAAAATGTAACAGAGTGGTTGAGGAAAGGAGGACACTCACATGATACTTAGCATCTACAACATGTAAATCCTACTGAGGATTTACAGATAGATGCCTCTGTGACATACCCCAAAAGCCCAAAATCCAAACACAATGATGATGAAGTCCACTGTATCTGCGAGGAACATCAGCACATACACATCAGTCACTGCACTGTAGTCTGGATGAATGAGATTGTAGAAAAACTGTCTGATGGGCACATACACCTGGAGGGTCCTAAAACAACATAGACCACAATGTGATTTAACAACACTGTAACTTGCACTGAAGAAAAGAATGGCTGGGTGTGATATGATTAATGTTTCTAAAGGTATCTAAGATCTACTCTGACAGCCTTCACAGGGCTCCACAGAAACCAGTCCCTTGTTCTGATTGCTTCTAAACCACTGTATTAGCGTTTGTTCAGTAGAAATACACACAGCTAACCAAGTCCACACAGAGTACTCAGCTTTTTTATGACTTGGAGTGAAAGCATCCATATACAATGAACTGTATACGTACCCATTCGTCCCCTTGAATTAACAGAAGTAGGAACCTGCTCTCTTTAAAATGATGTTTTACTGCTTTACTGTTTGGAACCTCCCCCCAGACCCATGCAACTCCTCACATTGCTCACTTTTTAATTGTAAAGGCCTTGGCTTTGATCATTTGTTCACGAAACTTTTCCATAAGAAGTTCTTTTCTAGATTTTTGCTTGATGCTTAACACACTGCTTCCTTTCTGACTGCTGTTTCTTGTACTGGTACTTCCTGAAAAAAGAAAGGGAGGGAAAGGGAAGCTAATTCAAAATCAAAGTTTAAATACAAAACCTAGAAAGTAATAAATCTTGAGATTTCCATGCCATATATGAACCCCACATTTGAAAGAAGCTTTGAAATGAATTCTTATGTTTTTCCAATATGATAAAATCTTGAAAACATCCAGTAAAGGTTTGATCACTGGCAGATCAAAACTTGATTAATAACTCTAAAAACAGAAGACTAGTGATAAAGGCAAGTATTTGATTGATCTGACAGTCATCTCAATTGGTTACATACATTCAGGCTAGAGTGAGCCTGTCCTTCTTACGAGATGGGATAGGTAACCTGTTTCAATATACCTAATCAAAACTTTTTCTCACTTCAAGTATTATCAAATGTAGATACGAAAAAAAACATATGCTTTGCATTCCCTCTAGAAGAAGATTATGCTGAACCAGAAATTCTGGATCTGGGCCACACTGAGCATTCCTTTCCCAGCTTTTGTATAATGTCATTTTAAAAACATAATGAATCACAAAGTACGGCTCTCCATTTAAACTCTAAGAAAGCTTGGAGTGTGTTCAAACATGAAAATAGTTCGGTTCGTATCCTATTTCCTCACTGAGGAGCAGCAGCATTCAGTAGCCTCTGGGATCTCCGCAGCAACTGGCATAAGGTTTCAGCAGGATGATCCTATGGGAAATGAGCATTTGGTCTTCAACTCCCCGAAATGCCATGACATTTACCTCTCTTAGATCTGTGTGAGGAGAAGCTGGACCTGTGTGAAAGCTGTGATACACTGCTGGAGCTCTTCCTCCTGATGGCAGTCTGCTGTTCGGGGAAATGGACATGGATGGATTCCACTGATGCTGCAAGATTGACAGATTTCAAAGAGGCAGAAGAGTCTCTCCTGCCTCCTGTCAGAGAGAGCTCATCATCAGTATCCTCTTTATTACTGGAGCTGTCTCCTTTCTCATCTTCATCCCATAATCCGTGACACTAGTCAAAAAAGAAGAGAGCATTCCAACCTTGTACTTCTGTCACAGTATTTATCACAGGCATTGCTAAGCTCAGTCTTGTGTTCGCAAGGGGGAAGAGAAATTCATCGTGTTGGGATATCAGAATCATAGAATCACCTAGGTTGGAAAAGACCTTTAAGATCATCAAGTCCAATTGTAAGCCTAACACTGCCAAGACTACCACTAAACTGGGTTCCTAAGTGTTGCATCTACCTGTCTTTTAAATACCTCCAGGGATGGTGACTCAACCATTTCCCTGGGCAGCCTGTTCCAGTGCTTGACAACCCTTTCAGTGAAGAAATTTTTCCTAATATCCAAGTGAGTGACTTTCCTATATCACATGCATGACTAAAAAATTAAAACTAAAAATTAAATATAAAATAAAAAATTACATGAACTCAGATTACCTTTAATATGGATCTGTGGAAGAATAAAGCAAGGAGCTGAACAAGATCATAGTGCACATAACCCTCTTTCTTCTCGATGCCAATAATATTGGGCGGATGGTAAGGTTTATCTTTTGTGTAATCCACATATTTATTCCAAGGAAAGAAGCCAAACTGGAAGAAGTACTTTATGACAATGGCCACCTGTTCAGAAACACAACACACTTGGGGTTTTATAAGCATGGCAGATATAATAGCCTCATGACATTAAGAGGGGAGAAATTACTACTTTGTCAGCTTTATGAGAAGATAAACAAGCACATTCATTGCTACAGAGGAATAACAGTTCACATTTCCTCAGTAATAAAGTCAATCAACGTTTACCAGAAGACGATGTTCAGTGGTACCTGAGATACTGCAAGCAGTGTATACTGTCTCTTGATTAGCAATTACATGGTAGCTGTTTGCAGATGCTCTGTTCTTGTGATAACTGCTTTACATGCCAGGAAGACTATTGCTCATTTCAATTAAGAAAAACATAAATGAGACCTTTTCATACCACAGAAGTTGCTGAGGACTTTAGCAAATACTCATACTAATATGAAGGTCCAAAGGCCCCTGATCCTAGACATCAAATCCAGAAAAGCAACCATGCAAAGCTTATAACTTAACTTTTCTGTTAGATGTGGGGTTGAAAAAACAGTAGCATACCTCAGTGTAGACAATGGCTGTCATCCAGAAACGTTTGCTTGGCCGAGGAACAGATAGCATGGCCCAAAGGAATATAAGGATGGGAAGCACCAGAGTTATCATGGAGGCAGAGATCATGTGGTTAAGAATGATCACAAAATAGCACACCATTTCTGACCGAGCCACCAGCGTATTGTACAGGGCATAAATAAGAAGCAAGACTCGAGGCTGACCAACATAGAACTTCTCTGACTCCTCCAGCTCATCATCATGAAACATCCTGTGAGGGGCGAGTACCATAAATTAAATGAAAATTAATTTCACAAAAGCTGCTTTTTAAATCACTATTTTTCCTTTTGAAAAACTATAAAATCATGCTGCGGAGTTCAATTAAAAAAAAAAAAAAAAGGGAAAAAAGATAGGATTTGCTACTATAACCAAATAGCCTTATTCTAAGCTCAGAAAACAAGAATTTCAGGCAAAATAACTAGAAGCACTGTTCTGCTGGTTTTTAATTTATCCAGAGAGTTGGCTTGGCCTAAGAACTTCTACCAGTACTGCTTTCCTACAGTTGCCAAACCCATATATCTCATGTAAATCACACCATGCTGGTGTGGCCCTGTCTGGATTCATATCTGATTTATCAATAGAGATGAGAATTTAGAGAAACTCCAGAGGTCCATCAGGAGTTGTACATTATGAATAGTCCTCTGACATAAGATTAGAGTGTAACAATTGCCCTTGAGCATTAGATGGGCCCGATCTTCTCCCCTTTACCTAATTCAAATAAATACAAAAGGCAGCAGGAAATCATTACATGACTTTCACATACATTCACAATTCACTTTGATTTTCATAAAGAGTGCCCTGGCCTGAGAAGGGGTCTCACAAAAAAGCAAAAATGACTATGGAAAACCAGAAGAAAAGACATTGCATCTACAAAGTCAGATCCACACAGCCTCTCTCTCTCTAGCAGTCAGGCTGAAAGGCATTTCTACAGTTTAAGATTTCATCCTTGCATTCAAGGAAGCTCTCCCTTAGCTGAGTTAGGCCAGAAAGCAGAGGAAGAAGAGCAGGAGCACCATCCTCACCTCTGTGCTGGTTGTGCTACTGAGCAGAGTGCCTGAGAGGCAAAAAGAGGAGCAAGCCTTATGAAAGTACTTAGCTAGGTGGTCTCTCTGCATAGTCCTCAGCTCCTACTGGCTTAAAGAAAAGCTCTGCCAAAGGTCAGAGTTTCCTTTACAGCAATCAAAAATAATTAAAGTAGAAACATTTTCCCAGAGAGCCCTGGAGGAAACTTATTTGAAATCACAGATGCCTAGAGAAGAGAAGCCCTCTCCACAAGGGATGTTTAGAAAAGCCCTTGACCCCATGACAATTGCAGCACAGAAATCTGATGCTAATTGGAACAATTAGGGATGGCATCTAGGGATGAAGTGGAGATTCTTTCCAACATTTATTTGAATAATTTTAGAAATCTGTAATTAGAACAGCTGCACAGGGAATTAACTTCTTCCCTTAAATCAAACTTAGCACAAGGTCTGTATCAGAAACTGTAAGCTAGTTCTAAGACAAAAATCCCAAAGTAAATGACAAAACTTCACAGACTGGGACCAAGAATCTTTCCCTGTTGAAGGTCCTTACTTGTTGAGAAGCAGCTCACTAGCCGTTAGCTCGTGTGTCAATGGAGGGAGTATCGTATCATTAAGTTTGTCTGTCCGACTGTCGTCTGGGCTCACCATCATGAGGCTTTTACCAGCTGAGTCATCTGGGGAGCCAAAGGGAAGGTGTTCAAAGCTGACAGCTTTGCTGTAGGAAGGTGGAGCTTCTGCATTGCTATCCACGGTGGAGTACAACGGCATATCTGTATCAGGAGTATACGCAGCTCCTTCTGAACCCAGGCTATAATCTTCCACCTCCTCTTCCTCCGGCCTTGATGCAGGATGAGCTCCTTCCTCTTCATGCTCCCCTTCTACCTCCTCAATGGTTTCTGTTGTCCCCTGACGAGAGTAGAGCATGGTGACCTGTGTAGGTTCACTGTTGGGGATGGACGGAGAGACAGGAAGTTGAGGCTTAACAGGCTCACCACCAGGCAAAGTTTGTTAATTGTACCTTTACGTAGACAGCTGAGCAACCCCATCACATTCCCAGGCCTTCAAAGTTCATGAAATCCGGTAGAAAATGTATCATTGCGATCTCCTCTCACACAGATTACCCTAAACGACGTCCCAGTGAACTCACAGTGATTCACTCTCACACCAGCAAAGGGCAAACTAATATCATCATCAAGAGGAACTACACTAACTTTCTGAAAGTAGTTCAAACTCATTCTGACCAGAATCAGGACCTACTATTACATCTACTTAAAGCATGCTCCATGGTAAATGATAGGCAGCCATTGGGTTCCTTCTAAACATGGTGCATTTCACCACCACCGTATGGGTGCTTTATACAACTGGAACATGAGCTCAACACACACATCAATTCTGATTCCAAATAAAAGAACAAATAAATTGCTAACATGGAGAAATACAATCTAGATTACAAAACTGTTCCAGGAACAGGGTATCTTGCTTACCTTTAGATTGCCCTATGTTCTTCCATAAAGTCTTCATTTTAACTTACCTGCCTGCTTTTCTTCTCTATGTACCTATTTTCTTTTTCAATTGTTCTTATTCACTCTGTTCAGTTCTCTGCTTGTTCACCTTGGTTATTCTCAGTTTTGCGTGGAGTCACAGAACATAGAACGGTTTGGGTTGAAAGGGACTTTAAAGATCATCTAGTTTCTGCCATGGGCAGGGACACCTTCCACTAGACCAGGTTGCTCAAAGCCCCGTCCAGCCTGGCCTTGAACACTTCCAGGGATGGGGCATCCACGGCTTCTCTGGGAAACCTGGCCCAGTGCCTCACCACCCTCACAGCAAAGAATTTCTTCCATATATCTAACCTAAATCTACTCTCTTTCAGTTTAAAGCCATTCTCCCTTGTCCTGTCGCTACATGCCCTTGTAAGAAGTCCTTCTCCAGCTTTCTTGTAAGTCCCCTTTAGGTACTGGATTGTCACTATAAGGTCTCCCCGGAACCTTCTCTTCTCTAGGCTGAACAACCCCAACTCTCTCAGCCTGTATTCATACAAGAGGTGCTCTGGCCCTCTGGTCATCTTTGTGGCCCTCTTCTGGACTGTCTACAACAGGTCCATGTCCTTATGATGGTGGCCCCAGAGCTGAATGCATCACTACATAAGCATTTTCTCTCTTAATGCTCTGTGCTCTGCAACAGTTTCAACTGATGTAAATTCATGCAGCCTGATGACTCCAGATGGGAATCTGGACACCGTAATTTGAAAAATATTGTCTTGGCTTTGCTTTCACCCTTTTAATCCTTCACAAGTATTTCTTCACCTCTCCCCTCAAACATCACTCTTCCTCTTTTTAGCCTCCATTCCAGTCCTTCTCCATAAGTTAGACAACAGGCAATAGTCTTGTTGGCTGCATATTCTTGTATCTCAACAGGGATAAACCAGGTTTCACATAGCTCCTGTGAAATGAATGGGGCCATGTTTTCACCTGAAGTATGACCTTTTACAGAAAACTGGCACTGGCAAAGCCAGCTGGCACTACCATCTCCTGCTGAAACTAAGAATGAAGTTCCATCTCTTTTTCTTTTACATCGCTTCTGAACTTATTGTGGCTACCTTAGATCACTTTATTTCTAGCAGACTTTTAATTAGAACATGTAACACTACTCTATTGTTAGGATGTGTGTTTCGATGAGTCATGGTAGCACTCATTCTGGTTAAAATGCACAAAAGCACAAAATCCCGTCATTTCAAAACCGATCAACACCAAAAATTTGTAAAACGCTTTAAATGCTGAAAAAGAATGATCTAATATGCCATAAAATTTCATATTTATAACACTAGTTGATACACTGTTTCCCAATGTCATATAAAACTCTGGGTGTTACCTGCTAAAAAGTGAGCAAATGGGTCTGAATAGTTCTCTCTTGCACTGGATATTGATATTATTCTTTATCTTTTCATAGCTGTTTCCCCTTTTTTTAATTCTAACACCTCACAGACTGTAAATCAATGGTACAGTAATGAAAACATATTCAGCAATCTTTCCTATACAGGGGAAACTAAAAACTGAAAGAACAAGGGCAACTGCCTATCTTAGTTTCTAAAATTAGACATTGAAGTCCATATTTAGGATAACTGATTAGCTGAGAAACTTCACTTCCAGCTTCCAATTCTAATATGAACAACCATCAGCTTGATAACTCAGAAAATCAGACTCTTTTCTAACTGAATAAATACAGACTTTAGCCTGGTTTTAGACAGCCAGCATAATGTAACGGAAGAACTTTTAAAAATATATGAATTAGGGATGAAAAACAAAACAAAACAAAAACCAGAGTAAGAAGTGAAACAGCAAGTGAGTCCTACATTATGACCCTGACTTCGAACCTCAGAATTGTGCCACAACACAGAAGGGAGTAAAGCTTCCATTAACCATGCAAACCACTCTGTACACCACGTATCTGCAAATGCAAATTTATGTACACTGCAGTAAGTATAATGGTATGGGTAAATGAGTGAACAAAGCATGCATGAGTTAAGCACCTTGACACTATACTGCCACTGTCAGCTGATGAGGAGGACATATCCATGCTCTGCATTTTACGAAGCCTAGGTCGAGCGCGCTCACTTGTTTTAGGAACAGTGTCTGGTCCATCTAAATCATCAAGGGTTGACTGCCTTGAGAACAGCATGGTTGCTTCAGTGTAGCAGCTAGCAGCGCAAACAGTTATAAAGACAGTGTTAAATACAAACGATATTACTATACACATGGTTCAGTAAACAAATATGCTTGCCATGCAGCAAAACACTGACACAGAGAGAAAACGTTCAGAGAGAAGATAAGGATTTTTCAGAGTCACCATGTAAACACATTGCTATGCACAGATTTCTCATGGTTGTATTCATATAGGGGCTATAGAAGGCTAAACCCCACCTTTTTACTACTTAAAGTGATATGAAATCAACACAATGCTCTACATGCTTTCCAGGAGCACCAACTTACATACGTGAGGAGGTTTCATTTTCTTTGCTCCCCCCCTAAGTTTCCAAATTCCACAGAAATGTTTTGGGAAGTGACCTCCTCTGGACTAATTCTATTTTACTAATGAAATACTGTGCTGAATTTTTACACAGGTACGAGCCAATTTCCTAAAAGAGCTCTTAAAACTGAACAAGCTCATATTCCACAAATAGAAAAATAGCTGTCAGACATTGGCTAATCCTCTTTCCAAACCAAAGAGCCACACAGGGTAAGTTACTTAGCCAGTAGATGCATGCTAAATATAACCTGCTCTGCATGGGATGGCTTTTATTTTGATATTTAGTAGTAAATCCTGATTATTATTTCCAGAAGATTTCATTTATTTCAATCACAGCTTTAAACTATTTCAAAATTGGTAACACGCATCTCTTGAAAGAACAGATATAATAAACCCTTATCTCCTTTCACTTATCAATACAACAGGGCACCAGAGACATACACCATACATTGAGCATTTCTGTGTTACTGGAGAGAAGAACTGGACGAGTTATGAGAAAGAATGTACATAATTAAATACAAGCATATAACAGTAACAGGAAAGAAGCAAATACATTAATGACATATGGTAGGTAAAAATTAATTCTCCTGTAAAAATCTTTGGAAAACACAGATGTCTATGAAATAATTTGAGGTAACTTGTGTTTTAACACATGCAATGACCTGTCTGAGTCTTTCAGACAGAATGAGAGAAGAAAGGACCCAAAATGCAGGATTTACACCCTACTTTTCTTCTTTGAGTCCATCTGTGTTACACCTGAGCAGTGGCAACAGGGGATTTGCTTCCTTGAGAAGCATTATGTTTGTCCAGGGGCACAAAGAATTGGGAAAGAGGTCAGAAGCGAAGGGCAATGGTGTTTTCTGTGTTACTTTGGTCTTGCTAGCTTGAAGTGAGGAAAAAACCCTGGTGGCATGAAGGGACAGTTTGCAATTATTGCCTTAAGAAAATTGAGGAGGAAAACAGTGAAATACATGGAGCAAGGAAGCAGTTATTCTTAGGCCTGCACTCACTGATCGCCTTTGACAGAATGGGCTGAGGCCAAAAGCACACTTCGGTCTTTGAATAGAAGAAAAGTATCACCAAGATACCAAAGGTATTGTGAAATACTTTCCTTAAACAGTATTAATGGCAGGGGTACCTCTGTCCTGCCAGTTCATTTGGCCAAGACCCTTTAAAAGCCACTTCATTATTTCAATGTGTGCGCAAAGGCACACAAGCATCCTCCAGACAAGACCTGGAGGGCTGTCTGCATGGCACAGGGTTCTGATGAACCAGCAAATGCTGCTTCCTGTAGGAACAGGAGGTCCACCCTAGAGGCTTGATTCAGCAGCATGGAAATCAGTCAGAGCTCTGAGTTACTGACGCCAGGGGGTCATGAGAGAGGAGGTGTCCCTTTGCACATATACCTGCGGAGAACAGCCAGGTTTTGTGAGGCTTTGGTGCTAAAATATAAGGAGATGGCAGCAAGTAGGCAATCCGGTATTGCAGATTAACTTTCTGCCCGTGTGCCACAATGTTATCCACGAAATTTTACATCTCAAGGGCTGAGTTTATTCTTTTCAAGAGCAACACCTCTTAATAAGGTGTTGAAGTATTTTAAATGCAGACATAGTTCAAAGGGAACCTTCCAAGGGCCTTAAGCAGAGCAGCTGTTGAAATCAAAAGTTGCACTTGCCCGTTCATACATTTTCAATGGAAGAAACATATGCCAGCTGCCCTGCAAAACATGTAAGTTCTGACCCAGGTCCCAGAAAAATCAAAGAAAAAACATACATTAATCCCAACACATAAAAACATTTGCCCAGATGGAGTCCCTGCCATAATCTGGTTTAAAGCTGTTTTAAATGAAGAATGAATCATCAGAAGAATTATTGACTGAGCAGCTGCTCTGTATCCTTGACTTTCAGGAGATGTGTATGAGATGACACCTGTAGCACAGTCTGTATATTCTTTATGTACTTTAGCAGCATGCTTCCGAACATGGAGGAAATGAGAACACCAATAAAGTGCAGAGATTTACACTTGGCAAAGCTGATGTTGACTCAGTCATTGACTATCACATAAATTTAATCCAAGCATATCTTCCTGAGTGACTTTTCAGATTTGTGTCTCTGGAGACCTTGAAAAGCATTAGCTTTTTGTAATCATTCAAGGACTAGATACTTTAAATTGAGTGTTCATTAAAAGCCCTGAATTCAAGTATTTTACATAAAGTTGATCAGGTATCCATTTCAAATGGGGATATATATGGCAGAGATGTTTTTATCCTTGGTGAGCGGGAAATTTCTTACTTTATGACTTCCTTTTTGCTAAACAAATTTACCCTTCCCAGAGAGCTTATTAGTCTAAGTGGTGACTTACAAATTTTTCTAGATTTTTTTCTGTCTGTAGGCTAGTCACTGACTGGCATTACCTTTGTAAAGTACTGTACTCCCCACACCTGTAAGCAGAAATCCCAAACATTTCCTATCATTCAGCCTCCTAAATCAGATTCAGATCCCACACCAAACTGGGACTTTCATTTCATCCTCTCCTCTGCCTCCCAAGGTAAACGTTACTTCTCCAGTACTCCCTGCCTATTCACCCATCTGGTGAGGGAAGCACAGATGAAAAGTGGTGTCCATAAACACCCTGACCGCACTTGCATGTTCACTCTTACAGGAGGGCCAGGGGCTCCCAGCTGCAGCTCCTACAAAAGCCTACACAAAGGTAGAGTTGGGAACTGAATACGCTATTTGTGATGTACAAAAATGAATACAAACTGAACTGGATACAAAACCTTGGATATCCTGAAATCTGACTTAGGATCTTCATCTAGCTGTTATTCATAATTATAGGCAAAGCCCCATAAAGGCAGCCAACCAGTTTTAGTAAGTTCCCAACCATGTTACTGAAATTCACAAGCTGTTTAACGTAATAAGCAGTTCATCAGTCACATGGAAACAAACAGCAGCGAATGTTCTACCATGCTAACTCCCTATCCCTTTAGGTGGTGCTCCTCAAAGAGCTTGTTAAAGATCAACATCACTTGTCTCTTCCTGGCCCATATGAACTCTGCACTTCACCTTTAGGATATGTAAGAGTATTCATACATAAAGAGAAACCAATTACATTACAAATACCTCATTACACCTCTAGCTATTGCACAGAAAAATGACTGAGAATCAATGATAGCCCTGGTAAAAGAGAAAATCCCACAAAGGATACTCTGCAAACTCTTTTTAGAGGTTTATCTAGGATAAGAACAACATCCCTCAATAAGACTTACAAGGGTCAGCCCTGAACTTCAGAAGAAATGTGCAGTTCCTGCAACTGGTCAGGAAGGTTGTTCTCTCTGAAAAGACAGTGGTCAGAGTACTGAGCAGACACCTACAGTAATTCCTGTGCTGAGTACTGAGGAATATGTATTACTGTAATGGAATAGCTTCTGTGCCTCTGCAGCCCTGTGTACTTCCACACAGGCCCATCCTACTCCTGGATCTAATTGCCACTACAGAATATTGTGTAGGGCAATCAAAGAAGGATAACCAGAATGCTGGTTAGAAACTTTCTGCCCCTTCATGAAAGTTTTCCGTTGCAGTCCTAGATCCATGATCACAGGGGTGCTTTAGATTTAATTACTTGCTTTTATAATTACTGGAAATCATTACTTTGAAATGCAAGATGTCTCCTTCTCTTGTTTGGGCAATTAAAAAAAATTTGCTCAAACTCACATGGAGTTTAAAGAAATTTCACTTTTCTAAAAAAGCTCATAAGCACTTTCGTAATCCCAGGAAGAGACATGCAAGGGTGCCCCAATAACCAGATGGCATTATCATTCCACCAACAGACCCATTTTTGCTTCCTCTAATTACAGGTCATTATTATTATTATAGCAGATGTGTACAATTTGTAAATACTCTCAGTGCAAGAATATTTGATTGTTCATTACCAGAAGGAGAATTTGAGATTAGAGAAATCAGTCATAATCCTGCCTTTGCTATAGGTCCTGTGACATCTTCTAAGGAAATGGCAATGACAGTAATGCATGTGAAAGATCTAACTTTTTCTGTTGCAAAGCAGCTCCACAGAATCACTGAATTCTCTGAGTTTGGAAAGAGATTTTAAATGTGTAAGTATGCTCAAAGCAGGATGACAAATGGCTGGTTATTCCGAAAAAAAAGACACAAGTGTAGCTCAGCACTCGATACCATCTCATCAAAGAGGCAGAATTTACACATGTAAATTCCAATATTTGTCTTTCTTTTTTAGAATTTATTTTGGAAATGGTTTCGCTTTGCTTTTAGTCAAAGTTCTTGCTAACGTGGTTGTATAATAATGATAACTTCTTCCATCAATAGTAAATACTATGATCAAAAAACTATTTAATGAAAGCAGATGGATACTACTATTCCTTCTTTAGGTGAGACCAAACTTTGTGGAGTTAAATTCTGCCCTGCAAATACCCAAGTGGCTCCAAGTAAGGTGGTAATATAATTTGGCTTTACATTTTTCTCACATCATCTGACTCCTGTAAAACTTTGAGACAAAACACAAAGGTGTTTCTTAGTTGGGTAGCTAGCCATCAAGGAAGATTTGCTCGGTTTTGTTTTTTTTTTTTTTTTACTGGAGTGAACCTCTCAAAGGCCAGTGCTCACCCTGAGGAGCAATTTGTGAATATTTTGATGAAGCATAGTACTCACAGGTACTCTCTTACACTTGTTTTTCAGTAACATCAGAAAGGAAGACAAGCCCTCATTATTTTCAGCCTGCTAACATCTACCCATATGTCATTAGTAAAAGCTAAGCATAATTTTACTGTACACAGCAGCTACCGAGTTTGCTGAGAGTATCAAACAATATGATACTTCCACACTTCAGAGAACAAGAGAGCAGAATGCAATGGATTATGAAACAGATGGATTTCCAAAGCCCTCCCTCTCTTTTCCCCCTCATGTTGGACAATTTCTGTAGTATCTTAAAAGAGAAGAACATAAAGGACATGGTGGGAACAGGCTGTCTCTATAAGAGAAGGAAGTTAATGTGTTTGCCTCTGTGCATGGAGAAGTAGGAGCATGCAGTAGTTTTGGCAAATGACTTGATGGCATCTGTCCTCAGAAAAGGATGAGGAAGGCAATTTTCCTGAACAAGTATGGGTATTTGATCCACAAACCATGTAGCTCTGCTGGACTGTAATCATAGTAGTTTGGACTCCAGGCTCTTCAGATGATCTTTGCCCCGTGTGTATGACAGGGTGTGTATGATTTTGTTCTCTCAAATCCATAACCTCTCACAGTGCAAAGCCTTTTTTGATTTGTGGGCAACAGACAACAATTTCTTTTACAAAGACAAAATATTTACAATGAATGAACGTTCCCCAAACTCCACGCCTGAATTCATAAAACAGTATCCCATAAAGCACCCTTAAGAGGCTCTTATTTTCCGTTACTTTTTACAAGATTGGAACCCCTGTCAATAACTCCTAATTCTAGGGGAAAGAGAAAGCAGCAGGGTAGTCATGCAGTGGAAAAGGAGTTAGTCCAACAACTGAACCCACCTGCAGAGGAATACTAACATGAAGCTGAGTTTTCACTACTAAAATGGCATGGATAAATGAAAAAGTGGATTCAACATCAATTAGAAAGTTCATCAGTACTTAGACATTATCTAAAATTACATCTACTGCATGATCCCTCTATCTTTAACAAAATAAAATTAAATCAGTACCTGGAGATACTGTCACGAGAAGCTGCTGAATCTAAACTATCCATTCTTTCAGGTGCTTGCAAACCAGAAGCTTGACCAGGATTTTTATCAACTGAGTCCAGTCCTGACTCCTTTGAAAGTTTCATCATGTGGTTCTGGTAATACATATGGATGCTCTCCCGTGTTGGAACATTTCCCTGTGGAAGAGAGTAGAGGTAGAGGCACATGGTAGGGGGGAGGTATATTCTTCAAGGAACTGGTTTCTTCTGTTATTTGGCAAGGAATGGACTAAGAACTGTGAAAACAGTTTCCTAGTAAATAATAACCTCCCACTAGTAATTCCTTTCCAGAGTGCAAGTCAGATTCTGACTTAAATTACCATGGCACAAAGAGCTGGCTTTTCAAGCAAAACTGGAGCAATGCAAGCAGTTTCAGCCTATATATAGCCAAGAAAACTCTGCCAGGTGGACTGCAGATCATTCAGCGTGAAAATGAGGTGTGGGCTGGGACCATGACTCAACCTGTACTCCAGCAACTTTTGAGATATCTCTTTCAGATAGCTTCACTGACTCTAAGAACAAATCATACATCTTATTAATGGTCAGTAGCAGTTGTTTTAAACAGAAAAAAACCACATCAAAACCCAACAGGTCATGTACAAACTGTTCTAGATTTTCATTAGTGTCCCAAAATAAGTATTTATTCATGAAGTATGGATAGAGTTGGAAAACTGAAAAATACACTGAAGACCTTTACTCTTTCCCTGTGACTTCAAGATCAAGCAAGTTCATGAAAGGGTGGTTTTATTAACTGTCAGCCCAGATCTGGGCACAGAATCAAGTCTTTCTGACTATGACATTACAATCAGAAGTCTAAAGGCGTGTCATAAGACTAAACCTGAGAATTCCAGTTTAGGCGGAAACACATCCAACCATTTCCCTAGCAGTTGCATTGACTTCAGAAGATACAGTGAGAGAGAAGATTGCTGCACTTGAACAGTCAGACTTACAGTGAAGCCTTATGCAAGGACTTTTCCCAGCTAAAATAATAAAAGTACACTAAAATACTGCCCATATTTCCTTTATTAATATTATTAGTTACTATTATTTCAAGTCTGGTCCTCTACACTACCCCAAATCTAAAATTTTCAAAATCTGAAGAAAAAAATATCTTAAGAACAAAATCTGAAACTCAAGGTTTTAAATAGTTTTGTTTGTATACAAACTGTGTTGCTTCTGCAGTAATAAATGTTTGTACCATTATGACAGCCTGACTCTGAAATTACGGCACATGCTACATTCTAGCTCAGCTGAAGGCCTGGAATAAAGGACAAGAGCTGTGACAGCAAAAGTGGCCCACAACTGATGGAGGACTCAGTTTCAGGTTCTTCTGTAGCTGGAAGAAAGACCAAAGGAACTTCATATATCAAGTTAACTGTTCCCAACTCCACATTGAACAAAGAAACACGTCACCATGATGCTTACAGTGAGAGGCTCCTTTCTTGGGCAGCAATGACAGGCATGGGGCTGCTACAGAGACCTGGGGATGCTGTGGAGGAACTGATGATTCTGATGTTCATAGTACCAATATTTCACAGAAGAGGTGAGAAAGATCCTAGAAATATATCTGAAGTTTAAAGGTAAATGACTAAGGGGAAATACTTTAAAGGGTTCCTAGTACCAGGCGATTTAGGATTGAAGCGGGATATAGCAGTATCCAAGTACATATGGGCTCTACTGTAATCAAAATAGCACCAGGCTGCTGGCAACATGAAATAAATAAATAAATTGGGAACAAAGGCTATGAAAAACTGAATAAAGTTGATGTGAGAAGTAGCAAAGAATGATCAAAATAAGGTCCCAAATAAGTAAAGGCCATAAGAAGGCAGTTAGCCTGGCTTCTGCATAAATGTTAAAACTGAAAACTCAGGGGTGGGGAGAAGGAATCATGTGATTTTCAGTAAGGATATGTAAGTCCTGTGTGACCTGGGGCGAAAATATCACTACAATACTGTACTATCACAGAACAGATTTTACAGGAAGGATGGAATAGAAGACAGTTTGAGAAAAAGGTGGTATGGTTCAAAAAACATAAAGTCTAACAAATTAAATAAATTCACTGTGCCAGGATTGTCACAGAGTTTCTGTGGGTGGACTTGAACCAATTAATGCTGAAAAAGTATAATATGAAGGCTTGATTTGTGATCATCAAACCAGGAGTGCACTAGTGCCTGTTAAATATTAAGGAAGATTACAGAAGATGCCATCAGAATAACGATGTACAATAACACAAGTTCATTTTCAAATGTAGTCATATGGAATAGGTAAACATCACAAAAGAGCCTGCAGGCACAACAAAGTCACCAGAATGGAAAAGACCAGGAGGAAGAAGCAAGAAAATGTCCTTCAATAAGTGAAAGTCACGAGGAAAAACAAAAACAAACAAGAATGAACTTTCTACAGTTAAATGTAAAACTTCAGCAAAATTGAACCAAAAGAGATGCTGAGGAATAACTTGCTAAAATAAAAAATATGTATCTGATAACAAAACCATTTTCAAGAATATTACAAGAATCAACTGCCAGAAAGCCAGAGTATCAACAGGTGATCAAGGCATAAAAAGGTGTAAGGGAGTTATGGCATCAGGACAAGAAAAGACTGAATCTTTTGCATCCCTCTTCAAAGAAGAAAAAGTCACTGATGTTCCCAGTGGAATAACTTGAACTCCATGGAATGACTGGAGTAATTATTTTTTAAAAGACAAGTCTGAGAACAAAACAATAAACTGAGCACTGAGTGGAAGCGGCTGACCCAAGAGCTCTGCAGCAGACAACAGATGAAACAGTGCCAGGGGAGGAGAAGGTAACACCGGTCCTTAAAAATGGCTTCAGGAGTTATCCTGAGTGACCCTTGTAAGAAATTAAGTGGTCATGAAATAAAGTGGACAACATCTATTTATTATACTTATCCTCTGTTATAAGACCGGAGATAAGAGGCACAAACAATACTTTTTCTTTACAAAGGAAGAAAGTAATTGACTGGTTCCCTCAAGTAGTTTTACTGTCCAGCATATTCAGAAATAATCTGTGTAAGGAAGAAAATAGTGATGTGATAAAGTTTGCACATGAAAAAAAAATTATCTGGCATATTCAAGTGTACAGTTGACTAAGGTACTACTGACAAACTTGATAAAACTGAGTGACTTGGGGAAAAAATGGCAAGAAATGCAACGGGAAAAATAACCTAAACTGCATATACAGCATGACAGGCTTTATGTCAGCTTTTATTAGCCTTAAAAGTCTTGGACTGAAAGTGTATAGTCCCCTGAAAATAGGCAGCATTCACTAAAAATCAAAGGAGCTTGACTGTTAAATCTTACTAGGAAAGCAAAAGAAAACACATCATACTCCTGTATAAATCTGTGATTCACCCATGCCTTTAAAATGGTGTGTCGTTCTCTATATCCAGTCTTAATACGGCCATATTAAAACTGGAAATCATGTGAAGGACAGTTAAGATGACCAGAGGCACAGGATGGATTCCATGTGAGAGAAGCTAAAAGAAAGGACTTTTTACTTGCAAGACAATGACTGAGAAGACTCCATGCAGATTTATACAATTGGGAATAGTAGAGGAAAACGGGATACATCTCTGACCTACAGGAAACCCCAAAACAATCAGGAAGTGGGTTTAAAATGAACAAGAGGAACTGCTCTTCAACACACAGTATGGAATGACTCTACAAAACTCCATATCGTAGGATCTTCTGAAAGCCAACATTAAAAATAGATTTAAAAGCTACTAGCCAAACTCCAAGAATATAGATTCCTTGGCATTATTAAACACAATGATACAGATGCAATTTCTGGTTTA
The DNA here is from genome assembly GCF_017639655.2 of Falco naumanni. Taxonomy (NCBI): domain Eukaryota; kingdom Metazoa; phylum Chordata; class Aves; order Falconiformes; family Falconidae; genus Falco; species Falco naumanni. Next base: position 60,183,155 of record NC_054056.1, on the reverse strand, counting down.
GGGTGCTCTACACTATCCATTGCCAGAAGCTGGAACATATTCTGAAGAAGGATTTACTCTGTATATGCCACGTTTATTTACTTATTTAATTGCTGTTGCTATTATTATCCACTTACTATAGGACACCTTGGCGAAAATAACAGTAACGAAACACTAACACTGAAGCAGCCGTCTTTGTGCCCAGCGCCTCCTGGCCAGACTGGGTACGGATTCCATCTGACCAGGAAAGCCTGCCTCTCCAACCTCCTGAGTTATTCTGCTTATTGTGCCAGCAGATGTCGATGGTGTCCCAGCAATACGGGGCTTTATTAAGGTCAAGAGTACCCATGTGTTGTTGACCTTTTCAACTTATTATCTCAGAGACAGGCTGCAGCTTTTAACAAAAGGTGGAAAGAACTAAAACTGAGGCTTTTACGCCAGGTTTCTAGCTTTTGGGTAGCTAGTGACATACGTAAAAACAGCTGTGCTTAAAATAAGAGCTTTATCCAACTTCAAGGTATCACTTACTTGCATTTTGAAGATCCAGATACATTTCCAGTTACACTACTAACATTAATCTTTGATAATAATGGATTTTACTAATATATAAGTAGCTCATGGAGGACCACATAGCTTCAATGAAAGTGAAGAAAATTACTCCTGAAAGACTGAAATATGCAGACTGAGGTAGTTTTTGAGCTGTTTAACATGCACATCTTCTCTTCTCTACTTGAATCTCTCCCAGTCTCTCAAAACCACACCTTATCACAGGAGTGTTTCAGCCAAATCCTGGTATCAATGTCTCAAAGAGTTATTTTTATAATAATTTGTTTTGTGTCCAAATAATAAATTGAGTAATTTATTATTTATATATTTATAAAACAGCAAGCGGTAAAAGGAGTTCAGGCCTATTTTTAAATTGCACGTATAAGTGAGATTTTTATAATTTTTCTCCTTAACACAGTGATCTGAAAAGACAACCTTTCATTTTTCACTGAGCTGGAAATGGCATTAGCAGACAAAAAAGACCAAAGGCATTACCTTCTTAATCTCCCTGGTCAGCATACAGCGCTCGATTCTTAGCACAGTGGAGATATCGATGTGTTCTCTTGAGATGGAATTAAGCCAAGCTGTAAAACTGTCTAATGTTGCCAGGAAAAGGACCCAAGTGAACTTCAAGATATTAAATATCCTCTTGATGATGTTATCTAAGGAAGAGGAAAAGCAACAGAGAGTTAATGAATCCAAGTATCTTTCATTGTGTATCTGCATGGAGTTAGATTCATTTTTCCTTTATTGTCTAATAATAATAATCTAGGCTGCAAGGTAAGGAACCTTTGAAGGCTGGATGCCTTTTGGCTGTCTGGGCTATTTTCCTGCCTGCATGTCTAGGCTTATCATCTGGAATCCCTTTTGCACCCCATAACTCTCTGGTCCTGAAATTACTAGTCATATAAATAGCCCCTGATTTTAGAGAGACGTTTGCATAAGTCTGTAAAACAAAACCCAAAGATCTGGGCATCTTCTGAGAGCTATTTAACACCCCCAGCCCCTGTGATCCCAACAGCCGCTCAGCCTGTGTGTTGAGATGAGCCCCTTACCTGTCTAGGTACTTGCGTGCATTTCTCTTTGCACAGTTTGCCTTTTGTGCTTGAACATCGCTTAGCTGAGTTTTAAAGTCTAACCTGCCCAAACAGCCTCTGAACCTCTTTCAGTTTTCCAAACACCTAGACACACCTCTCTGTATGGTTTCCAAAGCCTCTCTTTTTTAAAATAGGCTGCACTGTGTCATCAGTGATCTCCAATCAACTAGCCCAACTAGGACAAATCATGTAAATAATGTATCAAACGTTACTCTTGCACCTTTTTGACAAAACAGTATACCTTCCCCTGAGTAGGGATTATGGGTTTATGCCAACAATAGTAGTTTATTTTGCTCAGCACAGCTGTGTCAATTTAATTTCTCATTTTAGTAATGCCTTTTATCATAGGCAACTGCACTTCTCACCCAAAAAGCAGAACTTTCAGCTTATTTCTCTTCCACTCACAAACAAACACACCACACTACAGTTCTTACATGGTGTTGTACAAATTTCTTTGTAATGTAAGGTAATGTAAAAATTTTCTTTGTAATGTAATGTAATGTAAAAAAAAATTCTTTCCAGCTAGCTAGTTCCAAAGCTAGTTGTCCCTGCTAGGTTGCAAATCCTAGAGCACTAGCTATAAAGATCAAATTTAGAGTAACCAGACTAACAAATATTAGAAAACTGTCAATAAGCTGCCATGCAGGGACAAAATGTCTGAAGTAGGTACTAAGGAGCCAACCTATGTGCTAAAGCAGGATGCTTTTAACAACCTCACTTCTTAGCTGTACCACAAGATGGCACGCAAAACTTTGTGGAGTGCACATTCATTACTTATGAAGGATGCAAAGATGAAGTTAAAAAGATTCCTACGGAAGAACATGCACGTGTCTCTGGGTGTGCAGGCAGGGTTGTACGCACATAACATGTGGACAGAAACTAAGGAAAAAAAAAAAAAATTAGTGGTACATTCCTGTCAAGTTGATTCTGAAATGGCAGTATGTATCATTTGGCTGAGCAATGCCACGGAAATGGTTTGGTATCTCCAATGTAAGAGCATTTAGCCCCCTTCACCTGGTCACAAAACTATATTCAACAGTATTTTGCTCTTTTTTCCAGGCTTTTTCTATGTCATTTAGAATTGGAGATATTTTATGATTTATCTACTGAAATTTTATTAATTCTGATTTCAACATGCAGGTCTTGAAGCTAAGGAAATGTTGACATTGGAAATTAAATGTAAGGTTGTTTGTACTTCAAGGACCATTCATTTCCTTTGAATTCCTGATAGTATTATGAATAGGTTAAAGGAAAACAGGGCACACAAAAATACACAACATAAAAATGTTCTTTTTTAATTCATACTCTTCCTCTCTAATATATGATTTCTGCTACTGATTTCAGGAGAATTGCAGCTCTCAGGTTAAAATTGTCTTTATTATTGACCATCACTGGCTTGCCGTAGTCTCACCACAGCGCTTTGCCAGGCACTTCCACTCTAATCTGAAAGGTCATTTTTCTTTCTGGGATGGAGGCGATTTTAGCATACATTTTTAATGATGCTGTAGCTGTTCTGGCAGCTTTGCTGTTCTCAAAAACTTTTTAAAAATAATCTTTTGGGGATCAATTGCATCTAAACATCTTCAAAAAGGGAAACAAATATTTATTTTCTGCACATTGTTATTCTAACTTAAAGGGTCAAATGCAGAAAAGACTCCTCTCTGCCTGGGAGTGTGAGACAGGATTTGATCTAAGGTTAATAATGGTAATAATGCTTCACTAACTATTACCATCTGATTTTTTTCAACAATCTAACAAATTTTACCTAGGAATGACTGAATTATTTCAATCAAAATATAAAGCACCTTAAATTGACTATTTCCAATGCAAATTAAGTATAAACCTCCTTTTCTTTCCCTAAATTCTGTGTAGCACCAAGCTTCTGTAGTATTTCCCTAGAGATGTGTTTCAGTGATTCAACTCAGTGTTTTAACGCAGGTGCACCACCAGTAACAAACAAAAAAGTCCCCAAAACCCCACCAAAAAAAACCCCACAGCAATGTAACTTGCTTATTTGAGACCACTGCTCCTGTGAGAAAGAAATGACATCTCCCATGTCTTTGTAACACCTTCTATCCTGTGGTTCACTTAGCGATACAATTCTAATTGGAACTGTGGTAATGAATTTTAAATAGAGAAGAAAAACAGCTTTTGAAGACGAGGTCTCACTCAAGGCAAGCCATGATGACGACTTACTTAAGAGAAGAGTCTCTTTTCTTCTTTTACTCCAGTTAGAAACAAAGAGCCAAGCTTAGATTTATGATCTATTACACTTCTTTGTAGGAAAACTTCCAATATGGGCAAGATCTTGCAAACTGCTGGCATTTCTTCTATTGTACAGAGCATCCTTAAGTCTGATTATGAATGAGAATGGGTAAGATCTGGAAAATCCCATTTTTTGAGAGGAAAGTATTGCACCTTGCTGAATGGGTGAGTACCAGGCAAAAGCATTTATACTAACCTTGCTAAAACACACTGAAAAAACCACAAGGTCTTTGTGCCAATAATAACATTACAGACATTCAACATCAATGGAGATTTTAACAGGGCTGTATGCAATCAGGACTGGAAGCTAAGCTTAGGCGTAAGTTGTTCTATGAGGAGAATATACAGCAAGTGATCAAGTCTGAGCCTGCAGGCGTATTTACTAGTGTGTAGAGAATCAGCGCAGTAGCTAATAGTCCAGATGTAGAAGCTCCTATGCTCAGGACTTATAAATCTGGCAATTAAAAACCTGAATGTAGTTAGCAAGTTCTCAGCTTAGAGTTCATTCTGTGGCTTTTATGCAAGCCTGGGATCACAGCAATGCTCTCTGTGATGCACTGCTTACACCACTGGTCTCAACTGCATTTTAACAGCAGAGAAAACCTCTTTCTGCCTTCATACCTGGTCCATCAGATTTCTTCTTGATAGGTTCCTCTTCACTGTCTTCACAGTCCGCATCAGTACCACCTATCAAAAACAATGCATGAAACAGTAAGGATACTTATAGAAATGTGGATGTAAATGCCATTCAGGCTAGAAAATGGGACAGTTACTAAACACTAGTGGCTAGTTCCTCACCTACCACTAAACAGAAATCACATTTCCATTTCTAAAGGATTCAATGAGGGGACAACCCTGTCAGCAAAGATGTTCACGAATGACCACCCTTCTCTTGTGATTTGCAGTGGCATTTTCTGCTACGCAGGGTGCTGAGCAAGATCATCTGTTGGCATGAGCCCAGGCAATTTCTCAGCCTCACCTTTCACTGGCTCACACTCGAGCTCATTTCTCCAGCTTCTGCAAAGGGCAACCAGACCAGTGCTCTGATCGCCTGCCTCTGACCCAGCAAACCCAAATGAATGAGTGGGATCTTCGAGTTGAAATGAGGCAGCAGAGCTGGTTTGAAACTACCACTTGCTTTTATGTAGGCCTGCAGCAGAAGAGTGATGTAGAGCTACAGGCAGAACTGAAGAACAGACAAATTACTCTCCTTCTACCTAATACCCAGTAACTGCAGTTATGACTTCAGTGGCAGCAGTCAAATTGTAAAGCTCCCTCTTTTCAATGGGTGAAGACGACAAATGGAGAAGTCCAGCTGATTCAGCCTGAATGAGCCCCTCTCTTCCCCCATCTATACCAACCAGAAAGGCTTCTGAATTTCTATTTTTTCTTGTTTAAAAAAGGAAGAAAAAGGTAAAGAGATATGACCCAATTATAAACTGATTTTTTTTAAAGGCATGAGTGATTTTACAGTGCCAGCAAAACTGTATTAAAATCTGTATGTTTTCCTTTTGCTACCTGCTGAATTGACTGTGAATTTAGAGGTTCATGGATATTTGGGCTCCTCAGTGAGCATGGAAAGTGAAAAACATTTCTTGATATCTTTCCCCAAATTCCAACTCAAGCTTCATTAGGGATTAATATAGGACATATGGCAAAAAGAAGTGATATGTGGCTATTTCATTGAATTTCTCTTACAGCTCCACTCAAACTATGGCTTTTCAGGAACTTTCTCATGAAATAGTCCTTCAACACAAAACCTGAGTCTGTCTCATACAAAACTTTCTCTGGGAACACACATGAATTTGTCATCAAAATGAGGGACTTTGAGCAACCCTAGAAAAACCTAGGAGTAAGATAAAAATTTTCATAAGGTGAGGGAGTGAAAAGTAATGTCCTACCTCTGCCTGATACTGACCAAATACTTGGCATTTACACTCCCATATTCTGCAGGAACGTTGCTCACTACCAGGTTATTTGGTTTATAAGGTTATACCTTTACAGGGTTATGGCTTTCTCTTGCAAGTATTCCCACAAATGCTTTCATGTAGCTGATGTTTTCTGCAATGTGTTGAGTCTTTGTATTTGGCAAAAGTTCTGGGTGCATGTCTTGAACCTCCACGGAAAACACACATAGCCCCTCTTCTCTTTTATCTCCCCCAGGGTCTGTTCTGTAGAACAGAAGACCACAGCTCTGGCTGGCCTTCTCATGGGCTGGTGCTGGGAGAAACAGCCAGCCAAAAGTAAATTTTCCACTTTTTAGCCAGAACTGAGAGCACTTGCCCTCTAAAGCTCAGCCGCCTTTCACTACCAGGAACAACAGGCAGTCTAGTGAACACTGTATTTTTAAAAACACTGAAGTCTACCTACCATCCCCAGATCCTTTTCGCCTTCGCTTCTCTTTCCCAAAACTTTTCTTCTCTTTGCGCCTCTGTCGTAGTGCTGTTTTGGGGTCAGTAATCCAGGCCTGATAAACAAACTGGAAGGAACAAACTCATTTATTTCAAGGTTCTTCATGTTTTGAGAGTAAGCCACAGAATAAGCCACAAGCAGGACTATATAGTTTGAGTAAACTCGTTCAGATCTGTAGGGGTCAGGAAATATTTTGAATCCCAAATCAAACACCTCCCCTGCAGATCTGCTGAGTTTTCATGTGCTATTTTTGTTAGCATAAAACCAAATGTGAAAACATTTGTGGGTGAACCAAGTTTCATTAGAACCCACAAAAATTCATGCTCTGAACTTTGGGAATTAATACTCTGTTGTGCATATGGGCTACCTCACCTGAATCTCTCCATTTAATTCTGTATTTCTACATTATCATTTTACAGGCAAGATGCAGATTAATGGAAACTAAAAGAAAGTGCTGCAACCAACTAACTAAAGCATCAAAAGATGTAGTGATATCTCAGTACAGGTATTTGTACTTGCACAGTTTTCATACTTTAGGTATTTTTTTTCCCTCTGCAGATCCCAGTGGAACGTTTACAGACGTGTTATCTATGCACAGTCCCAACCTGGCAGTCAGGAATTCCTCAAATTTCATCCTGATTTTGACAGTGGCTCCCTTTGTTCCTTCATGTAAGTCAGTTATGAATCCTTCTGGTACAATTTTCACAGTTGTAAAATGAAGACAGTAATACTTACCTATATATATCAAGGGGATTTTAGGGGGCCAAATCCTGCTCACAGCACTCACTGAGATCAACAGTCTGCTAACTTGTATGACTACCTGAAGCATGGAAGTGGCCCAAAATATTTATCTTTGTTATAGCAGTGGCGGGGGGGGGGGGGGGGGGGGGGGGGGGGGGGGGCATTTACCCAAAAGTAACTTTTTGAATAGTTCTGCTCAAGCTGTGAAGGAAGGTTACAAAATAAAAGCAGTAACACTCATATCTTCTTTCCCTATACGACATAACATGTGAATAACAATAAATTATCCTCTCCACAACTCTTTAGGACAAAAGATGTTCTTTTGTTCCTTTTATAGTTTTTATTGAAAAATGGTAATCATCTTCAATTGGCACTGCATTGTCTTCTATTTCTAAGCAACACAGGCTGGTAACAGAGACAGGGCAGGGAATCACACAGATGCAGGCATGAGGGTGAAAATAAAACAGGTCTATTAATTCACAAGACAAACATGCAGACAATGACGGCAACACACGCGTATCTCAGTGAAGCTGGAACTGCCCCTCATAGGACAGAATGGTAAAATTTCTGTTTGGTTTATTGATATTTTTAAAATTTGCATACACAAATTGCTTTGGAATATTAAAGGATTTTTTTTTTTTTGAACTGTCAAACTGACTTTAAATGACTTTAAAAGGGAATAATACTTGGTTCTGCTTTGTGAATGTATACAAAAATGAAGAGGCAATTATTTTGGTACTGATGATAAGAAGGTCCTCTTCCAAATCTCTCAAGGTCTGTACATCTACTTTTGTATGTCTGACTTGTTCAAAGCAAGCACCACATAAGAAAATGTGTGGGATCAGAGGCACTGGTTTCTTTTCGATTTGTAATAGGTGTTTTCTAATGAAGGTGGTCAGGGGGAATGGTGATCCTTAAGTGAACTAATACTGTATTACTGAAAGGCAGAAACTGTCAACACCTGCTGTTGAACAGTTAGCTGTATGATAGCCACAGTCATAGAGTGAATAAAGAAATTAGAGAGGGTAGAAGGTAAGAATGAAAAAAAAAAAGGCATTTGATTAATAAACTTAATGTAACTACTTACATTACACTAAGCATTGGATATTTTTAAGAGCTGACTGAGTGCATACATATGTATTACTTAGATTTTTACCACTGGACAAACTTTAAATGTAGTATCTTTTAGGCTTTGGAGCTGGTAAGCTCAGTGTGTAATGCTCACTTCTTGTGAGTAATCTGTTACATATATGGAGTGTAAAATGCTACACCGTGCTCTCAAAAGTAGTAAATGTTAAATGTACCCAAGGAGGACAAGAAAGAAGATGCACAAAGCGGTTTTATGATGATGAAGGCCAGAAAAGTAGAGAGCTAAAAAGGGCTTTGGAGCAGAATGTGTGTTTTACAAACATTTTACCAGCTTTCTGAGATCAATTACCACGGTGTCCATAAGATACATGCAACTTGATGTGACCATCTTCTATAGCAGTATCAGAAGAAAATGAGAATTTGGGTCTGCATTTTCTCTCTGGGGTTGTACTTGAAAAAACATAGATCACTTTTTGTGTGGGTTAACGACTCCAGAAGTATGAAATGCATTGCATTTACTAGGAATGAAGCTTTGGCTGTCATTACTCCTTTTAATCATTCATGTAAGAGGAAAATGCAGACGAGGACAAAGTAATACATTACATTAGGAACTATGGGATGGGTCACATACTGAGTATTCGCAAAATGTCAAGTACCTTTGCTGCTTTGATTAAATACTGAAGAATAGTTTTGGGTAGTTTAATAACAGACTTTGGCAAGGCTAAAATGGCTGAAGCAAATTTCCCAATAGCTCTCTATAAAGAAGGACAAAGCAAGAGCAATTAGTAGAAAACAAGAAAATATTAATAAAAAGTATAACTGAATTATGGTACCTAGATTATTAAGAACAAAATCATATTCATAGACTTCAATATGAAAAAAGATAATTTGTGATGTTCACAATAAAATTTTATTAAGATGATTCTAAACTGCCTGCATTCTCTAATAAATAAAATCTCCGTTAACTCTTGAAGTGACTATTGCACACAATTAACATTAACATAAAAATCAACAATTAAAAATATCTTTAGCAGGCTCTACAACAAATAAGTTCAGTTTGCTAATACTTTTATTAAGACTATGTGCAAGGTGATGGAAGACGAAATACGTATGATGACCAATGAAGGACAAGTTTTTCATAAACAAAACTGATTTCCTGTTCTGTACAACTCCCCTCCTATATAAAGCAATCCAACATCTTCATATTGCACATACTGCAGAGCTGGCCACCTATACAGAACATCTGACTAGAATTTTGAAATAAAGACCAGATCCTCCAGCCTCAGATTAATAGTTTCAGGACTGAGCCTTAAAAAATAAGACCAACCAAACAAAAACCCCAAAACCCACAGTAAATGAAAAAATTCTTATTAGCTTCTGACCTCTGGTTTAGAACTCTTTAAAATCTCAGTGCTTGGCACCAGCACATCTGAGCAAAATGTTGTCACCCATTTTTTAAAAAATCAGGAGAAACAAGAATGCAAACTTTCCTCTATACCTGCATGAAAACCAGAGAGAAAAATGACCTAGAAATTCATGAGCCATTTTTATGGTCCAAGGTGAGTTAAATGCAAAATATACAAAAAATTAGTGTAATAAGAGAAAATAACACTTACTTATCACATTGTTTTCAATCCAGAATTGTTTTGTCTTTTTTAAGGTCAAGAAAAAATTTTCCCAGGCAGTTTAACAAATGTAATCAGTTGGTAATGTAATATAAGTATATAATCTAAAGGCACAATGTATCAATGAACTAAATAAAATATTACTAACTGAATTGAACTAGTCTGGGAAGCTTTGTTTAAAAGCTATTGGTACAAGGAATCAAAGAGCATGGAGGCAGTTTCTTGCTCTTGCTTGGGTCAGGCTTTCAGTAATGGACCAGTTCTGCAGTGACATGAGTTTGCACCTAGATGGGAATACTCATCTACAAAAAGCTACCTGGTTGCTTAAACTTTTAAAGTTACAAACCTGAAAAAGTTCTGTGCTGTGTCTGAAAACTCTTCAACAAGTAAAATTTTAATCTTCTGAAGATTAAAGCAAACTCATACATATGAGTATTTCACTAACTTCTTCACCCAAGTTCTTCATTTAAGCCTGTGGATTCAATACATGGTACTGTCTAACATCAACCAGTCCATGTGTAGGAAAGCAGCTAGGAAACTTCAGCTATCTTTTTAACATTACAATATCTCCTTTTACTTCAACATAGCCTGTCACTTAAAATGCAAACATATTAACTATAACATGTTATATGTTAATCCTTAAAAAGAAAGGAGAGAAAGTGATGTGGTCTCCTTTTGTAATTTTAAATATTAAAGTCTTTACAACCCAAGGATACATTTCTCTGGTCCACTAGGATCAATAATAAAAAAAAATATTTTTTTTAAGGTATGCATTCTTTTCCATGAAAAGTTGCTTACTTTTGGGATCATTCCTTTATGGAATGATAACATTACTCAAACCCAGAAAACCACTGAGGTATTGTACAGCAGTGCCAGAGGCGAGTCAGCATCTTCATTTGTCTTTATTGCAGTGCAGAAAAAATAAATCTCAGATTCTTAGCTATTGTATTTTTGTTTTCCTCAGACATAAGTGAATGAGAATACGATCTTAATATAGTTCCTGTAGGAATCTGGCAATACTTAAAACAGGCCAACTGAATTTGAAGTTGGCAAGAAATTTAATTTTCAGTACTTTTCAGGTCTACTTTAGATGTCCTGGCTGCTTTAACATATATGCCTGTGTTATGAGAAGCCTACATTTTTTTCCAGATGTCACCTAGAAAGCAAATTACCATAAAGTACCTGAAATGCAGATTTTTTCCGAGGTTCTTCCTCTTCTTTTTTCTCCTCTTCCTCTTCCTCTTCGCTATCCGTCTCAAACAAATAATAATTTCCACTTCTGACCACTAAGTGAAACAAAATATTTTCTTATTTTTCTGAAAAGTTCTATTCTTAACTGCCACAAGACCTATGAACAGCCAGCTAGTCATTTAAAAATTCATAACCAGGAGAGGTGAAAACAGAGAAGCAAGAGATGAAAAAGTCTCAGGCAATTTATCTGGTGTTAGTCTGCGATACTTTGGGCATTAATGAGAAATATACAAGAACTAAGGAAAATGTCACCATGAGAAGAAAGTGTAAAGAAAAAGCCTGAAGCATATCAAGTTACTAGGTTATATTTTTGAGAAAAAACCGGCAGTTAAGTCATAATTTTTTGGGAACTGATGGTTATTTGAGGGAGTAAAAAAAGCCCAGCAGGTAAGTAAATGAATTTACAGGAACAGTACCACTGGACAAAAAATAACAAACTTCTCTTTAAAATGCTGAGGCATCCTTTAAACTATGGAACTGGATGGTATTAGTTAACGCTTTCTTCAAACATTTAAGCTTTGATGAGGTAATGGAAAACCTTGGTTTGTTTAAAATAAATTACTTGGATTCTATTAACTTCATTGCAAATGAGTTTTAATTTTTTGCCCATGGATTCAGAAAGATTCTGAAACCTCAATACAGTAAAGATGCACAGTGAATCAGCTAGGCCTTATATCCTTGAACAGAAGCAATGTTTTTATTTCTCAGATGGTAAAAGGCCTACATGAACAAACAAGGGAAACAAAAGAAATGAAAAATAAGGTAATGAGCAAGTGAAAAATCAAAATCACAGCATTATGTTCAGCAGTGAAAACTGGTAAATAATTTCCACATTTAAGCTGAAATATTTAAAGGAACAGTTCCTTAGATGAAACATCACACAATCCGGATATAGGGAGCAATACAAATTTATATTGAAAATTATATTTAACCCTCATTATAAGTTTCTGGGAAAGTAACAATTGCTTTAATTCAATCATACCTTGAATTCTCCACAGATCCCCTGTGCACAGATGACCACACATAACTACCGTGGAAACCTCAGGGTAAGCAGACTGAAATTTGCCAGAACTCTATTGGATCATAACTTCAGCATCTAAAACTCCCTCACAGAGGGAATTTTGTCCTCATGTGCCTAGCTATGACTTTTAACATCAATGAACTCCCTGCAGAGGGACAGAGAGTCCACTTCAGCAGTTCTGACTGCTGAACTGAGGGGAAAAGAAAGTTTTGATATTTATTGGATCAAGCAAATTAATTATTTGGTACAGGGCCTTCTAAGAATGCCCATCTAAAATGCATTAAAGAGACAACTGTCTTAAGAACACTAGTCTGCAGTTCTCTTTTATAAAAAAATATCTTGTAGTCAGCAACAGAAATTGTCCACACAGAAGATCAGCAGGATAAGGTCAGACATCTAGAGGAAACCTCTACTGCAGTGCAGTTCCCTAAAGGTTCAGAGTAGCACCCAGTCAGACTTGGAATGCCTGAGCTGGCAGAAAACAAATTTATAATGATCTCCCTCCAGAGTTTTTAGGTTGAAGTCTATCTGAGAGGACAGTACAATGTAGCAGTTGTCTCTTTTACAACTAAAGAGGGAGGTATGATTGAATAGCAATAATGCATTCTTGCAGACATTAAAATGGAATAAGAAGCGTGTTAGTCTCCTACAGGGACTGCTAAAGAGACCAGATTTTATTAGTAAGGTAATTCCTGGACAGACTGGACTTGGGGACCTCTCTCCTACTGCAAAGAGTGACTTTCTCTACTGAGAAAAGGGACTTGCAGGCTTTCCTTGTGGGATGAGATGGAGGAGGCAGAAGGGGAGTCACACAGGAGAAATCAGAATAATCTTATCATTTGCTTCTGCTCAGAGGAAAAGCGTTACCCAGGACAGCTGTGAGCACCATCTTTTGCACTACATCAGGAACAACTCTGTGCCCCAGGAGAAGCTGAGGACCTCAAAGCATGTGGCCCTAACTACTGCTGATCTTTGTGGGGCTCCGTAAGTAATCCACAAACACAGGAGGAACCATACTTCCCAGCAAGGGAGAGTGTAAGTGGGCGTCAATGAGGAAACCTGCACTTTCCCAACTGTCCTGCTCAGACCCAAATTCATGACTGTGTTTTAATTCCTATGACATACAAAATGATGCATCTTTCTGTATAATAAAATTATAACAAGTGGTATGAAATAACAATAAAAATCAGAATTGGCATAAAACTTCAAACTTGAATGACTTCAATATATACAAATATACAGTCACAAACCCATTTACTGAGATGAACATCCACGTGTGGCAGAATGCTGCAGTTACAGCACAGTGTTTTGAAAAGGATGGATGGGGAATATAAGTCTATTTCCACTTTCTATGCCTGTAAACACCTACTGTCAGTGCCATGCTTCAGCAAGTGTGGATGCAAGCCACATGGCCGGCAACCACTGTTTGCAGGATCAGGGTCTGCGATGTTTCCCACAAGGTTTTGCATTATTGCAATAAATAATTTCAAGAATGCTCACTGTTTAAATACCAAAATGCAAGTTGTCACCTAAGAATATTAAATAATGAGGGTGAAATAAGTAAAAGGCAAAGTCAATGTCTCTCTTTGAGCGGTTCTTATTACAAAACCAGTGGTGAAAAACCAAGAGACCATATCCCATTCCTTCAAAATCACCATAGCCTGAAATTCTACTGAAATTCAAGTAAAAACTTGCAAATTATAGTGTTGAACTGTTTTGTCATTGTTGTTCTTAAGGAAACTACAGGGCAAAAGTTTATTTTCCTGAGACTTTTGAAAAGGGATAGGTCTCTCTAAAGTGGCAGTGTGCCCTTTAGGAAAATAAAAATAGAGGCACGGTTTACTTGTGACTTGATAGAATTAAGCATATGACATTCTGTTAAGTGCTGTTGGTAAATATATATGTTGGAGTTATAAACAAATACACATAGGTAAACGAAGCACTATGTAGATGTATAAAAGTATCACTTGGAGTAATTCTTTTAAACTAAATGACCAGGCACAATATAGATATTCATATTTAACTCTGATCAGCGCTATACATTTGAGTATTTTTTAAATCTTCAGAGGTTATTAAATAGTTCATGTCTGATCGCCTTCAATAAAGACACAATAGAAGAATGCCTGATTTGAGACTGCAGTTGGCTCAGTTTTCTTGCTTTACCCAATCCATAACATAGGGAAGAACTCTACTGCATGCCTGGACTGGGCTACAAACAAAATATCATAATGCAGAAATTATACACATGATACAGTCTAATAATTTCTTGTGCTCAAGGCTGAAGATTTTTTTGCTTTCAGATAAACACAAAAAAATGGAAATAAAAAACAACTGGCATAAACAGTACATTAAAGTGTGATCAAAGATATTCATCTGAGCTCTACACATCCTAGTCCCAGGAATAGTCTTGATGCCTTAGTGTGGTACTCAGATTTCTACAGTTGACAGCAGAATGACTGATGAACCATAAAAAAGGATGTATGATGTGTGTATATGAAGAAGAAATGATGACTGACCATAGAATGCTTTGCCAAACCTGCAACTTCACATTTTAAAATATATTGTGCTTTGCGATAGGGGAGAATTGAGACTTTTGAGGCCAAAATAGATTCTTTTTTGGTACATGTTTATCTGATGCGGTATTTTTCTAAGAATGCCCAAAGTATCATGAGCTAGCTACACTTCCAACACAGAGAAGTTCAAAATACGATTAAACCGACTCCTTGAAGATTTGGAAGTAGAAATCATATGTTGAAAAAAACAAGCCTTCTATCAAGTCACAATCATAAAATCAGGCATAAAACAAACAGGTCATGGGAATGCCTTCATTCTGGTCAAGGATATAAGGGTTAAATCCACATATTTGTAAGATGATTGAGAAAACCTACTGGAAGCATGATCAACCCAAGGCCGCCACCACAGCTTTTTTTTGCCCTTGGCTTTCTCTTTGTCTGCTTCTCCTAAAATAAAATATGTCCAAATATTAATTTTATAAAATCAGAAACATGTTTCTTACACTGATTAATAATTTTTAATTTCTCTCAAAAGAGCTAAAATTTTATGAGCACATCAGATGTCAGATCTACTGAATACATTCAATATTAAAATTCGTTCAAAAGCATGAACACTACCAGAAATATTCTGGTTTATGCAGCAGTTAAAACAGCATTACACTCTAAAAGAGCTAAAAAGTTCAGGCTTCTGTTTTAAAACATTCAGTCACAGTTGACTGTAATTTCGAGAAGAAAATATTTTCCCTCCTCTCAAATCCCCTTTACATTTCAGGCTCAAAAAATTTCAAACCCAGTAAGTGCTGATCCTAAGACCGTGCTAGAAATGTGGCACTAGATAGGTATTTTACCTATTCCTATGTTTTAAACAACATTTAAAAGTATACAAACATTTCAGTGACTGAAAAAACTCACAGCATCCAGAAAATGTTGCTGGAAAAACGTGGATGCTACCTATGTGTAACACTGTGGTTTACAGATAAATGACTTTGTTCAGAACAAACCCCTGCTGCTATTCAGCGTTCTGCCAACTGCTAAAAGTAACCTCAAAGCAAACTACTTTCTCTAAATCTTCTTGCAGTACAAAATCCCAGAGATTTTTTTTGGCTGAATCAAGCTCCAAACTGATGCTTAGCTAACAACCTTGTTACACGCTGACAGTTTTGAAGAGCAATTTATCACTTGTCCTTAGCGCTCAACTGCAATTACAATACAACAATAGCTAAAGGTACCTTCATCATCTTCTTCAGAAACCTTTCGAATCTCCGGCCCTTCTGAGGACTCCTGGGTCATGCTTAGCATCCTCTCTTTACCCTTTTTGTATTTTTGCTGCCTGGCTTTGATGCGATCCATTCTAGCAAAAGGAAGAATCTTATTAGAATCACGTCTTCACCCTTTCTAACTCACTCTGAAAAACAAGTGTTAAACACATCCATACACACACACACACTTTAACATTTCTAAAGGAAATAACCATTCCACACCGTCACAAATCCTGCCCTTAAAAATAAGGAGTCACATGGCTCTGAAGGGGCTGGCTGGAAGGCTCAAGCCTAGATGTTCACTCACCTTTCAGTGAGAGCTGGGTTGCCTGCTATCACATGACTGTTTCACCTACTCCCCCTCAACTATCCTATTATTTAAAAATAAAAGAATTGCTGTCAGCAGCTACAACACAGCAAACAAAGCTCTGAGAAAAAAGGACTTCTGCCTAATGCAGTGGTTTTCCTAAAACTTGTCACTCTAAACCAGGGATGTGGCTGTTTCTGCAGTATTTGTGCTACATCTTCACGCCTTAAGCTCATTTGTCCCACATTATCTGGAAATACAGAAGACTGGTTTGGTTTTGTCCAGATGTAGGGAAGGCTTCAATTGTCCTTCTTTCAATCATGTTAAGTTAGCACAATCTGGTCTTTTAAAAGTTCTGTGTTTTTGCAGTTTGAAAACCAGTAGCAATTATTATTGAAATCAAGAGGAGTAAGTTCTTTCAATACAACTGAATTACAAGTAAATGATTCACTAACTTCAGTGATAAAAATTCACTTAAATACATTTATTAATCTACCCATTTGTTAGGGAAGAACCATTTACTGGAGAAGGAAAAACTCCTTCATCTCAGCTAGTTGCTATTATTCAGTAGATAATTAGATTTCTTTCCCTATATCAATAATCTGCTGCTGAATTTATGCTATGTTAGTCTGGACAACACGGTTGTTCCTCCTGGACACGCTGACAATTCTCGTCATCCTAACCAGCCTAAGCTGTATGAAGTACTGATGCACTTCATTGAATCAAATAAAAGAAGCATCCTCTATTGTTAGTCAGACATCCTACAAATACAAACTAGCAACTTTTATAGAAATATAGATTAGCTTTGGCATTGCCTCAAGCAGTATCATCTCCTTGTTCTTTAACTCTGCAGAATTAACAGAAAAGTATTGTTTCCAGGACAGGTACATCCTGCCAAATGGGATAAGATTGATTCAAGCATAGAGCAGGGCCAGCAACAGCCCAATACATCCTCTGGTGGGAAACTCCAGGCATGCAGGTAGGGAGCACGGTCCCTGCAGCCTTCTGATGCTTCTTTGGTTATGCACATGTGGAAGAAGCAGTCTGGAGTGGGCTTTGACATCTATTTAGGAAGCAGTTAGGGCTCTTCATGCATGGTAGTGGAGCAGCTTTGAAATCATACTGGCTGCAGGCAAGAGAATGAGAAGTGGCTTATTGGCTGTATGAAGAGAAAGGATCTTCAGGCCAGTTAAGCTGAATGCAAATATCTTCAGTGAAGGTAAACATATATTTTGCACTCAAACACTAGAGGAGGAACCACCAACAAAACAAAAGAGCAATCATGCAGGAAATTTTACCAGGAATACAAATGTACAGAACAAAATCCTAATAACGATAAAGCCAATAAGAATATTGCCACCCATTGAAGCAGAGCCAGGATGTTACTCAGCTTCCTTAGCCCATTGTGATTTCAGGCTATTTCGGTGACTTTTCATTACAGCTTCCCTAACTAGGCCTTTTGCTGTTCTGATTTCTTGGTTTTTTAACCCAGTTCCTGTGTCTTAGTCTCGTATTTTCTAACCATCTAAGTCTGCCCTTTCAAGTGAGACAGGGTTAATGTGGCACTTCTGATCAGTAATCTGCCTACCTTTTTCATGAGTTTCATAGGGGACTTGCACTTTACTATCCTGCTCTTCAGAGAGATGGGGAAAGTCAAGAGAACAGCAGGGTAATTAGTGGAAGGAAAGAAACAGGAAATAAGACTTCCCCCCCCCCGCCATCTTTCATCTGGGTCACATGCATTCATACCACACAAAATAGGATAACCTGGAACTAAAACATGAGCTGGACCTCTAACAGAAAGAAATGCAGCACAACAGCACACATATAGATCACCTCTTAAACAGGACACTGTATGGTTATGTTGGTATGATACTCAGGTGTGGAACAGTGAAAAGCTGATCTTTTTAACCAATCATAATTGGATTTCTAGAGTTTAGAAGAATCTTCAAAACAAGCAGGGGTGGTCACATCTCTTTATTTACAGGAAGTATCTGTTTCCATTAGAATTTCAGGCTCACTGATGAGCAGGTCAGTACATGCCACTGATTCTTGGTTAACCTCAAACCTTTGGCCCTAGAAATGTAATTCTATGTTTAAATCAAAGTTTAGATTCTGCAGTATGTTGTCTTTTTGGAAAAGATGACTCTAAACCTACATAATATTGGCATATCTAAGATCTCTGAATGCCCAGAAAAAAATTTTGTAATAGGAAAATCATACTTCAAAACCTAATCAGCATTTCTATAAAAGAAGGTTCTAGAAAAATACCAACAATCAGTGAAATATATACATATGTATGTGTATTTATATATATAAAAGAATACATTAAATACATACTGTCTTTTCAGTTGATCCATTGATTTTTTTTCCTCTTCAATTCTTGCCTTTACAGCCTTGACAATCGTGGCCTGGAAAAGTTCAGCACCCCTACAGCAGAAATGTGGCAAAAGAAAAGAAAAAAGGAGAGGAAACATTAAATGACTCTAAGTTTCCCTTACACCAGTCAATCACAGAGAACTCTATGTTCTCTCTGTACATGACCTCATCTACATCAAAGAAAACTAATCCAAGACCTGAAAGAAATAATCAGTTATTCCAGAATACTAGTATCTTTACAGTCAAACATTTCAAGATCTGGGGCCAAACACTGTGATCCCTGCTCAGCCTGTAAGTTCCTCTAGCAAGCTGCTCAAGGAATTAAGCTTCCAGTCCTCAAGAACACAGAGAATGGGTAGGTTCAAGGCTAAGGTATGAGTTCTTGCACACCTCCAGGATTTGGTTTTTACAGTCACTTCTGCATTATAATCACCTTGTCCCCCTGGAAGCTGTGAGCAAATTCCAACTTTATCCAGGGCCATGATGAGCATAGATTCAGCTGCGCTTTTACCCTCTGAACACTACGTGCTTCTAATCTGATGACACAAATCCTTAGGCAAGTTCCTGGTGTGCCACAAGAATATGGCTGCTAACTACATTTTGTTAGAAATGTAATCAACTCGTTGATTCAGATGTCCAGATCATGTCTTGGACATTCTTCATCATTCACTCATTAGCTTCTGAAGACTCTCAAAGAGCCTCAAAGTCTCTCTCAAAGTTTTAGATTTAAAGCCTTTCTTCTGTCAGAAATTCAGTAAGAACAGCTATGGTTTTAGAGGTCTACTTCTAGCTAATTTTTCAACCATATTTTCTGCAAGATTAATGATTCTTCCATGTAACATGCAGGATAACCACAACTACATTTTTTCAAAGGAATACAAACAAGACTGGCAGTAATTATTATCCCTAAGTATGGTAAAGTACAAAGAAGGAGATGTTCTCCTTAGCAACTTGATCACTCCTAAATTCTTATGGACTATCGAAAACTGTCATTGGATCCTCATCGCTATTGTCTGAATCACAGTTTAATCTTATTTAGGTAAGGAATTTGTATTTCACAATATTAACTTTAACTAGAAGGCAGACTCAGACCATGCTGTCTGAATCCAAACTTGACCTTCTTTCATTGTCTATGTCCATTGTCCACTATCCAATTCAAGCTTGGATTTTAGCAAGGCAAGCAGCTAACTAAAAAAATAATTGTATCATTACATTTGTATTACCCTCTTTCCTGTAGTTCTTGGCACTTTTTTGGTCATTCGTACATTTATCTTTACAAAGCTCCTGCCATAAGCCAGTGTGTCTCCACTTCTGCTGCTAGAGAACTCAAGCCTGGGTAGGTTCGGTAACTTACTAAAAGACACAAAGCTGGAAGTAGGAACCAAGCATGTTTCTTTCAACCCAGCCCAGTGTCATTTACATGAGACTGCTCTTTCCTTCTGGATGCAAACGTTCCAATTTAGGAGGCATTTCGATACTCATGATTTTACTTTCTGCTATTTTCACTGAACACAGGGTACAAAAAAGGCTACAAAAAGGCGGTATCCAGCAAAATCGGGCATCAGCAGACAAATTTACCCCAGAGCAAAAGTCTGAGACAGGCAATATGGATGGACGCATAGATCTTTTGGTAGCCCTGTTTAGAGTGGTGAATATTGTTCAGTATGAACAGTTAAACATGTTCCCTTTTTAAAATGATCCCTGGAGGAGTAAGAACAGGAAGGTAAAAAATACCTCCTTTCAGGACATCCAAGCCTAATTTTGCCCTCAACAGATAGAAATCAATGTACATATGGGGGTTTTTTTTTGAAGAAAAAAAAAAACCTACAATACAATTAATTCTATATTGACAAAAGTAATTCCTTAGAAATCTTACTGAAATTAAGATCTGCCTGCTTATTAAAAAACAGAAGAATGGTTGTGATAGTGATACTGGTGGGAAAGTACAAGTAACAGGCCCAAAGAGGGTGATACTTCCTAACCACACCTAGTCAGTGTTCAGTGATGTGACACTTCCCAAGTGAGACATTCTGATTGTCTTTCTAAGCCAGATGTGATAACTTTCCTCTATTTTTCTTCACGTGGCATTTTTGGAGTTGTGATTTCTAAGGCCCATTGTCTCAAACGGGCTCTGATAGCAGAGTGTTTTCTTTCCAAGGCTTAAAAACTCTGGCATTTGCTCTCATACATATTGATGTTGAGAGAATGCTGCAACACACATCAACTTTCATGCTTTTAATAAGGGCTATGAGAGCAGCAGATGGTGTTTGGTAGGAAAGATGCTTTAATTTCTACCAGTTTCTCAATTAATTTGTTTTCTCATTTGTGCTTAGTCAGATTTGGGTTTGCAATTATGAATTTAGCAGGGATTGTTTAAAACAATGTTCAAGTACTCTTTTAGTACTGCCTATCATAAATAAGCATGTACTGTACCTATGAGAGAATTGAGCTGATTCATTTAATTTTTTAAAACTTTATGTTACCTTGATGCTAGGATCTGAGAAGCTTTTATATCTGCAACCACATGTAGGAAGTAGTAACTCATGAAGACTCTTCTTTGCAGCAGCAGGAAAGCAAAACATATACTGTCCCAAATGATTCCTGCTTCTCCACTGGGCAGTTTACAATCTAGGTTGTTGGTTGCTGGAAAAAGACACCATCAGCATAAGAACTGTTGTATTAAGTATTCTTTTATAATGTTTATTCAATAAAATAATCTTATCCTTTAAAATTATTTGAATTGAGGTGCTTTAATTAGATATTTCTTTAGAAAACTGACATGCATTTCCAATTGAAGTACATCATATTTTCTTTTACACAAAACTGGAAAGCTTCCAGCGATGTGATATCCCATGAAAACTGAGAATTCACCAAAAGTGAACCACTTGCAAACAAATTCACCCTGTCCTAGGAAGTACTTGAAAACAAAGAGTGGAGAAAAAGTAATTTTTGTTAGCCTGAAATATTTGATTTTCTAAAATGGTATGTTTCTTTTTTTTTTTTTATTTCATTTCAAAGCAACTTTTTGTCTCATTTTTCTATTAAAAACACTAACAACATGAGAAAGAAGTGTGGGGTTTTTTTGTCAAAATAATTTTTTCACTGCCACCACCTAATATTTTCATTTTTCCTCTCCATAACTCAGTCCAGTGTTTCTTTCCATTGCACAAGAGAAAAAATATTTGAAACAACAAAATTGCTTCCTTTAGGGTAGGAGGAGACAGGCAGAGGAAATCCCATTCCTCCTACCTCTAGATTTTGGCTCGGACTATATCTTTCTTTCATTTTTTTCTTCTCTAAAAGACAGTTCTCTCAGGGATATTAAAAAAATTTAAACTGGGTTTTGTGGAGCTAAACCATAAACTAAATGGCCTATGCTGCTCTACAGAAGGGAGTAGAAGTACTCAAGGGACAGACTCTGGCTTGAAGCTGGCTTTACAATCAAGCAAGCCAGTCTAATAGATCTGGAAGGTCAAGCTCCAAGAGCTTCAAAGCCTGCTGTGTCCATCCCCTGGGGAGTAAGAAACCTGTTTCTAAGTTTCTGTTGCCGCTCAAAAATTTTTGGATAATACGAGAACTACTGGACACCATTTATCTCATGAATTTGCATCTTCATACTTCCTTTCTTTCTCCTTACTCCCCACTTACCTATTAGGATCAGACACAAAGGCAGGAATTTAGAACTTTGCTGCATACTCAGTAGGATGAAAAAGTACTTTAAATTCAGCAAAAAAACACTGAAAACAGTCAGGTGTTTTCAAACTGTCAATCCAGGGTGTCAGGGCAAAGTGGAGCCAAATTAATAGCTGACTGAGAGGTGAAGTATCTTGCTCCCCAAACTTCATTCCTCCCTTCTCTCACTTTCATCCACATACACTATTCACTCCCTCCCTTTTATCATCACAAACATGAGAATAATTGTAAAACAAAAATTGCCTAAACTCACTATGCATGCAAAAAATTAGTACTTTTATCCTGGCTTAACCGCTTGTCATTTCAGTGAGCTGAACTGGTTTACCCTTTGAGCAACTGAACATAAGACCTGGCACACAGGGAGGAGTGGGAGTATGCAGCTGGGAAAAGGTGCCCTCTCCTTAAAGTGATGGTGAGATGACATTCTAGCTCAAGTTGTACAGTGGAAGCATACCCTCAAGTATCACATCACCTGCACATACAGGGAAACTGTTTTAAGTTCCAGTATCGCCAAATTGTTCATTTACAGCAGACGTTGGTTGTGGGTATGTGTGTGGGGTGTTGATAGTTTTCTCTGTGTATAAATATATATATATATCTTTTGGTTCTGTGAAATATTTTCAATATTCTATGTTGCTAGTCAATATAGGACCAAGTGGTATTAACTGAACTTGCAGGTACGATTTTTTCATAAGGCAATATGTCAGGTACTTAAATACAGTAAAATATTTTGAAGGTGCTTCTTCATTTATAGAAAATTATGAAGAAAAATGAGCTATACTTACGAATACGGTAGCCTTTAACTGTACAAGCCAGGCTAAATGCCTGAATCAACCAGCAACTGTTCTTAATTAATGATTCAATGTAGCCACATGCTCCTATCTGGAAAGTAAAAGAACAATTTCATATAACAAGACGTACCAGAAATAAAGATAAGAAAAGTTGTACCTCTTTACATTACATGGGAATATTGTGACTGCCCTTGGCTATTATATCCCATTATTAAAACAGAGATTAGAAGAAAGAATGCCTTAACCAGCAAAACACATCACTTTTAGATCGCAAGGATTTGTTCTTTTGATTATCAGCGAGATAGAAGGTATGTGGGTTTTGTTTGTGTTTTTGTAGGGAAAGTGATACGTCTGGCACATGTTGTAATGTGACAGCTAAGCAACTTTTATAAATGACTGACTCAATCTTGCAAACATACATGGACAAGCTTAACACACGCGTAGCTCCACTGAATTCCCAAGCATAAAATGAAGCACATATGTAAGCATTTAGAACATTTGCAAATTCAAACCACCCATAAATCAATTTTATTTCAGTACAGTGACTTATATAAATGTAAAAAGAAAAATGTCTGCTCTTTTCAGTCCAGCACTAAAAATGTTCAAAGCTAAAAAGCATTTGCCAGATATAAATCTAAATTTATCTTTCAGAAAGATTTAAATTACTGGCTTGTCTCAATCACCTACCAGTGCCACTATAAGAATCTGCTCTAAAGAGTTAATTAATGTAAAAAAAATTTTAATATTTTGCAGAAGAATTTGACATTTAATTATCAAACATATCTATTTTCACCTGAATTTCACACTGCTTCTAAAGGAAACAGAAATGCAGTTTGTAATTTTGTAGTTAACCTCACATTACATCACACAGCAACTGCACCTAGTAGTAGGTTTGAAAATGCTAGTTTTAAACAAAAGTTTTAATTAAATATGCACTATTTATCAATGTTATGACTAATCTTGTACTTCTTACTCACTTCCCACTCTACTGAGATTTTCACAAGACTTCTAAGGAGATACTTTACTAGGAAAAGAAACCAGAACCTGGCCCTTTGAAAATAGCTTGTGAGCTTTTACAGAGCCCAACTGAATACATGGATGCACATTTTCCTACAGTGCATATGCATTACCATTCCCTGGATATTCACTTGCAGTTTCTGAATTAAAATGCGGCCTGCTTGGTGCCTGCAGAAGGCTGTGGTCCTGAAAAAGGATTTTTAGTGACCACTCAATGCACTGTGCACCACTTCCAATGAAACCAAAGTGCTGAGGGCAGAGGAAAGACAGCGGCTACTTACTGAGAGGATGTTCTTCATTGTGATCACGAAGACATTGTACGCAATCAGCCAGTCCCAGTAACGCAGAATGCTCCTGATGGGCTTCAGCAACAGATCTCCACCAAAGAGAAGGAAATAAAAGCAAGCTACCAAGTAGCCCATACAGAATATGCTGATCCTCGTGGTTCCCGTTATGAAGATTATAGTAAGCACAAACCAGAAGAGGTAGCTAAATATTATCACCTTATACATGTCTAAGTAGGACCTGGAAGTAAAAGAAGGAGAAAAAGTTACCATTTTCTGAGGGCAATGCTACCTTTCCTCTTTCTGCACTACTGGGTGACACTTGTGCCTAAGGTCTTCTGAGCATTCTCATTCCACTTCAGCATTCGCACACCTGCTCAAGAGTAACACCATGATCAGCGGGTCTAGCTCATTCATGGGTCTCCCTGGCTCATATACTCCATAGCCCCATCCAGCCTGGCCTTGAACACTTCCAGGGATGGGGCATCCACGGCTTCTCTGGGAAACCTGGCCCAGTGCCTCACCACCCTCACAGTAAAGAATGTCTTCCTAATATCTACTCTAAATTACCCCCTTTCAGTTTAAAACCATTCCCCCTTGTCCTATCGCTACATGCCCTTGTAAGAAGTCCCTCTCCAGGTTTCTTGTAGGCCCCCTTCAGGTACTGGAAGGCCGCTATAAGGTCTCCCCGGAGCCTTCTCTTCTCTAGGCTGAAGAAGTCCAACTCCCTCAGCCTGTTTTCATAGGAGAGGTGCTCCAGACCTCAACAACCTGGTCTAGTGGAAGGTGTCCCTGCCCATGGCAGGTGGGCTGAAACTAGATGATCTTTAAGGTCCCTTCCAAACCAAACTTTTCTATGATTTTATGACAAGCATCTTGCTACACCCCGTTAGGGCACTTTGCATCATGCAGGATCGAGCCTTGTATCATGAAAGGGGCGAAAACATGTTCTCACCAAACTTCAGGATAGAGTGATATTTTCTGGCAATGCTACATACACAATTTAAACGCTATCTGAGATCATCTTCTAAAGAAGTCTGAGCGGTATTATAGCAAATCTCTCTTATGAAGCCAGCTACAGCACTCCACTGCAAACAATTCTGTATTTATTGATGACTATGGGGAAATTCAGTCAGGTTAAAAGCCTAGTTTTCAAAGACAGCTGCTAAAAATATCTTTCTCCAATGGAGATCAACTGTTAAAGTTTTGAGGGGTAAAAGGCTTCAACGGAATATAAATGTGATAGAATTTACTGAAACATTTGCCAGGAAGCTACGAGACAGAGCTATCTGAAATCAGCCTTGGCCTACAGTGGGAAAGGGTGAGAAACGATTTGGTATTTTCAGATTCCTTAAAACCTTGACTTACTATTGACTCAGTGAGCTTTCAAATAAGAATATCTGCCAAAGGCAATACTGAACACTACATATAGCTAAACACTGCAAAACCAACTAATTCTTAGTTTCCTCCCATTTAGTGTTTTGATTCCAGATGTAACTGTGTTTTCAGGGTCTGTTCACCCAGGCTGCGAAACTAGATTTGTCAGGAAACCAGGCAGGGATACAGCACTATAGGAGTACACATTTACCTAAGCCAAAACATGTAAGGAGTAAATGAACTAAACGCACTGTACGAAGCCACATTAAAAGGCCCCTGCTGCTTGATGTTCTCAGGCTCAGAACTTTCTAGGAGTATGTATTTATAGTCCTACATTTATAGGCCTGTATTACACATTTCACTTGCCGAAGCCAACCAGAGAGGCATTTAATGAAAGTAAAGAGAAAACTCCTTTATGTTTACTTCCCACAGACATTAAAGAAATGTATGGACTACTGCCTGTGAAATCTAAAAATGTAGTGACTTTAGAGATGCTACTGGGTTTTGGGTGATAAAACATTAACAAAGAGTCAATATACAATGAGAAAATAAAGAAGCAGGAGACATTGGCTGAACAGGTCTTCACTAACTTGATATTCCCTGGAAATGATGGTCTCACTGTTTCTCCAGAAAAAAAAAAAACCAAACCCAACAAACATAATATTTAGTGTTCCTTTAATAATAACTATTGATGTGTTGGATGGCTAGGAAGAGATCACCTTCCTGACACTGCTCTAACAATTGCAATATTTAAAACCACTTGTCCTCTGCTATCAACAAAATGCATCAGCACCTTTTGAGAAAAACCCAGAATAGAATTGAATTGATCAAAACCCAGCAATATCTTAATAGTCATCAATAAAAATGGACTCTGACTCTTAAAGACAACTGGAACTAGCTGGATCTGAACTTTCCTGCATAGGTGCATGGCACTTGGTGGAGTCACAGTCCAACAGCAGATATCACTCTCAGATTAAAACTTCCAGAAATTAGAGAGAATATGAAAAGGAAGAGAATAATTTAGCTATTTTTTCACTATGTTAACTATTTGCTACATTTTAGCAGTCGTTTAAAATATTAAATACAGCTGTTCTTCTCATTTTCAAAATAGACATTAAATTTAATAGCACTGGACATCTCCAAATGAACAAGAAAACAGGATGTAAAGAAAAACTTCTCAAAAGGCAGGAGGCAATACAAAAATTTTTAAGTGACAACGTAGTTCTTAGAGATTAAAATAATTCTGATTTTTATAAATATGCAACTACAAGCAAGCCCAACCATAAAAATGGCTCCCAAGAATTCACCTTGGAGTGGACATGTTACAAAATGGTGTTTGAACAGTAATCCAGGGCACAGCTAATCAATGAATACGACCAACCATTCCAGGTACCTTTGTGCTGGCCCAACAATAATGCCACATTGAACACAATGGACAGAACTATACTCGATTAGTTTCAAGTAGATAAAAAGATTTCTGAAATCACACTTCTTTCAGTTGCGGTATGCCAAAAATCCCTGTCTGTTACAGCGTGGAGTCATGCATCTCCCCAGTTTTCATTTTTTATAATGATATAGGTAGGTTAAGTGCTGTGAGAGCAGGAATGAAGATGTGTCTTGGTGGAGGACTTCCCTATGTATTGCCTCTCAAATCACTTTACACATTCTCAGACGCAAATCTTTAAATTCTGCCCCAAATCCCAGAAAGTTACCAAGTGAGGAGTTTAAGTTCCTTGCTCTGGAGATTATAATGCAAAGTGGGAGGCTGATGCACAGACATCTCAACAGCTAAAAAGACACTACACAAACCCAGAAGGGTGCTTACCCTCTGTTTGAAAACTTCTTCACAGACAGAAAAAAATGCTTAGTCTTGGAATAGCATATACTATAATTTCACGCTTTCACTGAAGACCACATAGATCATTAGTTTAATGCCACATAAACCTTCCAAACCTCGTCTTCTGAGTGCTCTTTACATCTACATCCAGTCACAGAGAAGAGAGGCTAAATGTGTAATCTGACAATACACCTAGGAAATCTGAGCAGATGCTTCCTAAGGGGAAATCCCCTCAGCTCTGCATTCCAGCCCCTTCTTTGGCTTTGGCTCTTTGAACTGGTTTCAAGAAGCAAATTTGCAAAAGCTTATATAACTGGGTGGAGGACAGAAGAAAGAAATACTTTTCTGTCCATTCAGCCTATGAGCCAGCTCACTGCTGGTGTGATACAGGTGGGAGCATGTAGCTGGAGGTCAGGAATACAGCCACACATCTGAGGAAGACTAGTCACTATGCCAGTGTACCAAGAGCATCAAACTATGGCTGTCAGTAGTAAAATAACCTCTGAATTAGAAACTATCCAGAAGAAACCTGAAAGATTAATGAAAAGTAAAAAAATGTTGATTTGCCAACTGTGTCATTAGCAGAACCCACTGATACAACTCTGGATAACATTTTGGAAAAAATTACTGTATCTCCTTGCTCAAAACCAAGGAAAACAAAGCCTGAAGTTCATTCCACCCATCCATCAAAGCTACTGTGACCTCAAGATGGCTCTCCCATCAAATACTCTGCTTTCATTTACTAAAGCTTTATTAGTCTTATCATGATTGCGTCGATATTTTATTTCCACAGGAATTAATTTTTAACTGTAATACCATCCAGCCTGTTGCAAAAGGATTGCTTTATCTGTAGTTGTTTTCCCAGCGAGCTCAACGCTGTGTTTGGCTGTGGCCAGTCTATTGCCCAGACCTCTGCCTGCAGGCACCAAGAGGTGCTGATGCTGCAGCCAACAGCCCCTTTGAGGAAAGATGTTTGTCCTCAGACAGCACTTTGAAGTTTCAGGAAAAACACACTTCTACTTACACACTGGTGAGGAGCCTATTGTGCTGTTGCACAGACCAGTATAGCTCAATGTTTCTTCATGCTGGAGGGGCTGCCGTTATGTAGCCTCATTGCCTTCCCTTATCAGCCACCTGTTTTGCTTTGAGTGTGGCTACACAGCCCCATATAACACCAAGGCTCTTCCCACAGCGCTCTTCTGGTGACTACCCTCTCCCTCTCCTCCAGCCATATTATCGCTACATATATTCATTCTGTAAGCTACCCCTACTACCCAGATTTCTTCTTTCTTTCCTGTCTTCCCTGTCTCCTATCCCTTACATTTTTAGCAGCCTGTGTGACCTCTAATCCTAACATTGCTAATTTCTCATCAAACATCCATCCCCAAAGCCTTTCCCTGTAGCTCCATTTCAGCTTTCAGAAAGCAGTTTCATTGATTTTCCCTTTGCCAATTAGTGACATCAAACATTCTGAAAATTTGTTCTCTTATTTCAATGGACGTCTTCACATTTAGTGTTGTGGATCCTATAGGTCTCAGTCCCCACTATTTTTGTCAAGCCCTCTCTCAGGACTGATACCCTCTTACTCTCACTCTTACCAGTGAGGTTTTTTCTTCATGCTTCCATCTGCTTTAAACATTCCCAAATCCACAGCTGTGTTATTTGTTGGGGTTCATTTTATTAGCGACAAAATGTTTATCTGCTTCATACAAAAAATATGACAGGAAGCCTGTAATGATGATTTGCAGATCCTCTCTCACTAACCTAAGTTAGAAGAAGTGTAGTTCCAAGAAAGGCATTACAGCTGCCTTTGAAAGACTTCATCTGACTCACCTGGTAATGGTTCCCAGGGTTCAGGTATTAAAGGGGACAGTTCAATGACTGGTTGTTAACATTGTTTCTGCTCTTAAAAGGAAAAAAGTAGATTACAATCCCTTTTTTTTTTTTTTCCTGCCAGTGTCTAGAAGAACGTCTGCAAACTGCTTGGGAACTGAAATGAGAATTTTCCAGCATTAGAGACTGTGGGAAAGGATTATCCTCAGTGAAGTCACATTAAATCCTGTTTCATTTTAAAAGCTCCAACTTCTATTCTTCATTTTTATTTCTGTTTCAAAGTCCTTTGGTTGTGCTCTCCCTTGGGGTTAAGCACATATCCCCTGAGAAATCTGAGGGTGGAAAGACAGGAAAATTTCAGGAAATCTCTTCCTTAGACTGTATTTATCATTGTTGAGCTCAAATATTTCTCCAGAGAGAAGGAAATTAAGCATTTGGAAATATGTTCTTTTTCTGCCACTGTTTATATTGCAGTTAAAAGCCTTTTATCCATGCCTACTGGAAAAGTGACCAAATAGCATCTTCTCAAGGGAAGAGATACTTCAGAAACGGTGCTTCAGTCTGCAACTGCCACTTCTGTTACATGGCAGTAAATACACATTGGTCTTCTCAGAAAACACATGAATACTAAGCACTAATTCTTTTTATGCTTTGTAATTTATTCATAACCAGGTTGTCTTCACTTATTTGTTTGGCTCTTTCTGACTGACTCCTGGAAAAATGCCACTTTTCATTTCACTTGCTTGGATAAGCTTTGAACCAAATTCTTGTCCCTGTTACTAAACAGTCAGAGTATTCTGAAACTTCTGTGGCAAAGTGCAAGAAATGTCTTTAGACAAAGCCCTTTCAGTTCCAAATTGTCTTGGACGGAAGCCAGATAAATATATTTTCTTCTGAGGTATATCATTGCTGGATTCTCCAGAGCTTGAAAGTTCTTCTTTTTAAAGATTGATAATCCCTAAAAAAAGATTCAGTCACTTTAAGAGACTTCAGCCATTCTCTGGTGCTTCTTTAAGCAAATTAGGCATTCAAGATGGCATATGTGCAGTGCAACCTCTCAAAAATAACATAATCTAAAGCCTGGGAAAAACTGCATTGTAATGAAAGCATTGAAAAAGATACTTAAGAGCTCAAAGAAAGGAAAGATACCATCGAGAACACAAGATCTATTATGCAGTTTGTACTTAAGGAAGGTCTGTTTATACCAATACACACTGCTCTACAAGTATGTTCCCATTACAGATTCAGGAAGCTAACACTACAAACAGCAAAAAAATATAAAGTTACAGCTTACCTGCCCAAGCATCTACAAGAAAGGCTATCATAAACAGGAATTTCCTCTGTCCCTGAAATTAATGGGTTTTCTATTCATTTGATGGATTTTTCAAACAAAAATGTCCCTGTTCTGTTTCTTTCTCTGCCTTGTTCTTTTCATTCTGCTTCTTATTCACACAACATAAAACTATCACATGAAACAGCCACACAGATTTCTGAAATTATCTGGAACAAGTATAAAGTGATCACAATTTATTTGTTCAGCTCACTACTGTTAATGGAATTCTTTGATTTTCTGCTTTTTTTTTTTGTACTCTCCACCAGTAAGTAATATTACTTACTGCTTAATACAAGTTGCAAACTCCCAATTAAATGCTTGCATATCATTAACCATCCATACACAGGTCTACTT